>NC_057794.1:381370927-381688803 GCF_018294505.1 Triticum aestivum | reverse complement strand
GTGGATGAACAGGACTGTCAGGACCCCAATTCCAAGTCACATCGATCTAGCCGGTAACACCTCATATCACATTGCGGCCTCACGCACGGTATCCCCACGGGTGTCGCCTTACCATGGCCCGGGACTGTCGGAGTAAATGACCACGGGTAGCCTAGCCGGCTCCCCCTGGCCCTTCTGAAAAAATTACGAGCCGATCCGGCCCCCAAGAATCCATGACGTGGGGCCGCCTTCCCCTTGCCGGCTGTCTCCCAGGCCGACTATCGGAAGGCGGCCTGGCTTTAGCCCTCATGAAGAAAGCCCCGAGAAGCCGGCTCCCACAAAGCGGTCAAGATCATACCCTCGAAGCCTGCATCCACATAACGGCGATGTGACAGGGGGTGGCTACAGTAAAGCCTGCCGCCCCCGACTCACGGAGCACGCCTGGCACAGTGCGCCGTATCAGGTGGCCATGACCCGTCCGGCGCGGCACTGTTGCCATGTTGACCCTGATGCCACAAACGATGCGCCGTCAGCGCGGCCCACGGGTGGTGGGCCCCTTCAGGCAGAGAGACACATGAAGGCGGCCAGGCCTCCCCCAGTCAGCCCAAGACAGGGCTGGCTCCCCACAGCCGGCTTACCTCCTCCCTCAAAGGAGACGCCCCATTAAGGAGACAAGACGTGGTGAGGCTACAGCGATCGCCTGCCGGGCGGCGGCACTATAGCCACGCCCACCTCGGCGAGGCCCTCGTCACCAGGTTTGAGGCAACAGTAACCAGCCACCGACAGGGCCCCTGACAGTGCGGCCTGCCTGTCGACCAAGGAGCCGGCAGCCGATGGGCCCCAGCAGCCGACGCAGAAGCTGGCGAGCGTAGACACAGACGGCTAGGGCCCACGCCCAGCCGGATTACCATTGTACCCCCGGGGGGTGGGCTTATATAAACCCCCCGGGGCACCCATGCAAAGGGTTGATCGGAGCTAGTTTTAGACACCACATAGAGAGAAAAGGAGAGCTAGCCGTGCCCTTCTTCCTCTCGCCAAACAGCTCAAGGAGCATCTTGTAGCCACTCTTTCATCTAGTGATCATGCGGAGACCCCGTAGAGCAGCAGTAGGGGTCTTATCTCCACAGAGAGCCCTGAAGCTGGGTAAGATTCGCCGGCGTGCATGTCTTCGCCTCATCCCGTTTCCAGGCACCAGTGACGTCTTACTGGCTCCCACAATGAGAAGCCACCCATTGGCATATGTCGCACCTACCACCCGACATTTGGCGCCCACCGTGGGGCCAGGTGCACCATCGTCCGGAGACCTGTTCTGGACGGGAACCCTCTTCCTCCCCAGTGAGCGTAGCCAGCCCGGCACGCCCGATGGCGCTTGCCACGACGCGCTGCAAGACGTCACCAACATCTGTGCAGCGAGCGGCCTCGCCGATCTCCTTGACGAGACCCTCATCTCAGACGAGCTCGCCTCTGACGCAGGCACCGACCACCTCGTCAACCTCCTCGGCCAGCTCCACGTCTCCGGCGAGCCTGCTGTGGACTTGGAGTCTGTTGGCTCCACCGATCCGATGCCTGTCGACTCCGACACGGCCTCGCTCGACACTTTCCCCACCGACGTCGCGATCTACAATGACCCACTTCCCCGGGCCGATGGCTGTGACGGTGCCACCAACGAGGTGATGGTCATCGGCCACGGCAGCGCTTCTGACGAGAACGCCCTCGACGCCCCGCATGCGGCGGTCCACGACTTGTCCATCCCCCTCCCGGCCGATGCCGACGCCGAAGCACTGGAGGCTCGCCGCCTCGCCCTCCTCACAGAGGGCCGGAAGTTGGTTTACATGAGACACCTCACTGAGGCCCACCAGCACGAAGCCGACCGCACCGCCTTTGGCACGCCGCCCCCAGGCGGGCCAAGCCGAGCCGACATTGTCAGACAACGCGGCGCTGCCCTCGCTGACACGCTAGGAGTCGACCGCCCAGTCTACGCCACTCCTCTCGAGAACCTGCGTGCCGCCCAGGCGGCCATAGAGGAGCTAGACGGACTGGGGGCCGAAGAACTCCCCCACATGACCAGATGCATCCAGCAACTAATCGATGCAGCCGCACAGCGGCACGAAGCCGACGCCCGTGCGGAAAGCCCTCCCCCGCGCCGAGAGTAAGGCGCGACGTCCCGGACGCCGACTGCGGGTAAAACCCGCACGCACATGAGAAAGAGTTGGCTGCCAGCCGAAGCCGAACCCGGATCTCCATCGAGCGAGACGCGGAAGGCCGTCCCTGGGCCGTGGAGCGGCGGGGTAACCCGCCTCCACCTCCTCCTCGTAGGGAGAGATATCCCACCCCACCGCCTGTCACGCATCCGACTCTTAGCGGCCGACTAGGTCGCCGCGAGGGAGTCGGCGAGAATGACGCCCGCCATCGGATTGACCGCCTAGCGCGATCCCTGGCACTAGAAGAAGAAGATGATGTCGGCCCGCCTTGCTTCGGCCCCCGCATTCGCAACGAGCCTTTCCCCAAAGGGTTCTCGCTCCCAAGAGACACGCCCAAGTACAACGGCTCCGTGAAGCCAGAAGATTGGTTGATCGACTACTCCATAGTGGTTCGCATAGCAAACGGCAACAGGCGCGTTGTCGTGAAGTACGTGCCCCTCATGCTGCAAGGCATGGCGCGGACCTGGCTCAATAGCCTCAGGCCATACAGCATCAACAGCTGGCTAGACTTCACAGAAGCCTTCGTCTGCAACTTCACCAGCACCTACAAGCGGGCTCCCAAGCCCAGACAGCTCTCCTTGTGCGTGCAAGGCCCCGCCGAATCCACCCACGACTACCTCACGCGTTGGGCCGAGCTCCGCAACTCTTGCGAAGGGGTGCACGAGGTCCAAGCCATAGAATACTTCACTGCCAGGTGCCAAGAAGGCACCCTCCTCAATCACAAGCTCCTCTGCGATGAGCCGACTACCCTCGACGAGCTTCTGGTCATAGCGGACAAGTACGCCACCGCCGACTCCTCAATGAAGACTGAACTCCGGGTAGACGTGTCCGGGAAGGTACTCAACCCGGCGCCCAAGACACCGGCTGGGGACTCCGGCCGACGCCCGCACCAGAGCGACCACAAGCGCAAGGGCCCCCTGCCGCTCTCCACCAGCCGGCAGGTGGCCACAGTCGAAGACGAGCAGCCCGAAGGGCGGCCCGCACCCAAGAAGCAGAAGGGCGGAAGGCCGGCTTGGCAGCCGGCCTTCTCCTACGAGTAAACTCTTGACGCTCCATGCAAGTTCCACAGCGGCGCGAAGCCGTCCAACCACACAACCTGGAAGTGCCACTGGCTCACCCGAATCTCCAAAGGCGAAGGGCTCGCGCCGCCTCCGCCTGCTGGTCCGCCGCCTCCGGCTTCGCAGCTGCCAACCGCTCGGCCAGCAGTCGGAGCTGTGCACAATGAGTTCCCCGACGAGCATGCCGCCTATGTCGTCTTTACAAGCCAGCCCGAAGGCTGGCGCAGCATACGCCGAGAGCACCAGGAAGTCAACGCGGTTGCTACCAACCCTGCTGAGCACATGCACTGGTCAGAAAAGCCTATCAGCTGGAGCCGGGCTGACCACCCAGAGGTGATGCCATCTCCCGGCTCTTATGCATGGGTTTTGGATGCAACCCTTGCAACGGACAGACGCGCCGCCTGTTTCTCCCGCGTGCTGATAGACGGCGGGAGCAGCATCAACATCCTGTACCGTGACACCCTGCAGAAGCTGAACATCAAGATGAAGCAACTCAAGCCTACTCGGACTGTGTTCCATGGCATTGTACCTGGCATGTCCTGCGCCCCCATTGGCAAGATCAAGATTGATGTTCTCTTTGGGGACAAGGATCATTTCCGCCGGGAGGCAATCTGGTTTGAAGTGGTGGACCTGGAGAGCCCCTACCATGCATTGCTTGGCCGTCCTGCCTTGGCCAGGTTCATGGTTGTTCCCCACTACGCTTACCTCAAGATGAAGATGCCAAGCGCCAAGGGCATCATCACTATAGCCGGCGATTACAAGAAATCTTCCGAGTGCGTAGCAGCCAGCAGCCGGCTGGCCAAGTCCCTTGTGATTGTCGAAGAAAAGAAGATGTTGGACCGAGTCGTGGCCATGGCCAGCAAATAGCTGGCCCTGTCCCCCGATCCCAAGGAGTGTGATGCCCAAGGATCTTTCCGGCCGACCAAGGAGACGAAGAAGATACCTCTCGACCCCGAGCACCCAGAAAGGTTTGCCGTCATCGGGGCAAACCTAAACATCAAATAGGAAGGCGAGCTCGCCGATTTCCTCTGTGAGAATCGGCACATCTTTGCATGGTCCCCTAAGGACATGCTGGGTGTTCCGAAGGAATTCGCCGAGCACAAGCTACACATCCGAGAAGGCATAAAACCAGTCAAACAACCCCTCCGCCGACTGTCGGAGGAGAAAAGAAGGATTGTAGGAGAAGAGATAGCCCGGCTTCTGGCAGCCGACTTCATTATGGAGGTTTTCTTTCCAGAGTGGCTTGCCAACCCGGTCCTCGTGCTGAAGAAGAACAACAAGTGGCGCATGTGCATAGACTACACGAGCCTCAACAAGGCCTGCCCCAAAGATCCCTTTGCCCTACCAAGGATTGATCAACTGATAGACTCCACGGCCGGATGCGAGCTGTTGAGTTTCTTGGATGCTTACTCAGGATACCACCAGATAAAGCTAGATCCGGCTGACCGCCTGAAGATCGCCTTCATCACGCCATTCGGAGCTTTCTGCTACCTGACTATGACATTCGGCTTGAGAAATGCCGGTGCCACTTTTCAGTGTTGCATGCAGAAGTGCCTCCTCAAGCAGCTCGGCAGAAATGCCCACGTCTACGTAGACGACATTGTGGTGAAGACGGAGAAGCGCGGCACCTTGCTGGAAGACCTCAAGGAAACATTTGGGAACCTGCGCCGGTTCCAGATCAAGCTCAACCCCAAGAAATGCCCCGAGAAATGCGTGTTCGGAGTGCTAGCCGGCCAGCTCCTAGGCTTCCTGGTCTCCGAACGCGGCATCGAATGCAACCCAGTAAAGATCAAGGCCATTGAGAGAATGGCGATTCCCACCAAACTTCGAGACGTCCAGAAATTCACCGGGTGCTTGGCCTCCCTGAACCGCTTCATTAGCCGGCTCGGAGAGAAAGCTCTTCCCCTCTACCGCCTCATAAAGAAGACCACTCACTTCGAGTGGAACGACCAAGCCGACCAAGCTTTTCACGAGCTGAAGAAGATGCTGGCCACGCCGCCTATCCTGGCAGCGCCGACTGAGAAACAGCCTATGCTCCTCTACATTGCTGCAACCAGCCGGGTGGTCAGCACCGTCATCGTAGTCCAGCGCCTAGAAGAGGGCCGAGCCCTGCTGGTCCAGAGGCCGGTGTACTATTTGAGTGAGGTGCTGTCTACCTCGAAGAGGCCGCACTACCAGAAGATGTGCTATGGCGTGTACTTCCCTGCCCAGAAGCTGAAGCCCTACTTCCAAGAGCACCCCATCACGGTCGTATCCACCGCCCCGCTTGCCGAGATCATAGGCAGCTGGGATGCATCCGGCCGGGTGGCGAAATGGGCCATCCAGCTGCCCCCCTACAAGATCTTCTACCAGCCTCGCACCGCCATCAAGTCCGAAGCATTGGCCGACTTCCTCGTCGACTGGGCCGAGACCCAGTACCTGCCGCCAGCTCCCGACTCTACTCATTTGCGCATGCACTTCGACGGGTCCAAGATGTGCACCGGCTTGGGAGCCGGCGTCATCCTCACCTCTCCCAAAGGCGACAAGCTCAGATACACGCTGCAAATTCACTTTGCCGCCTCCAACAACGTGGCCGAGTACGAGGTGCTCATACACGGGCTCTGACTTGCCAAAGAGCTCGGCATACGCCGGATCCTATGTTACGGCGACTCGGACTTGGTAGTCCAGCAATCATCCGGCGACTGGGACGCCAAGGACGCAAATATGGCAAGCTATCGTTTCCTCGTTCAGTAGATGAGTGGGTACTTCGAAGGATGCGAGTTCCTCCATGTACCGCGAGACGACAACGAGCCAGCGGATACCCTGGCTCGAATAGGCTCCACTCGGCAGGCAATACCAACCGGTGTCTCTCTACAACGCCTCCTCAAGCCGTCTATCAAGCCGTCTCCAGAGTCCGATTCCATCTTCGTGCCGCCTGACCCTGACACAGTCGGATCCGGCTCGAAGAACCAAGCAGGTGACCCGAGGACTTCGATAGTCGGCCCGGGGACGTCAGTAGGCGGCGCGGGGACTTCCGTAGTTACGCCTGACCCGAGGACTGCCACACCCGGCTCGGGGACTGCGGTAGTCGGCCCGGGGACTGCACCAACACAACAGGCGGCGGCCGACTCCAGCATTTCACCACCCGGCCCGCCCGCCCTGGTCGCAGTAGCCGTGTTTGCAATAGAAGAAGTCGCAGCTCCATCATGGGCCCAGTCCATCCTCAACTTCCTAATAAACCAAGATCTGCCAGCTGACGAAACAGAGGCAAGACGAGTCCAACGTCGAGCCGGAGCATACACAATCATCAACAGAGAGCTCGTCAGGCGCAGTGTCACTGGAGTTTTCCAGCGATGCGTCAAGCAAGAGAAGGGCATTGCAATCCTCAGAGACATCCACCAAGGAGAATGCGGCCACCATGCGGCCTCAAGATCACTCGTCGCCAAAGCTTTCCGCCATGGGTTCTTTTGGCCTACTGCTTTGGATGACGCCAAGGAGTTAGTTAAACATTGCAAAGGGTGCCAAGTCTTCAGCTCCAAGCAACACATGCCGGCTTCGGCACTCAAGACCATTCCCCTCACTTGGCCCTTCGCCGTTTGGGGACTGGACATGGTGGGCCCACTCAAGACGGCGCGCGGCGGCATGACACGTCTGCTTGTCGCCATGGACAAATTCACCAAATGGATTGAGGCAAAGCCGATTAAGAAGCTGAATGGGCCGACTGCCGTGACATTCATCGCAGATATAAAAACTCGGTACGGCGTGCCACACAGCATCATCACCGACAACGGCATGAATTTTGCCAAGGGAGCATTGGCACGTTTCTGCGCGGCGCAGGGCATCCGGTTGGACTTAGCGTCCGTTGCCCACCCGCAGTCAAATGGCCAAGTCGAACGAGCCAACGGCCTCATCCTTTCCGGCATCGAGCCCGACTGGTCGTACCACTGGAACGTTCGGCCGGCTGTTGGCTCGATGAGCTGCCGGCCGTCCTCTGGAGTCTGCGCATTACCCCAAACAAGTCAACCGGCTGCACTCCTTTCTTCCTCGTGTGGTGCCAAGGCGGTCATCCCAACTAACATCGAGTTCGACTCGCCTCGGGTAACCATGTACACGGAGGCGGAGGCCAAGGAAGCACGAGAAGATGGCGTTGACCTGCTGGAAGAAGGCCGGCTGTTAGCCCTCAGCCGGTCCGCCATCTACCAGCAGGGCTTGCACCGCTACCACAGCCGGAAGGTCAGACCAAGATCTTTCCAAGAGGGCGACCTTGTGCTCCGGCTGATCCAGCGAATAGCCGGCCAATACAAGCTCTCGACCCCTTGGGAAGGCCCCTTCGTCATCAGCAGAGCGCTGGGAAATGACTCCTACTACTTGATCGACGCACAGAAGCCGAAGGTACAAAAGAGAGACGACTACGGCAAGGAGTCGGAACGACCATGGAATGCCAACCTTCTCAGAAGATTTTACAGTTGAAATGCAGTATGTATCACGCTAACTTTTGTACTAAGTACGAGACAATAGGCCCCCCGAGGAGAGCTCGGGGACTGCCATCTTTTATCTATGAATGAAGAGTATCATGCTTATGATCATGTCATTACATTCACTTTTTTTCGTCCGGCACCGGGTTCGACTAGTCGGCCTGGGGACTGGCCGCCTTGAGTTATATTAGAAGTCCTACCCGCGGTCAGACAAGTAGTGTGTCGGCACCCAAGCCTTCTCTCGCCAGAAGTCGCAGTTCGAAGAACCGGCTGTCCAGCTGGCAAGAATTAAAGGCAGGAAAGGACGCCCACACGAAAAACAGCTAGGGACTAATGGACTAATATAACAAAAGCCGGTTTCTCTCCCACCGCCGACCGACTACCAGAGTAGCCGGCCGGCCGGCTTCCATTCACCTCGCTTCAATCTAAGAAATCTCGAGTACTTGCCTTCCCCAAAGAAATATATATATATATATATATATATATATATATATATATATATATATATATATATATATATAGCCAAGTTCTTCCCTAGCCACAGGCTGTAGAGCAGCTGCCGGTTGGGAAGGCAGCAGCCAGGGGAAGGCGGCAAAGGAAACAGCCTAAGGATAAAAAGCATATACGAATGGAAACCAAACACACACACGATCATATTTGCACAAAAGACCTTCGTAAGGCCAGCATTCAACATAGTTTGAATACACCCCCAGTGGGTGGAACTTCGCAAGTTTAATAAAAATTATTCAAAGAGTAACAAGCAGGAAAAGCAAGGATGGCAGATTAAGCCAAGGGAGCGACTAGCGAGTCGGGCAGGTCGGTAGAGACGGCAGTGCTGGCTGGAAGAGTGGCCGGCTGGCGAACCTCGGCATGATCACCACCTCCCGCTGAGGGTGCGCTAGCACGCGCCTCGTTGCTAGAGGCACGGTCAGGCTGAGGCTGGCTGGCCGCTTCACCGGCCGGCTCGACGTCTTCGCCTTCCTCTCCTTCATCGTCTTCACCTTCATCGCTGGAAGCGATCTCCTCCGCCGAGTCCTCACCCTCTGCCGGGTTCAGCCCAAACCATTCCTCCGGCTGGGCAACGCTATCGTCGTTTATCTCAGGAGCAAAGGCGCTGATGTCAGTGCACTCAGCGATCGTCGAGGCGCGCTGAGCGATGGCCGGCCGCACCTCCTCCATCTCCTCGTCGACTTCCAGCCGCCAGGTGCGCAGCTGGTCTAGGTTCAGCCCAGGATACCAGGCTCGGACAAACTCCAGCGCCCGCCCAGCTCCAAGCCGGGCTGCCGATGCCTTCCAGGCCTCGAAGCGGCCAACCGCAACCTGCAGCCAGTCGGCAGTCTGACTCAGGGTGCGGAGAATCGTTTCGCCTAGCCAGAGGGCGGCCAACACCTGCGCCCCGGCGCGCTGGAGGCGGCGGAGCATGTGGTGAGCCAGCTGCAGCCGGGCTTGGACCGCCAAGAGTTGCTCCTCAAGCGTCCGGCTCGCGTCCGGCGCGATTTCAGCCCCCGCCTGCCGGCGCGCCTCGCGGTGGGCCTCGTGGTCTGGGTGGCAAAGACGGAGTAGCCGGGGAAGTAGTCTACACAAAGAACAAAAAGCAGCACAAGTCAGAACACAAATCAGGGGGCAAGGGGCAAGCAAGGAGTGAGGAAGGTGGCTTACCATCGATCAGATCCTCAACCCGGCCGTAGCCCTCGCTCAGCGCTTGTTTTGCCTCAGCCCAGCCCGCCGCTTCGGTCTCGAACTCAGCTTTGAGGGCGTCCTCACTATCCTGCGCCTTCTTCAGGGCCGCCTTGTGGCTCTCCTCCTGGTCGGCCAACTTCTTGGCCAGGCGGTCGCGCTCCAGGACTAAGGCGTTGCACTCGGCTTCCTTGGCGCGAAGGGCGGTCTGGGCCCTGCTGAGCTGCTCCCTCAAGTCAGCATTGGCTCCTGTAAGCACGAAGACAAAGGAAAAAGCAATAAGGAAGAAGTCGTAAGGGAAGATCCGACCCGACTGCTCAGCAGTCGGCCCGAATCTTAGGGACTACACCCAGTGGGTGCGCTGACGCGCCCCCACAGGAGATGAACGAGAAAAGGCATGCACTCAGGCTGTTGATCAGGTCCTCGGTTTTCTGGCCCAGCTCCTGAGCCTGGGAGTTGAAGCCAGCAGCACGGAGGTTATGGTATTCCTGGAAGATCAGACAGGATGCAAGAATAAGATAGCTGTCAGGACCTAGTAAGTTCCAAGCCGCCTGCTCAGCAGCCGACTCGGAACTCGGGGACTACACCCAGTGGGTGCGCTGACGCGCCCCCACGGAAGAAATCAAAAAAGCAAAACAACCAAGGCCAGAAGGCTCACCCGGATGACGGCCCACGTCGTGAGGAACTCTTGGGTATATCGCTGCAGCGAGGTGGCCTGGGCTTGAAGCCGGTTCTGGACCTCCTGGGCCGCCGTGTTCAGCTCGGCCGTCCCCCCGCTGGGCGTCCACTCGGACGTGCTGGCGCTGGCCGCCTCCAGGGCTTCCGCTGTCCGGCCGGCGCCCGTAGCTTTGTGCGGCTCCAGCGCGGAGGTAGCTCCCCATGCGCGCTAGCGAAATGCCGGCTGCACCTCGAGGCCGGCCCCTGCCTCCGGCTCGCCCCCGGCCGGCTGCTCTGGCGCCGCGGCTGGTCGGCCGCCTTGGCCCGCTCCAGTCGGCGCCGTCTGCAGCGGCTCCTCCACGAAGATCACGTGGTCCTCCCTCCTCTCCATCACCGGTGGGTCTCGATCAACCTCCTCCGACGGGGGCACGGGGATGTCGGGAGCGGCGACGCGGAGGGGAACGACGAGCTGTGGAGGCTGGTTGCGCGAGGCCTCCGCCTCCCTCTCCGCGGCCGCCGCCTCCGCTCGGGCCTTGGCGGCCGTGTCGGCCTGCTCCTTCGCCGCCTGGGTGGTCCTTCGGTCCGCCGCCTCCCCCTCCTCCCGCGCCTCCCGTGCGTTCTGTTCCGTGGCCTCAATGAGGTCGGCGCGGGGATCCACGCGGCGGGAGCCAGAGGACCCTCCAGTCGGCCCGACTACGGAGCCGCCAGGACCTCGCTCGAGGGAAAGCGGTGCCCTGTCCGGCGAGCGAAGAAAAGTTTAGAAGAGCCTTAATCGAAGAGGACAACAAAAAATACAAGACGTTTTGACGCTTACGCCGAGATTGCCTGCGGTTGTTTCACCGCCTTGCGGAAGTGGGCCGCCTTCACGGCCGCCTCATCCTGTTTGGTCGCCGCCGTGGAACCCTTGGATTTCTTCGGCCGGCTGCCGAAGTAAATCGACGCGGCCCGGCGTTTCTGCGCGCCGCCACGGGCAGCCGGCGCGGCAGACGGGCCCGCGCCTTGATGATCAAGCGCTGGCTGGCGGTGCGGAACGGTTTCGACCTCGTCATCATCCGGCCAGTCCTCGAGGCCGGCCCCGGGCCCCGCGCCGCCTGCCTCGTCGCCTTCCCCCATTATGACATCTTCCATGGAGGCCACTCCCAGGTCCGGATCATCAACGTCGTCCATCGTGCGGTCGGGGAGGAGCTGGTGCTCTACCCCTGCGGCCCCGGACGTTGGCGGAAGAAGAGGGTTCTGCTGAGGGCAAACCAATTGATCAGAAGTCGGCCATCATGAGGCCGGCTACAAAAAGTAAGAAGAGAGGAAAAACTTACGGTAGGTGGAGGGTTGGCGCGAGAATACGGCCCCTTGCCGTATCGCCAATCCTTGGCGAGCTTGCAGTTGGAGATGTAGTTCACCATGTAAGACACCTCAGCATGAGGCATCTCCCTGGTGCTCAGCCGGCACGGGTCGAAGCAGCCGTTCATCTGACAAATCATGTGAGGCCGGCCTTGGAGCGGGAGTACTCGGCGTTCCACGAAGGCGGCCACCAAGTCGGCTCCGGTCAGGCCCTTCGACTGGATCATCACCCGGAGCCAGGCGACGGCTGCGTTCCCGGCTTGAGACAACGACCTGGCCGTGAAGCTCCACGAGGGTTGCCTCCCAGCCGGCGGGCCAGCTACGTAAGCCGGCAGGTTGACAAAGTCGCCTTGCTGGGCGACGTTCTTCACGTAAAAATAGGACTTCCGCCAGACCTTCACCGACTGGTTCAGCGGGATGGGGGGGAACGGATTGTTCTCACCCGTCTGCCTCACGACAATGAAGGCTTCGCAAGGGGCGGGCACGCCCGCGACGACGGTGCCAAGCTTGCACTGGAAGAATTCTCCCCAGAGCTCGAGAGTGGGGAGAACCCCAAGAAAGCCCTCGCACAGGGTGACGAAAGCCAACAGCAGCATCACCGCGTTGGGTGTAAGATGATGCGGCTGGAGGTGGTAAAACTCAAGAAAAGAGCGAAGGAATCCGCTCGCCGGGAGGACGAAGCCGCGCAGGCAGTCCGAGCGGAAGATCACCCGCTCGCCCTCCTCCGGTGCCGGCGAAATCTCCCTCGCCGGCGCACGACGAACCCGCATGTAGTTCTCGCCTGGCAGACGCCGCGTCCGGCGGAGGAACTCAACGTGGTCCTCATGGACGTTGGAGCCGTCCCACGAGCTCGACAGCGCCATAGGGGCGACGCGGTGAGGAACAAGGTGAGGCGATGGCGGAGACGCGCACGACCCCGCTATGGCGGGACCGAAGGAACCGAGAGGTCCGACGGCGGAGCGGCGCAGCAATGGGTCGCTGCGGCGGGAGAAGGAAGGAGAAGGAAGGTGAGAAAGGGTGGAGCGAGGGAGAGCGTGCGAACCTCTGCCGCTCCCTCTCCTCCCCCTACTTATAGACCCGCGTGGCGGAGCCGAGGAGGCGCGGTGTGGGGGAACGTGGGATCAACTGCGCCCACTCCCCCACGTCCCGCGATTATTGCGCCCCGGTGACGTAATGAAACCGCCGCGGGAAGGCGAGCGGTCCGTTGTGGGCCGTAGAAGATCCGCACTTGGACCGAGGCCTAGAAGTGGCGGGCCCGGGCCTGCGGCGGCGTCCCATTGTGCGCGTGCGTTGGCAGGTTTTCCTTGCCACATGGCGCGCGGGGTGGCGCGCGGTCAGATCGCAGGCCGACCCACGTTCCCGCCTACAAGATACAGAGCTTTCCGAAGACGGCGCGCATAAGTGAAGCCGGCTCCTCACGATAGGAAGCTGACCCAGCTTCTCGTCCCTTTGTCAGCCTTGAAGCTCGACCAGCTTCGGGGACTACTGTTGGAGTAAATGACCATGGGTAGCCTAGCCGGCTCCCCCTGGCCCTTCTGAAAACATTACGAGCCGATCCGGCCCCCAAGAATCCAAGACGTGGGGCCGCCTTCCCCTTGCCGGCTATCTCCCAGACCGACTATCGGAAGGCGGCTCGGCTTTAGCACTCATGAAGAAAGCCGCGAGAAGGCCGACTCCAAGAAGCCGGCTCCCACAAAGCAGTCGAGATCGTACCCTCGAAGCCTGCATCCACATAACAGTGATGTGATGGGGCATGGCTATAGTAAAGCCTGCCGCCCCCGAATCACGGAACACGCCTGGCACAGTGCGCCGTACGAGGTGGCCATGACCCGTCCGGCGCGGCACTGTTGCCATGTTGACCCTGATGCCACCCACAATGGGCCGTCAGCGCGGCCCACGGGCGGTGGGCCCCTTCAGGCAGAGAGACACCTGAAGGCGGCCAGGCCTCCCCCAGTCGGCCCAAGACAGGGCCGGCTCCCCACAGCTGGCTTACCTCCTCCCTCGAAGGAGACGCCACATTAAGGAGACAAGACGTGGTGAGGCTACAGCGATCGCCCCCCAGGTGGCGGCACTGTAGCCACGCCCACCTCGGCGAGGCCCTCGTCACCAGGTTTGAGGCAACAGTAACCAGCCACCGACAGGGCCCCTGACAGTGGGGCCTTCCTGTCGACCAAGGAGCCGGCAGCCGGCAGGACCCACCAGCCGGCGGGCCCCAGCAGCCGGCGCAGAAGCCGGTGAGCGTAGACACAGACGGCTAGGGCCCACGCCCAGCTGGATTACCATTGTACCCCCGGGGCACCCATGCAAAGGGTTGATCGGAGCTAGTTTTAGACACCACATAGAGAGAAAAGGAGAGCTAGTCGTGCCCTTCTCCTTCCTCTCGCCAAACAGCTCAAGGAGCATCTTGTAGCCACTCTTTAATCTAGTGATCATGCGGAGACCCCGCAGAGCAGCAGTAGGGGTGTTATCTCCGCCTTGAAGCTGGGTAAGATTCGCCGGCGTGCATGTCTTCGCCTCATCCCGTTTCCAGGCACCGGCGACGTCTTACTGGCTCCCACAATGATAAGCCACCCATTGGCATATGTCGCACCTACCACCCAACAGGGACCGTTTGCGCCTTTTGGCTCACATATATGATAGTGTCGCTAGCATCCATATGACAGAGAACCCGGGCCGACATGGCTAGTCGTGAACCCAAAGCGGCACCAACCCATGGGGACAGGCATACATGAATCATATCGAGCATGTTGGTCATCAACGTGTGAATCTGAGCTGTAGCACTGGGCTAACAGGACTCCGGTAACCCGGGCTGTAGCAAGCTAGGCAGGACTCCGGATGTCACCGTGTGACATTTCCCCGAAGGGACAGACACAGGAACGAAGTGAAACACATGCCGACCAATCAAGTGTCCAGAGCAGTAGTGCTGGGCTAGCAGGACTCCGGCGAACCGGGCTGTAGCGGACTACTATCGCTCAGGAAGCACTAGACTACATTTCCCCATATGAGAGGCTGCCAAGGATAAACAACTAGATTGTCGGATCCCACTCATACCAAGCATTTCAATCATACACACAATATGCCCGATATGAGTACATACAACATGGCATCACAAAAAAACTCTACAACTCAAGTACTTCATTTAAAAAGGCTCCGAGGAGCCATACATAACATATTCATATAGGTAGGGGTCACACGACCCGACACTCAAGTCATACAATCATACAAGCGCATGCGGAAGCAACTTAGTCTGAGTACAGACACTAGATAGGAAAAAAGGCTTGAAGAAGCCTATTTATCTATAGAGGGCCCTTCCAAGGCTTGGACCACCACCTGGGTGGCTAGTCACTCGTCGACATGAAGGTCTACATAGAACCCATCGGAGGGGGTGGTGTTGTCGTCTGAAAACAGTAATTAAGCAAACATGAGTACAAAGGTACTCAGCAAGTCTTACATCAGAACCTACTATACATCCTCATTCTCAAGAAGGTGGTGGAGTTATTGCAGCAAGCCATCTTTGACTCTTGGCTAAGCTATCCTATGAGACTCCACTAGTGAAATAGTTTTCGCACACGAGTCCACTAATCACCAACACAATACTCCACCGGGGATCCTCCCTCGTCATCCTACGAGAGGGCCATCCTCAGTACTCACACTTATCTTGAGTTTTTTAGAAGTATCCATTAACTTGTCTATGAACTGCATAGGCAACCAAGTAGTCCTTTACTGCGGATGTGGCTATTCGAATAGTTTTATACCCTGCAAGGGAGTACTTCCTCACACATGTTAACACCACTTAGCGTCTGCACACGACATGTGCTCGGCAGACTTCAAGCGAAAACTGACGTGGGTGTAGACCACGACCTGACTAACCGCACAAGTCTCTAGTCCAGGTTTATTGCCTATTCAGGTTCCATCCACAAGGAAATCCGGCCGGGGTGTCCTCAACGGCCCCATACGATGTGTTTAGGTTCCCGAGACACCAAATGGGCGACTCGGTACACTGTGCCACGGTGTATCTACCGCATCATATCCCACCCCTAGGGTCAGCGCTACGCACGGCCGCCAACACATAACCTACAAACACCAGAAACTAGTTGCAACTCCTGGACAGAGGACGAGAGGGGTCAGTAAGTCGAGCGGGGTCATATTTCAGGGCCCAATGTGTGGTAGTAGATGAATCTTAAATCACGCATACAGATCTCAGTTCTTATGGACGGCCTTAATGAAACAACCCACCATGTACTCCTACATGGCCTCTCATCGATACCTTTACCAAAACATGTTCAACACATCCCTCACATTACCGACATAATCATTTCACTCTATTCCATCACCCAGATGAACCAGACCTGACACAACTCTAAGCATAGCAGGCATAGCAAGGTAGGAAACACAAATATGGCTCGATCAACTCCTACACATGCTAGTGGGTTTCATCTAGTTACTGTGGCAATGACAGGTCATGCAAAGGAAGTGGGTTCAACTACCGCAACACACAGCAGTTTGAATCGCATTGTCTTAATGCAGTAAACAAGAGCAGAAGCGAGAACATGGGTTTGTATCGGAATGATCAATGGGTTGCTTGCCTGATGTAGTGGTAGTAGGGTACTGCCCTTCAGACGGATATCCGGGGTTATCCTCGGAGGCAGAACCTACCACGAAAGACACACCGAACATAATCAACACATGCCAATATGCAACAATATGATGCATGCTATGACATGGCAAAGTGAATGTGTCTTGGCCTAATGCAAGCTAAAACATAAAGGAATGAACTCATTTGAATCAAAGATTCAAATGTTAGTTCACTTAACATAGCCATATTAGTGCATTATCTTATTTTGCTTAAACAGCAAGGTTAACTTGTTTTGTCATGCATGAAACCATTACCAATGGATAGATTGAATTTTTCTGATCATTTTTCTTATATAATTTGTTCGATTCGGAGCTATGGTTGATTTTCTATGATTTTTAGAAGTTTTGGCTATTTTCTGGAATTTCCTATATAAAAATAAATCCAGAAAATGAATAATTGCGTCAGCACTGCGTCACTATGACGTCAGTGAGTCAAAGGCGCCAGGTGGGCCCTGTCTGTCAGTGACTCAGCTAACTAACAGGATTAAGTTAGTACTAATTAACTGTCAGTGGGGCCTGGGCCCACATGTCATTGACCTAAACTAACTAAAATTAGTTAACACTAATCCTAAACTAATTAACAAGCCGGCCCCACCTGTCATAGGCTCAGGGGGGAAGTCAACCTGGGCCCACATGTCAGTCCACGGTCAACACATGGTCAACTCGCCGACGGCTTGACGCCGGCGAAGATATACGCGGCGGAGCGGCTCAGTTTTTGCCCAAAGTCGACCAAATCGACTGCGGTTTGGTCCTACGAGTAGCTGGGGGCAAGCCGCGGCGTTTGGTGGTGGTGGGTGGAGATAGGGTGGCCGAAAACGACGCTGACGACGAGTTTGGCGGTGGCCGGAGCTCGGGTGAGCTCGGACCCGTCGCTAGGAGGCACGGCAGGGGGCGCAGAGGGGTGCTACGGCCTCCTAGGGGTGCACTGAGCATGGTGACACGCTTAGCTTCGGCAATAGGTGACGGTGGCCACGGCGGCGGCATGGCCGGTGGAGCCAAGCTCTCGGCCGTGATGGCCAACGGGGTTAGGGGCAGCTAGGGTGACGTGGCTAGGGGGAGAAGGAAGAGAAGCTAACAGGGAGTGCAGGGGTGGCCTTGGCATGCTCGCGGAAGCACCAGAGCGAGCGGAGCGGCGAGGGGGATCTCCGGCGACCGAGGTTGAAGACGAGCTCGGTGAAGACGCCCGGGGGCCTCCGGCGGGGCGTGGAACGGTCGAGTTGGGAGTGGCGAAGCTTCAGGACACGATGGAGTGGCGCGTTGACGATGGTGGGCACAGTTATGGCGGCAGGACGACGGCGGCTGCGTCAGCCATGGCATAGGGGAGCGAGGGAGAGAGGCGGGGGGGAATGGGCGTGTCTAGGGGGTTCGGTGCGTGACGTGGAGGCGTGTCGAGGCATCACGCTGGCACGGGCGACGGCAGGCAGGCAGAGAGGTGGCGTGGCGAGCTCCTGTGCTCGCCGTCGAGCACCTACTCGCCTCACTGGCTAGGCGAAGCAGCTGCGTGGAGCGGCTGCTGGGCCGGGCCAGCTAGGTGGGCCGGCTGGGGGGCTTCCAGGTAAGCTCTAACTCTGTCTCTCTTTTCTGTTTTGATTTAATTTATTTCCTGCTATGTATGTTTAAATAGAATAAATACTATTTCATTTCCAAAAACTCTGGAAATATTCAGAGGCACATTTGGGAATATTCTCAACTGCCTAAAAATGCTTCCAAGATTATTTGAGCACTTTAAAATATTTATAGCATTTAAAATGCCCAAATTCAAATACATATGGCTTGTTCAAAAATCCAGAATGGCTCCATAAATTGCAAGACCATTTTTGGCAGAGGTTTTAGTCAAGACCAAAAATGGTGGGCTTTTATGAAGGGCATTTTGGGTTCATTGAAATTCCAATTGTTGGAAATTAGCATTTTCAGGGGGAGTGTTGGGGTTGATTAGGCCCCATTTCAAGTTTAAAAGAAATTTAAACATGCTGCACATGTTCCTCCAATCCTAATGCATGACTAGAAGCAGGGATGTGACAACTCACCCCCTCTCAAAAGAATCTTGTCCCGAGATTTAAGATCCTCCGGGAAGAAAGTGGGGTACTCGAGTCGAAGACGATCTTCCCTTTCCCAAGTGGCTTCTTTATCGGAATGGTGTGACCATTGAACCTTGAGAAACTTGATATTATGGCGTCGAGTGGTACGCTCGGCTTGATCAAGGATACGAACGGGGTATTCCCGATATGAGAGGTTATCTTGTAGATCAAGCGTTTCGAGGTCCACCCCACGGACAGGATCCGCGAAGCATCGCCTTAGTTGAGAAACGTGGAAGACATCGTGAACTCTGGAAAGATGCGAAGGTAGTTCCAATTGGTAGGCAACTTCTCCTTGTTTGGCAAGAATGTGAAAAGGTCCATTATAACGAGGAGCCAATTTGCCTTTTATATCGAAACGATGGGTTCCCTTTAACGGAGTAACCCGAAGGTAAGCCTTCTCGCCGACTCCATAAGTCATGAGCTTATGTTTACGATCATATTGGCTCTTTTGACGAGATTGGACTGTTTTCAATTTCTCATGAATAACGCGAACCTGCTCTTCTGCTTCCTGGATCATATCCGGGCCAAAGAGTTGTCTTTCCCCAGTTTCTGACCAATTAAGAGGCGTTCGACATTTTCATCCATAGAGAACTTCGAAAGGAGCTTTGCCCAAGCTAGCTTGATAACTATTATTATAAGCAAACTCCGCGAATGGAAGACATTTCTCCCAACCCATTCCGAATGAGATGACAGAAGCTCGGAGCATATCTTCCAGAATTTGATTGACTCGCTCTACTTGACCACTTGATTGAGGATGGAAAGCGGTGCTAAAAGAGAGACGAGTTCCCATAGCATTTTGGAAACTTTCCCAAAATCGAGAGGTAAAGAGACTCCCATGGTCTGAGTTAATTTCCAATGGGACACCATGAAGGACACTATTCGGGAGATGTATAAATCAGCTAGCTGGCTAGCGGTGATACTCTCACGAACAGGTAGGAAATGGGCTACTTTGGAAAGACGGTCGATCACGACGAAGATGGCATTATTCCCCCTCTTGGTCCTGGGAAACCCAGTAATGAAATCCATACTGATTTTGTCCCATTTCCACTAAGGAATAGCCAAAGGTTGAAGGGTGCTAGCAGGCCGTTGATGCTCTGCTTTAACACGACGACAAACGTTGCAATTAGCAATGTATTGAGCGATTTCTCTCTTCATCCTAGTCCACCAAAACCTGTGGTGTAGGTCTTGATACATTTTGGTACTACCGGGATGAATGGTGAGAGGGGATTCATGAGCTTCCTTAGGAATCAACTGGCGTAGATGTTGTTTCTTGGGAACCACCAAGCGGTTCTCGAAGAAGACAACACCTCGCTCATCCATGGAAAAACATTTAGCAACTCCGCTAGCAATGTTTTCCTTAATCCGGAAGATGCCCTTATCACGCTTCTGGGCAGCTATGATTTGATACGTAAGGTTAAGCTTCGCCACCAGGGTGGATAGAAATCCTCGAGGAACAATGTGAAGATTAAGCTTACGAAATTCCTCATGAAGAAGTGGTTGACTTTGTTGTAACATCAGGTGTTACAATAGGACTTACAACTTGGTGCATCAGCCATGACATTGGCTTTGCCCGGGGTGTAAGTTATTCCTAAGTCGTAATCCGAGATCAACTCGACCCAACGTCTTTGCCTGATATTCAAATCCGGTTGGGTGAAGATTTATTTCAAACTTTGGTGATCGGTGAAGATGTCGCAACGATTACCAAGAAGGTCATGTCGCCAAGTTTTAAGTGCATGGACTACAGCTACAAGCTCTAGATCATGTGTGGGATAATTTTCCTCATGTGGGCGTAATTGCCGTGAAGCATAGGCAATTACTTGACGATCTTGCATGATTATGCAACCTAGTCCTTGTCGTGAGGCGTCGCAATAGATAATAAAGTCCTTGGAGAAATCTGGTGGTACCAGTAGGGGAGCAGATGTCAGGCGTCTTTTCAGTTCCTGAAAGCTGAACTCGCACTGTGGGATCCACTTGATCTTTTTATCTTTCTTGAGGAGTTCAATTAGAGGTTTAGCAACCTTGGAGAAATTCTTGACGAAGCGGCGGCAGTAGCTCGCTAAGCCAAGGAAGCTCCGAACTTGCTTGACCGTCTCAGGCGGAGTCCAATCAAGGATGGCTTGAACTTACTCGGGGTTGACAGCAATACCCTTACCAGAGATTACATGGCCTAAATAGGTCACTTCTGGCAACCAAAATTCACACTTGGAGAATTTGGCATAAAGGTGATGCTCTCGAAGTTTCGTCAATACCAGCCTTAGATGTTCGGCATGTTCCTCTTCATTCTTGGAGTAGATGAGTATGTCATCGAGGTATACTACGACGAATTTATCCAAATACTCCATGAAGACCGAGTTCATTAACCGAGAGAAGGTGGCTGGGGCATTGGTTAAACCGAAGGACATAACGGTGTACTCGTATTGGCCATAGCGAGTAACAAAGGCCATCTTGGGAATGTCCCCATTTCTGATTTTGATTTGATGGTAGCCCAACCTCAAATCCATCTTGGAAAAGACTGAGGATCCAGCGAGCTGGTCATACAGATCGTTGATCCTGGGAAGCGGATACTTGTTGTTGATAGTGACCAAGTTGACAGGTCGGTAATCTACAACCATCCAATCCGTTCCATCCTTCTTCTTGACGAAGAGGACGGGGCAAGCCCAAGGAGAGGAACTAGGACGGATGAAACCCTTTTTCAAGGACTCATCGAGTTGGTTCTTACGCTCGGCTAGTTCTAAGGGTGCCATCTTATAGGGTCTTTTAGAAATTGGAATGGTTCCTGGAACAAGGTCTATCACAAACTCGACATCCCTGTCAGGTGGAACACCTGGCAGTTCTTCTGGAAAGACATCCAAAAAGTCCCGGACTACCGCAATATCTTCATGGTCTGGAAGGGGGTTGGTATTTAGGGAGTAAAGCTGGCGTTTGGCCACTCGAGTTAAGATATTTTCTGTCTTGCCCGATGGGTGAGTAAGTTGAACGGTTCTAGTGGCACAATCAATCTTAGCGTAATGAGCTGACATCCAGTCCATACCCAAGATGATGTTAATGTCCGAGGACTTGAGAGCTATTAAGGATGCAAGGAAGACAAGTCTATCAACAAGAATTTTGTTCCCATGGCTTACTCTAGAAGTTTGCCATTTGGAACCCGGAGTTTGAATTACCATGGAACTGGGCATGTCATAGAATGTCGCGTTATGCAATCGAGCATAGTTCTCGGATATGAATGAATGAGATGCTCCAGTATGGAAAAGAACAGATGCCAGATGGCAATTAACAAGGAGCGTACCAAGGAAGACGTTAGGATCCTCATGAGCCTCCTCGGCTGAGACATAGTTGACATGGCCACGTGCAGTGGTGACCGGCTTGGCGTAGAATGTCTTTCCCGCTGGCGTTCCACGACCAGCAGACTTTCCAGACTGATTGGGGTTGTTGTTCTGGGGACACTCTCGACTATAGTGACCCGGCTCTCCACACTTGAAACATGTCACAACATTGGGGCGTGGAGCAGCATTAGCAGCGGGGCCACCATAGGGCTTGGACGGTGCAAACTGCTGGTTGGGACGAGGCGCCTCAAAGAATGGCCTCAGAATGAACCTGGGTGGAAGTGCCGTGCTTGGAATCCACACCCGGCGCTTCTGAGATCCAGAGCCGGATGAAGAGCCAAAGTCACGAGAGTGCTTGCATGAAGCGTCATAGTCAGACTGGCCTGTCTCAGCACTGATGGCTTTATTGACCAACTTCTGAAAGGAGGTTCACTCGTGCAGACGAAGATCGCAGCGAAGATCAGGGCTAAGTCCCTTGCGGAACCTTGCCTGCTTCTTAGCGTCGGTGGATACCTCTTCCGGAGCATATCATGCCAGATTCCCAAATTCACGACTATATGCATCCACAGTCAGTCTTCCTTGGGTGAAATTGCAGAACTCTTCCCTCTTGCGATCTATGAGACCTTCCGGGATGTGATGCTCACGGAAAGCCTCACTAAATTCAGCCCAAGTAGTGATTTGGCCGACCGGGCGCATAGCTTCAAAATTTTCCCACCAAAGGCTAGTAGGGCCTTCGAGGTGATAGGCAGCATAAGTAACCTTATCAGCTTTTGCTACGTTGGCAGAACGTAGCTTGTGGGTGATGCTGCGAAGCCAGTCATCCACGTCGAGGGGCTCGACGGAATGGTTAAACTTTGGTGGGTACAACTTGATGAAGTCATTGATTGACACCAAGTCATTTCGTTGATGGCGTGTAGTGTTCTGCTCAATCCGCTCCAGCAAGCGGTTAGTCTCACACTTGTTTCTTTCCGCCTCTAGCATCACTTCGGCCAGAGAAGGCGGGTGAGGCAGATTTTCACACCTAACTGCACTGGCTCCCCCCTACTCCGGGGCAGCAGGGTTGCTGCGGGTGTTGACCATCCTGGGAGAAAACAAGACAACGGTTTAGATAAGGATGGCACAACTTAGCAAGGAAGTGCAGAATGTAATGGATAACACAGAATGCAGAGATGTTCATCCGTATGACATGGTAATATAGAACTGCCATATATATACCAACGGTCATACACACCATACATAGTTTAGTACAAGCCCAAGCTAAAGTACAACTACGATGAAAGACGTTACATCTCATTGGAGGCATTCCAAGCTCCTATACATTATTTGTCTACACCTCCGGAATTGATTACACACTAAGCCATATTCCGCAAGTCACGCAGGACAGTGGAGATACAACTATTACAATACTAGTGATACTACTACTAACTCAGATAGCTCAGTAGTAGTCCTCATAGAAGTCACCTCCATAGCCTGGAAGTTCAACGTGATCATCCAGGAACAGACGGTCCTGAGGAGCCTATGGACCAAAGGGGCTAGGGTGAGGTCTTGGACCAACAAACGGTGGCCTACGGGGACCACGGGGTGGGGTGATGCGTCCCACATCACGCCAATCCACCATGTCTGGCAGAGCAGATCTCACAGGATACAGATCCCTCGTATCCATACATCCAGCTTGCACAGCCGGTGCAAACCAAGTCAAAGTGGCCCAATGATCAGCACGGGTGTCGAAAAGCTCCAGTCTCAAGGCCCGATTCTCTCGGTCCTTATCCTCGGGCATCTCGGTAGTGGTACGAATTAGTGAGTCCTCCTGAGTGGAGTCAGCATAGATAGCCTGGAGATACCCTTGTGCTCCCGGGAGTGAAGCTGGCATATAACAGAAGTCGGTGTTCCGAAGCAGGCCAGTCCGGACTCGCATGATGGTCATCATGGAATAGGCAGCATCCTGCACAACCATCTCAACAGTAACCCCGAGTCCATAGGAACAGTGGAGGGGCTCGGTAGATCCAGGATAAGAAGGAAATATCCTGACAGTGCAGAAATATTGGCTTTGATTAAAGTTTCGGAATTGCTCTTCGACAGTGTATTCGGGATACCAATGGTAACCCGTCTCGATCATTACCCGGAATTACATAGCAGTATGACCGGGCACATTGACGCACCGGGTCGGGCGAACCACTTGGTTTTGAGCACGAGTGGCCATCTGAAAGCACAACCACAATGCAAAGACATTAGAATTTCTAGGGAAAATTGGACAACACAACAACTGTAAATGCTCAGAAAAAGATTTGAGACATCCACAACAGTTTGCAATACCACTCAACAACATCATATCAAGGTTCTGATTCAACTGGCAACATACTAAAAGTAGTAGAAATTGTACTAAGGCTTGTAACAACAACCTCATAAGCTACTACGGATTAGTAACACGTGAGCCTAATAGAAGAAGAGAGCCTAGTCCTTCACCCACGTTGAATGAGAAGAGAATGACTCAAATCAGAGGGCATAAGGTAAAGGAGTAAAAGAGCCTTATGTTCCCTCCCACAATCAATTCCCTTACATATAACTAAAGCATTTCTAGACTCGACATCAATCAATTTGGCTCAACGAACCTACAGGCAGTCCGGCTCTGATGCCAACGCTATGAGGACCCCAATTCCAAGTCACATCAATCTAGCCGGTAACACCTCATATCACATTGCGGCCACACGCACGGTATCCCCACAGGTGTCGCCTTACCATGGCCCGGGATCGTTTGCGCCTTTTGGCTCACGTATATGATAGTGTCGCTAGCATCCATATGACAGAGAACCCGGGCCGACATGGCTAGTCGTGAACCCAAAGCGGCACCAACCCATGGAGATAGGCATACATGAATCACATCGAGCATGTCGGTCATCAACGTGTGAATCCAGGCTGTAGCACTGGGCTAACAGGACTCCGGTAACCCGGGCTGTAGCAGGCTAGGCAGGACTCCGGATGTCACCACGTGACATTTCCCCGAAGGGACAGACACAGGAATAAAGTGAAACACATGCCGGCCAGTCAAGTGTCCAGAGCAGTAGTGCTAGGCTAGCAGGACTCCGGTGAACCGGGCTGTAGCGGACTACTATCGCTCAGGAAGCACTAGACTACATTTCCCCATATGAGAGGCTGCCAAGGATAAACAACTAGATTGTCGGATCCCACTCATACCAAGCATTTCAATCATACACACAATATGCCCGATATGAGTACATACAACATGGCATCACAACAAAACTCTACAACTCAAGTACTTTATTTAAAAAGGCTCCGAGGAGCCATACATAACATATTCATACAGGTAGGGGTCACACGACCCGACACTCAAGTCATACAATCATACAAGCCCATGCGGAAGCAACTTAGTCTGAGTACAGACACTAGATAGGAAAAAAGGCTTGAAGAAGCCTATTTATCTATAGAGGGCCCTTCTAAGGCTTGGACCACCACCTGGGTGGCTAGTCACTCGTCGACATCAAGGTCTACGTAGAACCCATCGGAGGGGGCGGTGTTGTCGTCTGAAAATAGTAATTAAGCAAACATGAGTACAAAGGTACTCAGCAAGTCTTACATCAGAACCTACTATACATGCTCATTCTCAAGAAGGTGGTGGAGTTATTGCAGCAAGCCAGCTTTGACTCTTGGCTAAGCTATCCTACGAGACTCCACTAGTAAAATAGTTTTCGCACACGAGTCCACTAATCACCAACACAATACTCCACCGAGGATCCTCCCTCGTCATCCTACGAGAGGGCCATTGTCGGTGTCAAAACCGGCGGATCTCGGGTAGGGGGTCTCGAACTGTGCGTCTAGGCCGGATGGTAACATGAGACAAGGGACATGAAGTTTTACCCAGGTTCGGGCCCTCTCGATGGAGGTAAAACCCTACGTCCTGCTTGATTAATACTGAAGATATGGGTAGTACAAGAGTAGATCTACCACGAGATCGAGGAGGCTAAACCCTAGAAGCTAGCCTATGGCATGATTGTTGATGTGTACGTTCTATCGACTAGACTGGCCTTGGTTTATATAATGCACCAGAGGCCTAGGATAACAAGAGAACTAGCCGAATACGCCGGTGGGGAGGAGTCCTTGTCTTGATCGCCAAATCTTGTGGAATCTTCCTTGTATGCGGCAGCTGTCCGAACTGGCCCATGAGTATACGGCCATGGGGGTCCTCGTCCCAATCTAACAGATCAGGAAATGACGTGGTGAGTACCCCCTATTCCAGGACACCGTCAGTAGCCCCCTGAACCGGTCTTCAAGTTAGGTACGCTCCTCGATTCTTCCGAACCATTCTTCATCTTCGGTCGTCGGTCTCGAAAACTGGTTCAACAAATCTTCTCATCTTCGATCTTGAGGATAGCCGAAATGCATTCGACGAGTTTACACGTCGGGTATCCGAGGAGCCCCTTAAATTTCCGGCTTTTATCAATGCCTTGTTATTTTTATGCCACACATCGGGTTTGAAATTGTTCCCGGGCGGCAGCGTCCTCTTGCGTCCGAGCTCCAACGCCGGACTGCATTCGAGGTATCTTTTGCAGCCGAGCACCAACGCCGGACCGCTTCCCAGCTCTAACGCCGAAATGTATCCGAGCTCCAACGCCGAACAATGTATCCGAGCTCCAACGCTGGCCTGTATCCGAGCTCCAACGCCGGACTATGTATCTGAGCTCCAACGCCAGACTGTATCCGAGGTGTCGTAAATCACCTTGGTTCAAAGAAGTTTGAAGGATTTTAGCCAAGCTTAATGCCGGAAATGCCCTCTATGGAGCCAGCCACTAGCGCTTGAGATTTATGCCAGACTGCTTCCGAGGTGGTGCACCACCCCGAATGTGGGCCGA
Organism: Triticum aestivum; assembly: GCF_018294505.1. Lineage (NCBI taxonomy): Eukaryota > Viridiplantae > Streptophyta > Magnoliopsida > Poales > Poaceae > Triticum > Triticum aestivum. The sequence goes on along the minus strand of NC_057794.1, from coordinate 381,662,538 downwards.
TTTTTGTCAATATTTTGGATTGGTGCAATTTATTGTCTGCCGAGATATATAGCCAGTAGCCCTCAAGGTGGGTATCGGTCTAAAACCCGAGATGCACATGAAGGATAACATAAGACCGCTAATCCCAGTAGCCGCTGAGACTCGGGTTGATTTGCAAAATCGGTCTGAGGATCAAGTCCTAGCTCGGCAGAATACCTCGGGACACAAAAAGCGGCATGCTCAGTCCTCGAGACTCAGGTTGGGTGCGGCCGACCAACCTGAGGATCAAAATCTCCTCGGAAACTGGATTACACTTAAAATTTTCTGCATTGGACAGGCAATGCAGTAGCCCCCGAGACACTGGTCGGGTGGCAACACCAGATCAGGGGATCGATGTGCCCCTTTAATATTTGTAAATAATAAGCCCGATGCCCAGTAGCCCCCGAGCCTTAATGCGGGCACGGGTGGCCGAATTAAGGATTGATATCCATAGTAAAATCACAAATTATGTGTAATGACTCTATGTATCCAAGTACTTTACGTCATTAATGCTCGGATCCGCATTGTACACAACTTTGTTAACCGACCATCGGCTTCCACCTCCTCGGCAATAGCCGATGAGTGTTTGTCCTACTTTATAAAGAATTTATGAGGGCAAAGATTTACAACAAACAGGGCAATCTGGCCATACGGTTTTATAAACAAAGGTACGTAGAGAGATATGTTATATTACTGTTTAACAGAAGAAATGTCTTCCAAGGAAAATAGTCCGCTATCGGTTCCTTTCTTTGGGTTGTCATGCTAAGCATGATCATGAAACCTCAGCTTCAATGTAAGAGAAAAATATCGAGGATTTAGTTTGGGAGGCCAGTTAATAGCCCCCGGTAGTGTTCGGTGATAGTCAAGATCAAGCTGTAAACACTTCGGCCATTGTTATGAATGGCCCGTCATTTAACACCGTCATCAGATCGCTGACCAGTTTACGCTTATTGTGACAGTCAGTTTTCGGCTTTCTCCACTGAGGTGCTTAACCATGTGAGCTGGAAGCACAATCGCAGTGGTTCTCCCTTTGCACACCTAGCCGAACACGGAACGTAGGAGGCAAGTGCAGGAGCCGGGCAACCCAACTATTGACCGAAGACACAATTCAAAACCGATGCATATATAGCAATATCCGAGAATGTTTTTGCCGAACCTCTAAAGGTGTCCGGCGTTGCACTGCGAGACTTGTGCTGAAAACACACAAATAGTTTAAAAGTGCCATAAGCTTGGAAAACCAAAAAACGTCAGTAAAAACTTGACGTCTGAACAAGATCAAGTGTTCGGTGCCAATCCGAAAATTGGCCTTAGCAAAAGAAGTGCTTCTGTCGTGCTTTAACATGATACATCCTATCTCAAGACTTCAAGCGGGTCAGCCTACGGCTTCAACCTCCTATCCCAAGGGCGGAGTACTTCTCATTAGGCCAGTTTAGCAAACTAAACTCTAGCGGCTTTGAGAGAGAAATTAGGCTCCCCGGCTAGTGACCACACGCTCGTGTCGAAAAAAGGAGTGATAGATAATAATAATAATAAGAAGAAGAAGAATAAAACTTTACAACGACTAAGAAGAAGAACACTTATCATAAAACGGCTCATATAAATTTAAGAGCCCCCAAGTGACTTCGGTAAAAGAATGATTGCAAGTACCGAAGTATTTATATCATATCTATGTTCAACCAAACTTTAAACGCGTCTTAACCGACCGTCGGCTTCTCCCTCTTCGGTCAAGGACGGAAAAGTGTTACGTACTCCATCTGTCGAGAATATCGACGGTGTTTCCAATAACCAGGCAATCAGGCCATAAGGCTGTAACAGACAAAGCGTGCTCAGGGAACTTATGCTATATTACTTCGAAGTGTAAGAAGCATCTTCGAAGAAAATAGTACCCCCACCGATACCTTTCTTCGGTGCTCATTGTTATTATGAGACTTGTGCAATAGATTTTTTGTACTCATGAGTTCCGTTGTGTGCCGACCATCATTGAAAACTATAAGAGAGCTAGCTTTCGGCTTCACCCAGTCTGAGGTCCGGCTCGGATGACCCGATCGTGAAAATCGCAGAGGTGCTCCCTTTACTCCCTAGCCGAACAATCAGGAACGTAGGGGTAAACACAAGAGCGAGGCAACCCAGCTTGCAAATCGCTTAAGTCAATATGGTGCATATTGTGGTGTAATACACGAACAAGGAATGAAGCCATATAAGTATAATCATTTGCAAGAGGAAAAGCTTCATGAAGGAAGCCCCCAAATGAATTGGGTATTTGAATTTATGTGTCACAAACAAAGTTTGGACAAGGAAATTTTTTACAAGCAATTTTTTTCCAAAAAAGTATAATGCTTGGTCGAACCGAACACAAGTTCGAAATTAAAGCTTTGAGCATGAAAGCGACTTAGCTGGTTAATGTGTTCGGTATTGATGACGCAGTCTGAGCTTGATGCGGGACAAGGTACCATCCCCCAAGCCGGTCCCGAGGTGGTGGAGCGGAGAGCTCGACACGCCGAAGTGGTGACATAGCACGGTCAATGCAGACCGGCAGAGTGACACCGAAGTCCCCGGATCATTTTCCTGTGCACAAAAATAGTGCAAACCAGAGATAATAGTAACAATGATAATTAAAAAAATCGTTGCATAATAAATAATTTATGCAAAGTGAGTAATAAAAGAAATATGGCATGGTGCCGAAGACAATGTTGATGCAGGGCGTCGCCGTGATCCGGTAAAGGCATGGCAAAGCCTTAATCACAGGTCGGTCTGAGCTTCGGATGCGGCGTTCGCCGGACTATGTACGAAACTGACCGAACCACCATATGACTATCGTTAATGCGACCACCATTTGATAGACCTGTGTACATATGATGGATAAACCAGAGTAGTAATTCCTTGGGAAAAATGAACCCAAACAAGCAAAAAATACTTGGATTAATAGCATCTGGTTTATTTGTTGTAGCAATCCGAAGGGATGTGATTCCCAAAATTGGGACTCGATCTGCACACCCATTGCCTGATGGGCGATAAAACAACGGCATGGCAGTGCTGGCAAAGGTTGGCTCGCCGAGGCAAAGCCCTCGGTCCAGCTAACGTGACGGAGCTGGTCGGCTAGTGACACCGAAGTGTCCGGAGTAGGTTGATGAAGAGATGGCGAAGCCCCCGGTCCAGCCGAGATGTCGAAGCCTCGATGTCAACTGATGAGTCAAAGTAGGTCGGCATGATGGACACCAGCTTGAAGAAGCAATAGTGCGGCCCTGCCGATGCAGGTCGTGACGTGGTCGATGCCGGCTTGATGAAGTGACCGTGCGGTGATGCTGGTATGCCCGCTCCGTGTAATCCGTGGGGCGGCGATGTTGGTGATGAATTATCCTTCGCGATGCCAGACTCTTGTTCGGCTCGCCGAGATGATGATCCGAAGAAGTTGAGCTCGGCTCAACAAAGTGACGACGTGTCTAGTGCAGGTCGGCAGCCGTGGAGCAATATTGTCGGACTGGTTTGACACCAACATTATGTTGAAGATCATGTTCAAAAGATCTTAAAGTTATTGGGATGTGTTTGGAAACAAAACACAATACCCATAGAAAACTTCCTTCGAAAGGGATGTCCGAAATCTCGTTCATAAAAAAGACGAACTCGGGTCGGATTCGTTTTCGCGCAGAAAACAGATCCAAAAAGTGATGCACTAATTGGAAGGTTCCCGGAGTTTGCACGGTCGGATAGAACTGAAATTTTGAGAGGTGGTAGATATAGGAATTCCGCAGCCGATCAACGGTTGGATTTTCCAAAGGACGATCGAGCTAGAAGCTGGACACCACGCCCTAAACTCATCCAAATTCCCATCTAGATTTGACAGGGCTCCGGTATATCGTGGATTGCCAGAGATTCCTCCATCGGAACTCAACAAAATTTTCCAGGGTGGTTGTAGACTCAATTCCGCAAAATTCCACCAAAGCGATCGTTAAAAAGACACATGAGGAGGCGGTGGCGGCGGACACAAGTTTGTTGTCCAGAAAAACAGCACGATCGCCCGAGGGCAATGTTGACGTTGAGCCCCCGGGCTCCCTGGATGATTCCTCCATGATCTTGATAGATATCAGAATTGTTGTTTATAAAGGCCCTCATCCGAATATGACGATCGGAGGTAGGGCGCAGTCCTTGGTCAAACCAAGGTGACCAGTCGAACTGGTGACGAAGATGCCGAAGTCGCAGTTGATCTGTAGGCGAGCCATCAACCCTTTGCCGAACACACAGTGGAACTCTCAATGAAAGCACCAATGTCGGTGTCAAAATCGGTGGATCTCGGGTAGGGGGTCCCGAACTGTGCGTCTAGGCCGGATGGTAACAGGAGATAAGAGACACGAAGTTTTACCCAGGTTCGGGCCCTCTCGATGGAGGTAAAACCCTACGTCCTGCTTGATTAATATTGATGATATGGGTAGTACAAGAGTAGATCTACCACGAGATCGATCGCTCGGGTTCAGTAACGTGTAGCCTGCAGTGCAATCGCTCGGATTCAGTAACGCGTAGCCTGTAGTGCAATCGCTCGGGTTTAGTTAGAGCCCAATGCCTTGCTCGAGTTCAGTTAGAGCGTAACGCCTCACACACCCGCACATACGTATGAGAGAAACATGCATCACTCGGCCCCGACCACCCACCATAACCGGGAACTCCCCGATATTTTCCTCGCCCTCACTTCTTCTGTCATGGACGGCCCAAAGAATATCATGCAGCTGCACCTCCGGCCCGCCCAGGATGAAAAGCCCATTTTCTGTCATGATTTTTTTCATAGAACTAGGAGCCCACCACATCTATGATGATTTACGGTTTTGTCACAATTATCTTCATAGAAGTGTCATAAGCATGACAGAAAAAAATTGTTTAGCCCAAAATGTCATGGATGTGTCTTTTTTTTGTAGTGTGTCTAGATCATGTCATCTTTCTTATTTCATTACTCCGTTTTTCCATGAACTTAATACACTGGATGCGTGCTGGATAGCAGTCGATGTGTGGAGTAATAGTAGTAGATGCAGGTAGGAGTCGGTCTACTAATCTTGGACGTGATGCCTATGTAATGATCATTGCCTCGATATCGTCATAATTATTTGAGGTTCTATAAATTGCCCAATAGTAATTTATTTACCCACCATTTACTATTTTTCTCGAGAGAAGCCACTAGTGAAACCTACGGCCCCCGGTCTTCTTTCTCATATATTTGCTTGTGATCTACTTTTCCTTTGCATTTTTATACAGATCTATTAAACCAAAAAGTACAAAACTACTTTGATGCACTTTATTTTATTTGTGATCTATTATTTCAATCTATCACAATTTTCTCCCATCTCTGTGCCAATTTTTGGCATCGTTACCCGAAAGGGATTGACAACCCCTTTAACAAGTTGGGTTGCAAGTGGCTGTTATTTGTGTGCAGGGGCTGTTTTATGTTGTGTTCCTTGGTTCTCCTACTTGTTCGATAACCTTGTTTCATATATGAGGGAAATACCTACCGTCGTTGTGCTGCATCATTCCTTCCTCTCTAGGGAAAAACCGACGTAGCTTCAAGCGACATCAAAAGAAATTTCTGGCGCCGTTGCCGGGGAGGATCAAGTCAAGATAGTTTCCCGATGACGCACCAATTCTGGCACCATTGCCAGGGAGGATCATCAACATAACTAGGTTCCTAATCAGAAATCTCATCTCCTCGCAATTTACATTATTTGCCATTATTTACACCAAGTTATGTGATTTCTCAAATACAAACAATAATGATTTTATTGGCACTCTGCTTGCTCCTCCTGCCACTAGTGCGTAGATTTATGATATTAATACTGCTTTCCTGAATCTTGTTATGAAAGACCAATTTTCTGGTACTGCTAATGAGGATGTCACATACCATCTCAATACCTTCATGGAATTATGCAATATGCAAAAGAAAAAAGATGTGGACAATGATGTGGTCAAGATGAAATTATTTCCATTCTCTTTGCGTGATTCTGCAAAAATTTGGTTCTCTTCTTTGCCTCGCAATAGTATCGATTCTTGGAATAAGTGCAAAGATGCTTTTATCACTAAGTATTTTCCGCCCGCAAAAATTATTTCCCTTAGAACCCTTATAATGAATTTCAAGAAACTTGAACATGAGAATGTTGCACAATCTTGGGAAATGATAAAAATGATGCTAAGGAATTGCCCAACTCATGGGTTAAATCTTTGTATGATCATACAAAAAATTTATGTGGGGTTGAATTTTGTTTCTCGTAATCTTATAGATTCCGCCACAGGCGGTACTTTTACAGAAATTACTTTGGGTGAAGCCACCAAATTTCTTGATAATATCATGGCAAATTATTCGCATTGGCATACTGAAAGGGCTCCTACTTGTAAAAAAGTAAATTCGGTTGAAGAAATTTCTTCTTTGAGTGATAAAGTTGATGCTCTTATGAAATTGGTTGCTAGTAAAAGTGCTCCTATTGATTTTAATGATTTGCCTTTGTCTACTTTGATTGAGCAAAATAGTGATTCCATTGAGGTGAATTTTTGTCTCTCAAAATAGTTTCCATAACAATGCTTATAGAGGTAATTTTAATCCTAGGCATTTTCATAGTAATTCCTCTAATAATTATGGTAATTTACATGGAAATCAATCTTATAATATTAATAGGAACACCTCTGATCTTGAGAATAATATTAAAGATTTATCAGCACACAAGAAGTTTTCAACACTTCCATAGAAGAAAAATTGAATAAGATTGGTGATTTGTCTAGAAGTGTTGATAGAATTGCTCATGATGTGGAAAATCTTAAGTTGAATTTTTTTTCGTAAAGTAGATGAATCAATTAAAGTTATTTATGTTTCTATGGATGGAAGTAAGAAAAGAACTCTATGCTTAGAGCTAAAAGAGATTTTTTAGAAAAAAAGCTTTTTCTAGTGATTATTCTTGCAAAGATGATGAAGATCTTAAAATGATTGGTGTTTCTTCAATTAATTCCTTGTTTAGTAAAGTTAAGAATGTTGAAAAAGGGAGTGGTGAAGCGTCAACTTTAGGTAGAAGGCATCCCAATATTTCAGAGGGTGAAAATCATGTTGAGAAAATCAAGTGGGTTTGGATAGGTCTAAACTTTAGCTAGTGATGTGCCCACTCTTTTGGATTACAAACACTTTAATTATGATAGTTGCTCTTTGATTGATTTTATTTCTTTGTTGCAATCCATGATAAATTCACCCCATGCTTATGAACAAAACAAAGCTTTTACTAAACATATTGTTGATGCTATGATGAAAGCTTTGGAAGAAAAATTGGAATTAGAAGTATCAATTCCTAGAAAATTGCATGATGAGTGGGAACCTACTATCAAAGTAAATATTAAAAATTATGAGTGTTTTGCTTTGTGTGACTTGGGTGCCAGTGTTCTACAATTCCGAAATGTTTATGTGATGTGCTTGGTCTTACGAATCTTGAAGAATGTTCCTTGAATTTGCACTTGGCGGATTCTACTACTAAAAACCCTATGGTAAGAATTAATGATGTTCTTATTCTTGCAAATAGGAATTATGTGCCCATAGATTTTATGTATATGAGGAAAATACCTACCGCTGTTGTGCTGCATCATTCCTTCCTCTTTGGGGAAAAACCGATGTAGCTTCAAGCAACATCAAAAGGAATTTCTGGCGCCGTTGTTGGGGAGGATGAAGTCAAGATAGTTTCTCAACAACGCACCAATTTTGGCGCCGTTGCCGGGGAGGATCTTCAACATAACCAGGTTCCTAATCAGAAATCTCATCTCCTTGCAATTTACTTCATTTTCCATTTGCCTCTCGTTTTCCTCTCCCCCACTTCACAAAAATTTGCCGTTTTATTCACCTCTCTTTTTCCGTTCATCATTTTCTTACCGGATCTGTTTTTGAGTGCAATCTTGTTGTGTGGTCATCATGACTCAAGAGAACACCAAGTTATGTGATTTCTAAAATACCAACAACAATGATTTTATTGGCACTCCGATCGCTCCTCCCGCCACTAGTGCGGAGACTTGTGATATTAATACTGCTTTGCTGAATCTTGTTATGAAAGACCAATTTTCCGGTACTCATAATGAGGATGCCGCATCCCATATCAATACCTTCATGGAATTATGCGATATGCAAAAGAAAAAAGATGTGGACAATTATGTGGTCAAGATCAAATTATTTCCGTTCTCTTTGCGTGATTCTGCAAAAAATTGGTTCTCTTCTTTGCCTCGCAATAGTATCGATTCTTGGAATAAGTGCAAAGATTCTTTTATCACTAAGTATTTTCCACCCACAAAAGTTATTTCCCTTAGAACACAGATCCTGAATTTCAAGTATCTTGAACAGGATCATGTTGCACAATCTTGGGAAACAATGAAAATGATGCTAAGGAATTGCCCAACTCATGGGTTAAATCTTTGGATGATCATACAAAATTTTTAGGCGGGGTTGAATTTTGTTTCTCATAATCTTGTCGATTCCGCCGTGGGTGGTACTTTTATGGAAATTACTTTGGGTGAAGCCACCAAATTTCTTGATATATCATGGAAAATTATTCACATTGGCATACCGAAAGGGCTCCTACTAGTAAAAAAGTAAATTCGGTTGAAGAAATTTCTTCTATGAGTGATAAAGTTGATGCTCTTATGAAATTGGTTACTATTAAAAGTGCTCCTACTGATTTTAATGATATGCCTTTGTCTACTTTGATTGAGCAAAATAGTGATGCCATTGATGTGAATTTTATCCCTCAAAATAATTTCAATAACAATGCTTATAGAGGTAATTTTAATCCTAGGCCTTTTCCTAGTAATTCCTCTAATAATTATGGTAATTCCTATGTAAATCAATCTTATAATAATAATAATAATAATAATAGGAACACCACTGATCTTGAGAATAATATTAAAGAATTTATCAACACACAAAAAGTTTTCAACACTTCCATAGAAGAAAAATTGAATAAGATTGATGATTTGTCTAGAAGTGTTGATAGAATTGCTCATGATGTGGAAATTCTTAAGATGAATTTTTGTGCCTAAAGTATATGAGTCAATTAAAGCTCTTTATGTTTCAATGGATGAAAGTAAGAAAAATAACTCTATTCTTAGAGCTAAAAGAGAACTTTTAGAAAAAAACTTTTTCTAGTGATTATTCTTGCAATGATGATGAAAACCTTAAAATGATTGGTGTTTCTTCTATTGATTCCTGGTTTAGTAAAGTTAAGAATGATGAAAAAGGGAGTGGATAAGAGTCAACTTTAGGTAGAAGGCATCCGAATATATCGGAGGGTGAAAATCTTGTTGAGAAAATTTATAAAAGTGTGTTTGGAGAGGTCAAAACTTTAGCTAGTGATGTGCCCACTCTTTTGGATTGCATTTCTTTGTCACTTGTTGACTATACTTTCTGGTTCATACCAAATCTTAGTTGTTATTTCAAAGCAAATATCGGTTGCTAACTACCCTTTGCGCGGTTTGCAGCTTCAGATCTGCCATCCCACTGCCACGGTCAACACTATACTCATCATGCTTATGGTTTCCCCATTTTATGATGACCACGATCAGCCTACGTGGTTCGTGTCGTAATAGCACTACTCCACCCATCAAGCTAAACAAGCTTAGTTGTACAAATTCAAATATGATATTATGCTGATATTAGTAAAACTGAGAGATGTTTAATTGGTCAGCTAAATGTTCCTACTTTAGTTTCGAAATGCATGTGAGCCACATATGAGAGACCGAAAGGAATATTATTTCTCTGTGTGCTCTGGTTCATCATGGGTGGCCAACCGACATTGTATAGAAAAACTTGTATTATCTTCAATCTGCTTGCTCTTCTGCTCTTCTTTAAGATGATCCTCTTCTCTTGCGGTCGACTGGTTAGGTCTAGTTATTCTCCCTTAGTATATTTTGAATCTGTGAGGTCAGGTTGACTTGTTCTTGTTTACTATATGTTGAAGCTGTTATCTGCGAAGTATCATCACTTCTGGAGCTCTCATATTTTGAGTAGTAGGCCACATTATATTAATGCACACACCAAATTACAGCATGCATGGCACCTCTTAGAAGAATTGCAGAGATAGCACAAAGGGGTTTACAGGGAGGAAGTATTGGATTAGAATCACTTCTGCATTACAAAGATAATCTCACTTGTTTTTATGTTTTCATGCATGTGAGGCATTGGACATTATCAAAATGAATATGAGAATGGGCGCACGAGAGGAATATTGCGGAACAATCCACTGGCTAACAAACTTGGCAAGGAGGATTGCCTATCTTATTCACCCATCAAGGTGCATGCTCTAACTTGGCAAGGTTGTATTGGTCGCACATATTTTTCATCTAACTTGTTGCATTACTTCTAGTTTGTTACACCATCTGCTAAGTTTAAGCATCATATATGAGTATATGCCATACCTATCCATTTTCTATACCTATTCCATGTGTTGTCATACTATGTTTTTCCAGTCAAATGTTGTTCTTTCGTAATAGATGTCCAAAAGGAGGAGGGTGATTGCAGATCCTCAAGGAGTACAAACTAGGTATTTGGAAAAGGTAGTGATCCCTGTTAAATTAGATAGATCAGCAGCCACAGAAAACCCATGCCCAACTGTAACAGACTTTACCCCTACTCTAGTGGCCAAACCCCTATTAGAACTGCTAACAGCCCAGCGTCAGGTACTGTCTATGATATCAACTCAACATTTGAACTCCTAAATTTCTGCATGTGCCTTACCTTGTCTCTTGTATGAAAACTAATTTTATATGAATCTCCTTGATCAAAGGATCATAGGATCTCACGACAATATTGGGCTCTGCATTGCTCTTGTCAGTACGTCTTGCCCTTTGTCAGCATACTTACACTCATTGTTGTTTGATTATGTAGCATCACTGTAAATGTTCGCCTCTTTATCCTTCCTTTGCTTCAAATTATAAGATCTCTATTTACTCTTAGATAAATTTAGAATTAACACAATGGTTATGAAGTTTTGGAATGCTCATGTAAGTACCTACTGTCATGTACTCCCTCTGTTTCAAATTAATTGTTGATTAATTGGATGTATTTATAACTAAATAGTGTTAGATACATCCATTTGAGCGACAACTAATAACGGACGATGGTGGTATTACTGTACATGCATCGCGAGATAGTTGATTGTCTAGCATTACTCTGTATCTTATCATATTTACATTTACTCTTGCCAAAATGTTGAATAAAGCCAATGCCACTTCACACGTTGATGTATGCATTCCTCTTGTCCGTACCTTTTGCCTTGTAACGTTGTACTTAATTAATTGCTATTTGGTTATGTATCATCAATCTGCACCTGAGCTTCATTATCCTCTATTTCTTCCAATATTATTGGATCTATATTTACTCTTTGAAAAATGTAGAATAATGGCAACGCTTATAAATAATTTTCTTTGGGGAATTTATTGAATTATCTTTCCATCAACATGGAGAAGGGCTTTGTCCAGCCTGTGTTAACATGTAATGTAAGTTCATCCTTCTCAAGCCTTCAAACTTTGTTCTAGTATAGATTTGGATAGGCATCATTTCCTCCACTGCTGTTTACATCTGATTGGATGTTTGCAACAACTACCAATTTTAAATTGTAGTTGGAAAAACATGTTCCTTATGCAGAATGGATCCATTTATTTGCTTATATAATTGTGAAACCTGTTACGTGTCTCCTTGTTTCTCTTTCAGAGTCGTATCTCTTATGCCAGGCAGAACTTTAGGATAGATAGTGAGCCAAACCATCTTGAAGACAGTGAGATGACCCTAAGGTCCTGTCTTGATGAAGACAGTGAGTTGAAGCTACTCACCAGCAGGTGTGAGACAACCTCTGTGTAGACGCTGCCTCAATCAGTTTGACTTCTTCAGTCTCAACTTAAAGCGGAAAGGCTTGCTTCATCTCAGCTCCGACTTGAAGTCAAAGATGTAATGAAGATGTTAGGGGACTGCCTTGCACACTATGGTGCCATACAGCTAGGGATGAAGCATCTATCGTTAACACAACTGAGGTCTCATCAGCTTGTTCGTCTGCTTGTGGGGCCCGAGATTGCATTGATAGTTTCTCTTTGATTGATTGTATTTATTTGTTGCAATCCATGATAAATTCACACCATGCTTATGAACAAAACAAAGCTTTTACTAAACATATTGTTGATGCTATGATGAAAGCTTTGAAAGAAAAATTGGAATTAGAAGTATCAATTCCTAGAAAATTGCATGATGAGTGGGAACCTACTATCAAAGTAAAGATTAAAAACTATGAGTGCTTTGCTTTGTGTGACTTGGGTGCTAGTGTTTCTACAATTCTGAAATCTTTATGTGATGTGATTGGTCTTACCAATCTTGAAGAATGTTCTTTGAATTTGCACTTCGCGGATTCTGCTATTAAAAAGCCATTGGGAAGAATTAATGATGTTCTTATTCTTCCAAATAGGAATTATGTGCCCATAGATTTTATTGTTCTTTATATTGAAGAAGGATAAATAAAGGAAAAAATGTGTCTTGGTAGACCGTTTTTACTTACAAATCCGTCTTGGTAGACCTTTTTACGCACTATCGGTGCCATGATTGATATGAAAGAAGGCAATATTAAGTTCCAACTTCCTTTGAGGAAGGGTATGGAACACTTTCCTAGAACAAGAATTAGTCCACCTTATGAATCAATCATGAGGTCATCTGATGGATCACGAACCAAAGATGACAAAACTTAGATCCTTGCTTTATGCCTATCTAAGGGCGTAAAACTATAGCGCTTGTTGGGAGGCAACCCAATGAATAAATTTATTTTTGCTTTCCTGTTCTTGAGTGTTAACACAATTATGCTACTGTTATGATTGTGTTTTTTATGTTTTAATTAGTGTTTGTGCCAAGTAAATCCTTTAGGATCTTCTTGGGCAACAGTTGTTTGATCTTGCTTTTGCGCTCAAGAAAACAATTATCATTTTTAACCAGAGAGATATAAAATACCAATTCCAATTTCAGTAGATAAATATACAAATTAGTAAGGCCTTCCTAATTTTTCATAATTTTTGGAGTTACATAAGTATTCGAACTAGTCAGATTACTACATACTATTCTGTTTTGATAGATTTTGTTTTCTCTGTGTTGTGTGCTTATTTTGATGGCTCTATGGTTTTCTTTGATGAGGTTTTGCCATAGAAAAGTTGGAATATAGTAGCTATAATACAAAAACAAAATATGAATTGGTTTGATGCAACACTTATAGTACTGGTTTATTATTCTTCTACTAACGGATCTCACGAAGGTTTTTGTTGACTTTTGTGTGATTGAAGTTTTCAAGTTTTGGGTTATCTTACGATGGATGAATGAAGGATGTAAGAGCCTAAGCCTAGGGATGACCCAGTATCCCAAGCTATTATCCAAGAATGAACAACCAACTAAGCTTGGCGATGCCCCCGAGTGGCATCCCCGCTTTCTTCCAACAACTATCGGTATTTTACTCAAGACTATATTTTTATTCGTCACATGATATGTGTTTTGCTTGGAGCGTCTTGTATGATATGTGTTTTGTTTTGTTTTGTGTTTTAAGTCATCAATCCTTGCTAGACACACCTATTTGAGAGAGCTAAAATTATATCATGACTTGTTAGAATTGCTCTCTCTGCTTCACTTAAATATTTTATGAGCTAGGACTTTCTCTTGTGCTTCACTTATATATTTTTGAGCATGGTGTGCTTTGTTATTTTTGAAGAAATACTCTCTTGCTTCACTTAGATTTATTTGAGAGTTTGTAAAAGTTTGAAGAAATTCTCTCTTGCTTCACTTAAATTATTTTGAGAGAAAGAAAATTTGTTATGCTCATGATCTTCACTTATATTTGTTTGAGCTTATGAAAAGCAACACATGAAAATTAGTCCCAAAGTGATAGATATCCAAGAAGGATAAAGAAAGGAAAACATGTGTCATGAAGATCATTGGACAAAATAAACTTGATTCTTAGTAATAGTTTTGAGATATGATGATGTGATATGTGAGTCATCTTGATTAGTAATTATGCTTTAGTAAGAATATTGGTGTTAAGGTTTGTGATTCCCTATGCATGCACGAAAGTCAATAATCATGCAATGAAAATTTTATCCTACTCGTGGTGCATTATTCGTGTTAATTATGCTTAATGCTTGCTTATGATATTATTCGTTTCTTGGTTGGTCGCCTCTCAATCTTTTGCTAGCCTTCATTTTGCACTAAGTATGATCTCAGCTTGTGCATCCAAAAACCTTTAAACAAGTTTTGCCACATGAGTCCACTATATCTACCAACATGCGGTATTCTTTTGCTGTTCTAAGCAAATTTGAATGTGCCATCTCTAATTTTCAAAATAAACTTCTCTTTTGTGTGTTTGTTTCGCTCGCGGAGCGGTGAGGGGTGGCTAATATTTTCCATGCTAGATGTGGTATTCTCAAGATGAGTGTTTATTCACTTGTCATTACATGAGAATAAGGCAAAGGTATTAGGGATGCCCAGTCCCAAAATGCAAAAACAAATGAATTTACTTTATCTTCTCAAATAATAAATTCCTTGGAAAGTGTTGGTATGGAGGGCACCCGTGGATACGGTTAGCCATGGAAAGTGAAAGTTATGGTGGAAAATGCAATAAACTTTATTTTCTGTTTGGAACCGCCTATGATATATCTATGCATGGAAAGTATTGGGAACTCTAAGTCGTTTTTGTTGGTGGGATGGATACACCTCCCAAAATGTTTTAATCTCTAATTTTTCGCTTTGAGCTCGGGCACCTCTACAAATCCCTACTTCCCTCTACGAAGGGCCTTTCTTTTTACTTTATGCAATTTTTATTTTGAATTTGAGTCTCCATCTTCTCTCATAAAAACCACCAACTAGGAGGCAATACAATCGTGCTTAAGTATTCGGTGTAGTTAATATTCGAGTGTGTCTCATGAATGGATCAATGTTTGAGCATGATGGGCTAGGGATAACTTGTTTTACCATTGATATGTTGAAAGACATGGTTGCTTGTTGATATGGTTGAGTATCTAAATTATTATGTCAAAACTAGACTATTGCTTTGAATCACATAAAAGTCCAAATGTCCATGCTATAAAGAAAATAATATGATATGACATGATGAACAACACTCTTCATCAAAAAATTTGTTTTTATCACTTACCTACTCAGGATGAGTAGGAGTTAAGCTTGGGGATGCTGATACGTCTCCAACGTCTCCATAATTTTTGATTGTTCCATGCTATTTTATTATCAATCTTGGATGTTTTATAATCATTTTATATCATTTTTGGTACTAACCTATTGACATAGTGCCAAGTGCCAGTTGTTTATTCCATGTTTTTTACATCGCAGAAAATCTATATAAAACGGAGTCCAAATGCCACGAAACTCCATGAAGATTTTTTATGGGCCAGAAGGAAGGCAATGGGCCCTGGTTGCACCTAGGGGGAGTCCCGAGGAGGGGACGACCCACCCTGGCGCGCCCTGGTGGGTTGTGCCCACCTCGGGTGCCCCCCGGACCGCCTGTTTGCTCTATAAATACCCCAAAAATCCCAGAACCCCAGGGGAGTCTATGAAATATTCATCCAGCCACCGCATAGTCCAGAACCACCAGATCAAATCTAGACACCATCTCAGATGGGGTTCACTACAAAAAAGACACATCCATGACATTTTGGTCCGAACGAAAAATTTTCTGTCATACTTATGACACTTCTATGACAATAATTGTGACAAAACCCGATATCATCATAGATGTAGCAACCAGACCTCAAACAGTCTGATCTCTGTGCTCCGGTGTCATCCCTGGATCAGTAATGCTGACACCACACAGTACTCGGAGGATTTATAATAGAGTAGCAATCACACACTTATTACATCGAGTGTCTCAAAAGAGAACTTATTACAATAAATATGGCTTAAGGCCATCTAATTACGATAACAGCGAAAGGCTTGGAAAATAAGTGAGTCCATCAACTCCAACGGCATCACTGAGTATAGAACCACGACCTAAAAACTCCATAATCGTCATCTGAAAAGTCTGCAACATTAACGTTGCAGCCCGAAAACGGGTCAGCACATGGAATATGCTGGCAAGGTAACACATAGAGAGTAATGGAATGAAACAACTATACTATATGCATATTTGGCTGGTGGAAAGCTCTATGGTTACAGTTTTGCAAAAAGCCAATTTTTCCCTACTTCAAAAGGAATAAATTTAATTACTATCATGGTGGTTGTTAAACATTGAGAATGGTTGACAGCATTCTCAATCCCAATTAAGCATCATCATTAACCCAACAAAATTAATTTTAGAGTAAAATGTTGAGATTCACATGATAATCCAGATACTAGATACTCAAGATGGCCATAACCGGGGACACGGCTAATCATGATTAGTTTGGTACACTCTTGTGACGCCCGGATAATTAAGCTACAGCAACCATCTACTAATGATGCCACGTCACCTTGATTACTGATGCTAATCTTGCGTTAGTTCGAAACCGATTCTAATTCAAATTCAAAATTAGGCAAACATCAAAAGTTTTCAAATATTAAAAACCAAAATGTCCGGGTTGTGTCAGTTATTGCACAGATGACTATGATGAATAATCCACATTTTTATATAATGTATAAATGCACTAAATGATTTAAATGGTAGCAAAAACATTTTTTAAATGCCTTTGGTATTTTATAAAACACAAAACTAATTTATTTTGGGTTAAAACCTTTTGTGGCTGAGGGTTATTTTGAAACGTTATTTTAGGAGTTGTTGTCATATTTTACTAAGCAAAAATAATGTGGGTCTAAAATTTAAAACCAGAAAAGAAAATCAATAAAAGAAAGAAACTACAAAAGAGAAAGCAAAAAAAGGGGAAAAGGACCCACGGGCCAGCCGAACCAACAGGCTGGCCCATTCGGCCAACCGGCCAGCCCACACCGCTACCCCCCTCCTTATCCACTCCCTCCCCCAAACCCTAACCGACAGCCACCCACTCGCCCCCCCCACTCGCTTTCTCCCTCTCCCCCTGATCTAATCGGGATCGGGCCCGACGCCGACGCCGCCCCTCCCGCACTCCCCTGCGCCCCATGCCGCCTGGACCGCGTCGGCCACCTCAACCGCACGCCGTGCGCCTCGGACTCGCCGTCCCCAGCGCCCGTGGACGGCCCGCCGCCGTCGTTCGACCCGAGGCGCTGCCCGTCGCCACTGCCCGGGGCCACCTCGCCGGACCGCCGCACCATCGCCCCCTGCCTCCTCCCAGGCGCCCCCCTACTCGACTGGATCGGGGAGGGGCCAGATCCCGCGCCGCCCTGAGCCTGCGACGCCGGCGCCCATCCCCGGCGCCGCCTCGTCGCTGCTGTGCTCCGCCACCTCGTCGTCGCCGCTCCATCGCCTCTCCCCCGCCGACGCCAACGCGCCCCGTCGCCCCCCCTTCCATGCTCGCAAGTGAGCGCTGCCGTCCCCCTTCGCCCCCTCTCTCCCTGTGTCGCCCCGGTCACCACCATCCCTGCCCGCGGTCGACGCGCTCCGGCCCCGCCTGTTGCACGCTCACCGCGTGCCTCTCCCCGTCGCTTCCGTGCACGGCCTCGCTGGCCCACGGCCGCGGCCACGGCGCTCGACCGCCCTGCTCGTGACCCGTGCCGCGCCACCATCGCCTCCTCATGCGCCCCCCCACTGCGTCGCAGCCTTCACCTGGACGCCGCCCCTCGCTGCCGATTCCCGGCGCCCGCACGCGTGCCGACTGCCTCGGTCGCGCCCGGTGGCCTCACCCCCACACCGCCGCCCCGCAATGCCCGGTCGGGTGCGCCCCTGTTCGGGCTGTGCCTCGACGCCCGCGCCCTCTAGGCCCCTATGGGCCACAGACATGTGGGGCCCGGCCCCAGAACGGTTTTATAAAAAAAAGAATTAAAAAAATATATATTAAATAAATAAATAATAATTAAATTAATTAATTAATTAAGGAATTAATTAAGTTAATTAATCATAATTAGATTAACCTAATTAACTAATTAGTTTAATTAAACAGTAATTAGATTAGCTAAACATTAATTAGACTAAACAGTCAATGACGAACGGGACCCACCTGTCGGGTTGACCAAGTCAACCCTGTTGACTGCTAACGTCAGCATGACATCATGCTGACGTCATAAATTCATTTTCGAATTAAATAATTAATTAATTAAATTCCAGAAATTAATATAATCTTTAGAAAATCATATCTTTTAATCCGTAACTCGGATTAAAATATTTTCAACATGAAAGTTGCTCAGAACGACGAGACGAATCCGGATACGCGGTCTGTTCGTCCGCCACACACCCCTAACCAATCGAACCCGCAACTTTCCCCCTTCGGCTCCTCTGCCCGAAAACACGAAACACCGGGAATACTTTCCCGGGGGTTTTCCCCCCTTCACCGGTATCACCTACTACCGCGTTAGGGCACACCGAACACCGCGTATTGCCTTGATATATTTTGTGGTGCTTTGTTTGCTCTGTATTCATTATTTCTTCCCCCTCTTCTCTCCGGTAGACTATGAGACCGACGCTGCTGCTGACCAGTTCGACTACGGAGTTGACGACCCTCTCTCTTGCCAGAGCAACCAGGCAAGCCCCCCCTTGATCACCAGATATCGCCTATTCTCCTCTATACTGCTTGCATTAGAGTAGTGTAGCATGTTACTGCTTTCGTTAATCCTATTCTGATGCATAGCCTCACATTGTCGCTACATTTGTTGATACCTTACCTGCAATCCTAAATGCTTAGTATAGGATGCTAGTTTATCATCATTGGCCCTACATTCTTGTCAGTCTGCCTTGCTATATTATCGGGCCGTGATCACTTGGGAGGTGATCACGGGTATATACTATACATACATACATACTATACAGATGGTGACTAAAGTCGGGTCAGCTCATTGAGTACCCGCAAGTGATTCTGACGAGGGGGCTGAAAGGACAGGTGGCTCCATCCCGGTAGAGGTGGGCCTGGGTTCCCGACGGCCCTCGACTGTTACTTTGTGGCGGAGCGACAGGGCAGGTTGAGACCACCTAGGAGACAGGTGGGCCTGGCCCTGTTCGGCGTTCGCGGATACTTAACACGCTTAACGAGATCTTGGTATTTGATCTGAGTCGGCTACGAGCCTATACGCACTAACCATCTACGTGGGAGTAGTTATGGGTATCCCGACGTCGTGGTATCGGTCGAAGCACTTCAGACGTCAGCGACGGAGCGGCGCACGCCGAATTGGACTGGAACGCCACTAGGCTAGGTCTGCTTTCGGCCGCGTACGCAACATGTAGGTGTGCTATGGGCGATGGGCCCAGACCCCTGTGTGCTTAGGTTTAGACCGGCGTGCTGGCCTCTCTGTTTTGCCTAGGTGGGGCTGCGACGTGTTGATCTTCCGAGGCCGGACATGACCCAGGAAAGTGTGTCCGGCCAAATGGGATCGAGCGTGTTGGGTTATGTGGTGCACCCCTGCAGGGAAGTTAATCTATTCGAATAGCCGTGATCTTCAGTAACAGGACGACTTGGAGTTGTACCTTGAGCTTATGACAACTAGAACCGGATACTTGATAAAACACACCCTTCCAAGTGCCAGATACAACCGGTGGTCGCTCTCTCTCAGGGTTATGAGGAGGGGATCGCCGGGTAGGATTATGCTATGTGATGCTACTTGGAGATGCTATTTGGAGATGCTACTTGGAGATGCTACTTGGAGGACTTCAATCTACTCTCTTCTACGTGAAGCAAGACGGTGACTGCGAGAAGCGTAGTCTTCGACAGGATTAGCTATCCCCCTCTTATTCTGGCATTCTGCAGTTCAGTCCACTGATATGGCCTCCTTACACATACACCCATGCATATGTAGTGTAGTTCCTTGCTTGCGAGTACTTTGGATGAGTACTCACGGTTGCTTTTCTCCCTCTTTTCCCCTTTCCCTTCTACCTGGTTGTTGCAACCAGATGCTGGAGCCCTGGAGCCAGACGTCACCGTCGACGACGACCCCTACTACACTGGAGGTGCCTACTACTACATGCTGCCCGCTGATGACGACCAGGAGTAGTTAGGAGGATCCCAGGCAGGAGGCCTGCGCCTCTTTCGATCTGTATCCCAGTTTGTGTTAGCCTTCTTAAGGCATACTTGTTTAGCTTATGTCTATACTCAGATATTGTTGCTTCCGCTGACTCATCTATGATCGAGCACTTGTATTCGAGCCCTCGAGGCCCCTGGCTTGTATTATGATGCTTGTATGACTTATTTTATTTGTAGAGTTGTGTTGTGATATCTTCCCGTGAGTCCCTAATCTTGATCGTACATATTTGCGTGCATGATTAGTGTACGATTGAATCGGGGGCGTCACAAGTTGGTATCAGAGCCGACTGCCTGTAGGAATCCCCCTTCCAACTCCTTGGCCGAAGTCGAGTCTAGACTTTACAAAACTTTTACTAACATGGCTGTGCGGCCCATGGGCCCACGTCGCCATTGGGTGGTAGTAGGATCTTTTACTCCTCGACCTTTACTCTGGGACTCTGAACTCTCTTCTACTCGGGTTAAACGATTTCTACTAAAATCTGACTTTAGGTTCTCGAAAATACTTTCTCCCGGAGAGCCCCTTCAGTCCAGGTGATCGCCGACTGCACCAGAAGATTTCGAAGTTACTCGCCGAAACTCTTTTGAGACTTTGTGTCCGTTGCTTTTGCAATTCCCTACCATCGAAATATCCCTATGGATAAATACATACACTTGACGTTCTTACTGTTATTCCCAGTTGATCTTGTTATTACAAGATACCCCGAAATTCTCTCTATTGATCCGAGCATATCTTGTGCCTACTGTCTTGCAATTCCTTGTCACCTGAATACCCCTATGGATAATTCTCGCACTTGTCGAGTATCCGCTTATCCCCAGTTGTTCATGTGTTTCACAAAAGTCTTCAAAATAATATTCGATCTTCCGAAAATCCTCTGGAGCCTTTGGCTCTTGAAATTCTTGCTTGCTTGCATTATGGTTAATCCCATAAGTCTCGTAGTCTTAATGACATTCCTTGTCATTATCATTTTGAGTCCGTTGACTCAATATGTTTGCGAATACACGCAATCATCATTGATCCTTATAAATTAATTTTCCGGCTGAGCTGCCATCCTTTTAACTGGAATTGGTTCTCGACCAATCCAATTGTCTTTGATTGTACCCTAAGGCTATTCAACTTATCCACCCCTAATCAGAGCATTGCTTCTGATCCCTTGATTTGGAAATCATAATTCCTTTGCATTTGACAATTGAGTTAGTCAGTTGTTTCTATAATTTGCTTCCTCTAGTTGAGTACCGATGCTCACGTCAGATCCCTTGTGGACCATCAGGCCCATTGTTGGATTTTGTCCGTCAGCATCCTTCATATTCAATAACCTTGTGAGCCTTCCCTTGGATACATAATGCCCTTGGTAATTGTATCATCTACTTTCTCAACCTTGCTCTACTTTCGAGCTTGTGTTATTTACTCTTGAAACTTGTGGTATACGTTTCTAAGAAGCCCCTGTGGGTTGAACATATGCCTTCTCTAAACCGTGTGAACCCGAAAGTTTTCACGAGTCATACTCTTCTGGTGCTTCACCAGATAAAATTTCAACACTGCAACTTCATCGAACGTGAGAAGTGAATGAAAGGTTATGCATTGGAGAAGTGGGAGTCGACCTTGAACTTGTGTTCATGCCCATGGACACGATGTAGATCTTATCATTAAAGCTTCTTTTAAATAAATTATTCCTTTGGTATAAGTTCATCTTATATCTAGGATCTGGCCTTTTGCAACCGTGGTTCCGACCATGATTGTTCTTCTTTGATCTCATTTCTCGGACGAGTTAAAGCAATTGTCTTCTATGGATCAATACACCAGTCCCACCTTTACTTTGATCTTGTGTCGAGTATTACCCCCCTGGTATCTCGAGACTATCATGGAACTGCATAACTCCTTATGAGTTCTTCATCAAGTGCTACCTTCCCACTGATTCCAATTTTTCGCGGGCTCTGAGTTATTGAACACTCAAAGATACTGATAACTGAACCGAGTCCGCTCTTCGGTTCAACAACTCTTCAGTAAGCTTCTATAAGTACGAGTTTGTACCCAATCACGCCATTCCTAGCCTGTCTGGCTATATCATTGTCGTGACGATTCTAACTGGGCTACCCGGTCCTTCTTCCCGGAGCACAATTTTCGACGATGAACTAACCTTACGTCGATCATCATCGTCATATCATTTCGCCTTGAACAACAAGCTTGGTTTCGAGTTTGTGTCGTACCCTTGGTTCTGATAACCTTTCACTTTATCATTACTTTGACTTGATGTCATCACCGATCGATTACATCTTCATGAACTCTCGCGACAAATGTGTCGTGAATATCATCAACATTCTGAGCTCTTCCAAGAGATCTATTGAAACCATGATGAGGAATACCATCCTTGCCCTCGATGATTGGTGTTATCAGCGACAACATTATTGCATTCCCTCCAACACAAAACTTGTTCCTGTATTGTGTTGTACCTTGGGTTCCTTGCTATCCAACTTATGTTATATTCTACCGCGGAGTATTACCATCCTTTATGTCAAGAATGTTCTGAGATTTGTTCCACCTCTTGAGAATTCTTGACATGGAAATACTTCTCACCATCACCATTCTTTCTTGGTCCCCGTGTTAATTCCAACAAGTGAACAGTGTTGTTTGGATTCTTTCCTTCTAGTAACCCTATTTTTGAAGTTAATGGTCGAAAGTTTATTCTTAGGATATTGATTATTGAATCACCATTCTGACATTGGTCGTGCAACCCAACCCATATTTTGGGCGCACCTTTCAACCAATGTTTAATTGTGTATGTTTTCCGTGAGCATACTTCCTTATATCATTTGATCTGACAAATGTTATCTCCTTGTTCACTTAATTGTGGAAATCCATCTTTTGGAAATCTCGATGAATTGCCGTTGAGTTCACCAGACACCTCTTTGTCCTCTCCTTGGATTAATGATGAACTCTTGTTAACGGAAATCACTTCATAGTTCATTTCCCGAGAACCTTACATTGTCATCTCGTCAATTGTGTTGCACCTTTTCTTCTCAGGCTTACTAAGTCGGAGGTATCCTGGCACTAATCAGATCTGAATCTAGGTCAGATATGATGGTTGGAACATATTTCCAAGAGTTACAACAATGGTCCTTATGTGACCCGGTAAGGTGATGTCATGCCTAGCACACCTGGCTGGAGACCCAATTGTTATAGTTTCCCTTTTCAGCCAGGCTATCCTTTCTTCCATGAGGAAATTGTAAGACTTATTCTATAAGTTCTTCCTGATGGACCCTTTTTGTTTCCAAAGTCTGAACTTGCTTGAAGACCATGTAATGCTATCTCGAAGCATGTTTGTGGTACTCCGATTGTCAACAAGGACATTTGTAGCCAATGCTAAATGTTTCCTGCTAAATTATCCAAACACCGCTGTATGGGTAATGTCATGAAGTTTCTCTCCCCGTTTCTAAAGGGTTTTCTACATTATATCCTGTCATGGATATCTTACTCTGCTTGTCCTTGGGAAGGATATACCCTTGAAATATCTGTTTAAACACATTTTCCTTTCCATTGTTCTGCTTAAACCTGACAATCACTTTTCCTTTCCATTGGGATTGTTTAAACCTTCTTGTGATCTATATGATGTAAGCAGTAGTTTTCTCCTACTTAGGTAAACACCTCGGTGTACAATTCTGTCAGTAAGACCTTGTTTCTATTGTTGATGACATTCCGGTAACCACCGATGGATGAGAACTTTGCCTATTGGTCCGCCTCGTTCAACGAGCAGGAGAATGGTTCTCTTCGTCCCTCGCCCTTGGTATAGATGTTGTTGCCGACATAACTGACAGGCTATCCTCTGACATGCCTTGCTTACATGATCTTGCAAGACGTCACTGCCCTTCCTACTTTAACCCACATGGTGGGCCCATAACCCACAGTTCCACAGGATCGAAACCTGAATCTCCTGTACACCTCCTGTTCCTAAAGTTATTCCTCGTGTGTGGCCTTGTATGTAATTCACGGACCACCGTCCTAGTGATCTATTCTGGTAACAGACGCAATACTCAATCTCGTTGCTCCGGACCCCTTTCGCGTGTTGCTTCAGGCATCGAACGATTGCCTATCCATTTGAAACTTCTCATGGTACCTTCGTACCTTACTCTTGATGTATTTTATATGTTCAACTCGAGAGATAATCTTATGCTCATTCAAAGGTTAAACCCAGATGGTTTCCCTCATAAACATTTTGTCGTAGCTGAGCTGCCCCTTACCTATTCCTAAGTACGTTGGAGTGCCCCAAGAAAAGGATGACTTCACCATAATGACCTGAAGCAGAGAATTGAAGACATCAACGAAAGGGATTAACTTCTTCGAGAAGATCCGTTAGAATATCGTAACCAGAACTTTCCCCCTTACTCCCCTCTTAAATCTCGGGACGAGATTTCTTGTAGTGGAGGAGAATTGTGACGCCCGGATAATTAAGCTACAGCAACCATCTACTAATGATGCCACGTCACCTTGATTACTGATGCTAATCTTGCGTTAGTTCGAAACCGATTCTAATTCAAATTCAAAATTAGGCAAACATCAAAAGTTTTCAAATATTAAAAACCAAAATGTCCGGGTTGTGTCAGTTATTGCACAGATGACTATGATCAATAATCCACATTTTTATATAATGTATAAATGCACTAAATGATTTAAACGGTAGCAAAAACATTTTTTAAATGCCTTTGGTATTTTATAAAACACAAAACTAATTTATTTTGGGTTAAAACCTTTTGTGGCTGAGGGTTATTTTGAAACGTTATTTTAGGAGTTGTTGTCATATTTTACTAAGTAAAAATAATGTGGGTCTAAAATTTAAAACCAGAAAAGAAAATAAATAAAAGAAAGAAACTACAAAAGAGAAAACAAAAAAAGGGGAAAAGGACCCACGGGCCAGCCGACCCAACAGGCTGGCCCATTCGGCCAACCGGCCAGCCCACCCCGCTACCCCCCTCCTTATCCACTCCCTCCCCCAAACCCTAACCGACAGCCACCCACTCGCCCCCCCCCCACTCGCTTTCTCCCTCTCCCCCCGATCCAATCGGGATCGGGCCCGACGCCGACGCCGCCCCTCCCGCACTCCCCTGCGCCCCACGCCGCCTGGACCGCGTCGGCCACCTCAACCGCACGCCGTGCGCCTCGGACCCGCCGTCCCCAGCGCCCGTGGACGGCCCGCCGCCGTCGTTCGACCCGCGGCGCTGCCCGTCGCCACTGCCCGGGGCCACCTCGCCGGACCGCCGCACCATCGCCCCCTGCCTCCTCCCAGGCGCCCCCCTACTCGACTGGATCGGGGAGGGGCCAGATCCCGCGCCGCCCTGAGCCTGCGACGCCGGCGCCCATCCCCGGCGCCGCCTCGTCGCTGCTGTGCTCCGCCACCTCGTCGTCGCCGCTCCATCGCCTCTCCCTCGCCGACGCCAACGCGCCCCGTCGCCCCCCCTTCCCTGCTCGCAAGTGAGCGCTGCCGTCCCCCTTCGCCCCCTCTCTCCCTGTGTCGCCCCGGTCACCACCATCCCTGCCCGCGGTCGACGCGCTCCGGCCCCGCCCGTTGCACGCTCACCGCGTGCCTCTCCCCGTCGCTTCCGTGCACGGCCTCGCTGGCCCACGGCCGCGGCCACGGCGCTCGACCGCCCTGCTCGTGACCCGTGGCCGCGCCACCATCGCCTCCTCATGCGCCCCCCCACTGCGTCGCGGCCTTCACCTGGACGCCGCCCCTCGCTGCCGATTCCCGGCGCCCGCACGCGTGCCGACTGCCTCGGTCGCGCCCGGTGGCCTCACCCCCACACCGCCGCCCCGCAATGCCCGGTCGGGTGCGCCCCTGTTCGGGCTGTGCCCCGACGCCCGCGCCCTCTATGCCCCTATGGGCCACAGACATGTGGGGCCCGACCCCAGAACGGTTTTATAAAAAAAGAATTAAAAAATATATATTAAATAAATAAATAATAATTTAATTAATTAATTAATTAAGGAATTAATTAAGTTAATTAATCATAATTAGATTAACCTAATTAACTAATTAGTTTAATTAAACAGTAATTAGATTAGCTAAACATTAATTAGACTAAACAGTCAATGACGAACGTGACCCACCTGTCGGGTTGACCAAGTCAACCCTGTTGACTGCTGACATCAGCATGACATCATGCTGACGTCATAAATTCATTTTCGAATTAAATAATTAATTAATTAAATTCCAGAAATTAATATAATCTTTAGAAAATCATATCTTTTAATCCGTAACTCGGATTAAAATATTTTCGACATGAAAGTTGCTCAGAACGACGAGACGAATCCGGATACGCGGTCCGTTCGTCTGCCACACACCCCTAACCTATCGAACCCGCAACTTTCCCCCTTCGGCTCCTCTGCCCGAAAACACGAAACATCGGGAATACTTTCCCGGGGGTTTCCCCCCCTTCACCGGTATCACCTACTACCGCGTTAGGGCACACCGAACACCGCGTATTGCCTTGATATATGTTGTGGTGCTTTGTTTGCTCTGTATTCATTATTTCTTCCCCCTCTTCTCTCCGCTAGACTACGAGACCGGCGCTGTTGCTGACCAGTTCGACTACGGAGTTGACGACCCTCTCTCTTGCCAGAGCAACCAGGCAAGCCCCCCCTTGATCACCAGATATCGCCTATTCTCCTCTATACTGCTTGCATTAGAGTAGTGTAGCATGTTACTGCTTTCGTTAATCCTATTCTGATGCATAGCCTCACATTGTCGCTACATTTGTTGATACCTTACCTGCAATCCTAAATGCTTAGTATAGGATGCTAGTTTATCATCATTGGCCCTACATTCTTGTCAGTCTGCCTTGCTATACTATCGGGCCGTGATCACTTGGGAGGTGATCACGGGTATATACTATACATACATACATACTATACAGATGGTGACTAAAGTCGGGTCAGCTTATTGAGTACCCGCAAGTGATTCTGACGAGGGGGCTGAAAGGACAGGTGGCTCCATCCCGGTAGAGGTGGGCCTGGGTTCCCGACGGCCCTCGACTGTTACTTTGTGGCGGAGCGACAGGGCAGGTTGAGACCACCTAGGAGACAGGTGGGCCTGGCCCTGTTCGGCGTTCGCGGATACTTAACACGCTTAACGAGATCTTGGTATTTGATCTGAGTCGGCTACGAGCCTATACGCACTAACCATCTACGTGGGAGTAGTTATGGGTATCCCGACGTCGTGGTATCAGCCGAAGCACTTCAGACGTCAGCGACGGAGCGGCGCACACCGAATTGGACTGGAACGCCACTAGGCTAGGTCTGCTTTCGGCCGCCTACGCAACGTGCAGGTGTGCTATGGGCGATGGGCCCAGACCCCTGTGTGCTTAGGTTTAGACCGGCGTGCTGGCCTCTCTGTTTTGCCTAGGTGGGGCTGCGACGTGTTGATCTTCCAAGGCCGGGCATGACCCAGGAAAGTGTGTCCGGCCAAATGGGATCGAGCGTGTTGGGTTATGTGGTGCACCCCTGCAGG
Organism: Triticum aestivum; assembly: GCF_018294505.1. Taxonomy (NCBI): domain Eukaryota; kingdom Viridiplantae; phylum Streptophyta; class Magnoliopsida; order Poales; family Poaceae; genus Triticum; species Triticum aestivum. Next base: position 381,634,933 of record NC_057794.1, on the reverse strand, counting down.
GAAGTTAATCTATTCGAATAGCCGTGATCTTCGGTAACAGGACGACTTGGAGTTGTACCTTGAGCTTATGACAACTAGAACCGGATACTTGATAAAACACACCCTTCCAAGTGCCAGATACAACCGGTGGTCGCTCTCTCTCAGGGTTATGAGGAGGGGATCGCCGGGTAGGATTATGCTATGTGATGCTACTTGGAGATGCTATTTGGAGATGCTACTTGGAGATGCTACTTGGAGGACTTCAATCTACTCTCTTCTACGTGAAGCAAGACGGTGGCTGCGAGAAGCGTAGTCTTCGACAGGATTAGCTATCCCCCTCTTATTCTGGCATTCTGCAGTTCAGTCCACTGATATGGCCTCCTTACACATACACCCATGCATATGTAGTGTAGTTCCTTGCTTGCGAGTACTTTGGATGAGTACTCACGGTTGCTTTTCTCCCTCTTTTCTCCTTTCCCTTCTACCTGGTTGTTGCAACCAGATGCTGGAGCCCTGGAGCCAGACGTCACCGTCGACGACGACCCCTACTACACTGGAGGTGCCTACTACTACGTGCTGCCCGCTGATGACGACCAGGAGTAGTTAGGAGGATCCCAGGCAGGAGGCATGCGCCTCTTTCGATCTGTATCCCAGTTTGTGTTAGCCTTCTTAAGGCATACTTGTTTAGCTTATGTCTGTACTCAGATATTGTTGCTTCCGCTGACTCGTCTATGATCGAGCACTTGTATTCGAGCCCTCGAGGCCCCTGGCTTGTATTATGATGCTTGTATGACTTATTTTATTTGTAGAGTTGTGTTGTGATATCTTCCCGTGAGTCCCTGATCTTGATCGTACATATTTGCGTGCATGATTAGTGTACGATTGAATCGGGGGCGTCACAACTCTGCAGAGGTTTGCGCACTTTTCCCCACAAGACTCGATCGCCTCCGTTGGATTTCTCGCACTACATGGTGTTTGAGAAACGGATGACCGAGACACAGTCTTTCAGAAGCGCTAGCACCTTACGATGGATAGACCGGTACACCTACTTTCCCCTACATCTGCTAGTCTACCCTGTAAGAGTTCGCACGACTTAATCAACTATGCCAGAGCCCATAATGGCTTGTGGCTGCACACGGAAGTTTCTAGTTTGAAAAATCTCATGATCCCTTTGAGCCTGGGTGGCGGTCCAAAAGAAAACAGGCAGGTCCTGGAATACCCAGGTGCCTCAATCCACCCAGATGTGTTTTTAAGTTGCCACCTTAGATAAACCGTTAATTATCAATCTCACATTTGTCATGGATTTCACTCACCCAATCCACGTCTACTAGCATAGCATGGCATAATAAGCAAACGTAGAAGTAACTCCCAAAGGTTTGATAATAAACAGGTAATAGGTACTACCTTATCTACTTCCCATCCCACAGTTTAATTAGATCCTAATCATGCAATGTGTGAAGATTGATCTAATGCAAAAAAATTGGGTTGTAGAAAAGGTATGATCAAAGTGTTACTTGTCTTGCTGATGATCCGTGAAACCTAACGATTCGAAGTAACAGGTGGCGCACTCCGGGTACTCTATCGCAGGCAAACAAACAAGCATACAATAAGTACTCATCTAATGCACAGGTAAAACTCAAATAAGAGATCTAACCAGAAGGTTCAACTTAAGAACTCCGGTTGGCAAAAAGAATCAAATCGAACGAAGCAAAGAAAGTCAAACGGCGAAAGAAAACAACTTCGTTCTAATAATCTGAACCTAAGTCAAATTTTACAGTAGCAAAAACTTGTTTAAGTTGATTATTCGGATAGAGGGTTTCGAGATGAAACTTCAGGTGCTTGAATCACCTGATTCCGATAAATGAGCGAAAAGTTAAACTAAAATGAAAATCGGATCAGAAATCGTGATCAGAAAATAACCGCGGAAAAATCCGACGAAAAAGAAAAATGACGAATGGAATTTTTTTTAACGGCACGGATTTCGAGGTGTGGCGAACCTCGGGCGACACGCGGCCCCGGCAGATCGGCGGCGGGGCGGCGGCGGCGGCTGGCGGCTAGGGTTAGGGCGCGGCTAGGGTTTCGGGGCGGCTGGGCCTTCGGGCTGGCTTGCCCCGGCTTATAAAGGCCCCGGCCAGGCGGAGTCCTGGCCGAGTACAACCCATAGTCGGTTGCGTTTTTTTGCTCGGAAGAAAAATAAAAAGAAATACTAAACGGACTCCAAAAATCCCGAAATAAATTTTCCCGGGCTTCTAAAATCAAGCCCGACAAAGTGAACATTTATATGGGCCCTAAATGCAATTTTGAAAAACGCGCATTTTTCCTAATTCAAATAAAAACAACAACAAAAACTCCAAAATAAAACTATTTGATTTTTTTATTAAATCCTCAATATTTCTATATTTTGGGAAAGTCATTTTATTCCCTCTCTCATATTTTTTTAATAGAAATAATTGATGATAAAATAAATAAAATCAAATGATCCTATTCTCAAAATTTGAGAAAAACTCAAATTTGAAAATAACGAAATCCCCAACTCTCTTCGTGGGTCCTTGAGTTGCTTAGAATTTTCTAGGATCAAAACCCAAAGCGAATAAAATATGATATGCATGATGATCTAATGTATAACATTCCAAATTGAAAATTTGGGATGTTACAAACCTACCCCCCTTAAGATGAATCTCGCCCTCGAGATTCGGGTTGGCTAGAAAATAGGTGAGGGTGGTTTTTGAGCAAATCTTCCTCTCGTTCCCAGGTGGCTTCATCCTCCGTGTGGTGGCTCCACTGAACCTTGCAAAACTTGATAACTTTGTGGCGAGTAACTCGGCTGGCAAACTCGAGGATCTTAACTGGTTTCTCCTCGTAGGTCAAATCGTTATCCAACTGAATAGTTTCCAAAGGCACTGTGTCTCTCAATGGTATGTCAGCCATCTCCGCGTGACACTCTTTAACTGAGAAACGTGGAACACATCATGAATTCCTGACAATCCTTCGGGCAATTTCAACTTGTAGGCCACTTCTCCCATACGCTCCAAAATTTGATATGGTCCTACAAATCATGGTGCTAACTTCCCTTTAACTCCAAAACGCTTTGTTCCCCGAAGTGGAGATACTCGAAGATAAGCTCTATCTCCAACTTCGTAAACTGTCTCCTTGCGTTTAGAATCTGCATAACTCTTCTCTCTGGACTGGGCTACCTTGAGCTTATCGCGAATCAACTTCACTTTCTGTTCAGACTCCTTAATCAAGTCAGGTCCAAACAACTGACAGTCTCCAACTTCGTCCCACGACAACGGTGTCCTGCACCTCCTTCCGGACAAAGCTTCGAAAGGGGCCATCTTCAAACTGGTTTGGTAACTGTTGTTGTAAGAGAACTCTGCATATGGCAAATTATCGTCCCAACTAGATCCATAATCTAGCGCACAAGCTCTCAGCATATCCTCCAAAATCTGTTTAACTCTCTGGGTCTGTCCATCTGTGTGCGGATGAAAAGATGTACTGAATTCTAGCCTGGTTCCAAAAGTTTCGTGCAACTGCTTCCAGAACTTTGAGGTAAACTGGGTTCCTCTATCTGATACGGTACTCCTAGGAACTCCATGCAGACATACTATTCTGGTCATGTATATTTTTGCCAACTTAGCACTGGTATATGTGGTCTTTACTGGGATGAAATGAGCTACTTTCGTCAATCGATCGACTACAACCAAAATCGAGTCATAGCCTGAACGAGTCCTGGGAAATCCCGTGATAAAATCCATGCCTAACTTATTCCACTTCCATTCGGGTATCGGCAATGGTTGTAACAATCCTGCTGGCTTCTGATGCTCTGCCTTTACTCTCTGGCATACATCACAAACTGCTACATACTCTGCTATTTCTTTCTTCATTCCGGTCCACCAGAAAATATTCTTCAAATCCAGATACATCTTGGTATTCCCTGGGTGAATCGAATAGGGTGAATCATGGGCCTCTTACGGAATTAACTTCCTGATCTCCGGGTCATTGGGCACATAGACACGGTCTTCAAACTAGGGTATCGTGCTCATCCTCACGAAATCCTTTAGCTTTTCCTTCTTTCATTTTCTCCTTTATGGAAGCAATCTCCTTGTCAGTCTTCTGAGCTTTCCTGATTCTATCCATCAAAGTTGACTGAATTTCCAACATTGCTATATAGCCTCTTGGAACTATTTCCAAACATAGTTCAGGAAGATTTTCTGCTAACTCCTTGGGTATTTCTCTCGTCATTAACGTATTGACATGGCTCTTGCGGCTTAATGCATCAGCTACTACATTAGCCTTCCCGGGATGATAATGCAATCTCATATCATAATCCTTGATGAGCTCCAACCATCTCCTTTGTCTGAGGTTCAACTCCTTCTGTGTGAATATGTACTTCAAACTCTTATGATCCGTGTACACCTCACAATGATTTCCGATGAGGAAATGTCTCCATGTCTTCAAGGCATGCACTACGGCTGCTAACTCCAAATCATGCGTAGCGTAATTCAACTCATGGGGCTTCAGTTGTCTTGAGGCATATGAAACAACTCTCCCTTCCTGTATAAGCACTGCTCCAAGTCCTTGACGTGAAGCGTCGCAATACACCTCATAATCCTTGGTCTGATCTGGCAAAATCAACACTGGAGAGGTAACCAAGCGTTTCTTCAACTCCTGGAAACTAGCCTCACACTGCTCAGTCCATTTGAACTTGGTATCTTTCTTCAACAACTCCGTCATAGGCTTCGAAATCTTTGAAATTTTTTCAATAAACCTCCGGTAGTATCCTGCGAGTCCAAGAAAACTCCGGATCTCTCCAACGGTAGTTGGGGCTTCCCACTTGGTCACGGTATCAACTTTAGTGGGATCAACAGCTATACCTTCTCCAGATATAACGTGTCCGAGGAATCCTACTTCCTTCAACCAAAACTCACATTTGCTGAACTTGGCATATAATTGATGTTCTCTGAGCTTTCCAAGTACCAAACGCAAATGCTCCTTATGTTCCTCTTCATTCTTTGAATAAACCAGGATATCATCAATGAACACTACGACGAACTTATCCAAAAACTCCATAAACACTTTGTTCATCATGTTCATAAAATAGGCAGGCGCGTTAGTCAGACCAAATGACATAACGGTATACTCATACAGCCCATACCTGGTGGTAAAAGCTGTCTTCGGAATATCTTGTTCTCGAATCTTCAACTGGTGGTACCCTGATCGCAAATCGATCTTGGAAAACACTTTAGCTCCTTGCAATCGATCAAATAGATCATTGATCATTGGTAGCGGGTACTTGCTCTTGATTGTTACTTCATTCAATCCTCGATAATCAACAACCATCCTTAACGATCCATCCTTCTTCTCTACTAATAGTACTGGTGATCCCCAAGGTGAAGAACTTGGGTGAATGTAACCTTTATCCAGTAACTCCTTAATCTGTTTCTTAATTTCCACCAAATCCTTTGCTGGCATCCTATATGGTCTCTTTGATATTGGCCCTATGCCTGGCAATAGCTCAATTAAGAACTCAATATCTCTATCCGGTGGCATGCCTGGCAACTCCTCTGGAAATACATCAGGGAATTCCCTTACCACTGGTACTTCCTCCTGCACAACTCCTGTTAATGAATTTACTTGTGTCTTGTTTGGCGCATGCCGGGATACATACTTGATCCTTCTCCCTTCTGGGGTGGTAAGCAAAATTGACTTACTAGCACAATCGATGTTTCCTCCATACATCGACAGCCAATCCATACCAAGAATCACATCCAGACCTTGGGATTCCAGAATAATTAAATCTGTTGGGAAAACATGCCGTCCTATACTTAATGGCACTTGAAAACATCCTTGACTGGCCATGTACTCTGCTCCTGGTGAGCTTACTAGCATAGGTGTTTTGAGAACCCTAGTGGGTAGGCTATACTTTTCCACAAATCCCCTTGATATGTATGAATGCGATGCACCAGTATCAAAAAGAACGAGTGCAGTAAATGACTTAACCAAAAACTTACCTATTACTGCATCGGGCTGAGCTTCAACCTCCTCCACATTAACGTGGTTCACCTGTCCCCTGTTGAAAGGGTTCGGCTTCTTTCCAGAGCTTCCATTGCCGTTTTGGCCTTCAGGACATTCATTGGCATAATGTCCGGTCTTGGAACACTTGAAACAGGTGACTTGACTCAGATCTCTCTTGGCTGGGGTTGATGGGGTGCTGCGGTTCTGGCCATTGCTTCCTCCATTCCCATTACCATTCTTGGTGCCATTGTGATTGTGCGAGCTACCTACTCCATGGGTATGCTGAAAATGTCCTCCCGGTCTAGGGGTAAAACGTGGCTTCTGCTGAGCTCCTGAATTATACTTTCCTTGTCCATACTTCCTCTTGCGGTTCTCAATTTGCTGCTGCTTCCCTTCAATCATAAGAGCACGGTCTACCAACTCCTGGTAGTTGTTGAAGGTGGCTACCATCAACTGCATACTCAACTCATCATTCAGTCCTTCCAGGAACTTCTCCTGCTTAGCTGCATCCGTAGCAACGTCATCTGGGGCATAACGTGCTAGCTTACTAAACTCCTCCACATACTGGCCAACTGTCCGTCCTCCTTGGCGCAAGTTACGAAACTCACGCTTCTTCATGGCCATAGCTCCTGCTGAAACATGGGCAGTACGGAAAGCCTGCTGAAACTGATCCCATGTGACAGTGTCGACTGGAAAGGTGGCTGTGAAATTCTCCCACCATGATGCTGCGGGTCCTTCTAACTGATGTGCGGCAAACTTAACCTTCTCCGCATCTGTGCATCCTGCTGTGGTCAACTCCCTAGCTGTCTTGCGGAGCCAATCATCTGCTACTATCGGCTCGGTGCTACTGGAAAACACCGGCGGATTCAGCCTAAGAAAACGGGCTAAGTGGTCAACAGGTGGTGGTGGTGGTGGGTTGTTGTTGTTGTTCCCCTGATTCTGATTCTGGACTAGCAACTGCATCAAGGTGTTCTGCAGCTGGATCAACTGGGTGAGCTCCGGCGGAAAGGCAAATCCGGGGTCACGTCTCGGAGGCATCTGAGGGTTTAGAAAAGATGAGATATAAGAATAGAGGGGGTCTAAAGAGAAAACACTACCCATATGCACATGAGGCAAAAGCAAACAATTCACTTCATTCAAACAAACAAAGGCATACAATCGATCTAACTATCGCAAAGTGCTCGGACTACTATATTTACATGGTGGACTACTACTACTGATGAGGTGGTCTACTAGAAATATTCTACGGTTGTAGACTCCATGATATCTGCTCCTGCTTCATCAACATAATCATCATCGCTACTATCTGCTTCCGAGTCGGTGCCGTCGATGATGATGTAGTCTTCCGGGCTAATCTCCTTGGGTTCTTCGTCTTCATCTACTGGTGTCGGGCCTCCCATAAATATTCCAATCTTCTTGATCAGGTCGTCATTCTTCTCCACCAATACTTCAATTTCTTCTTCATAATCTTTGCGTGTAGCCTTGAGTTCTTCCTCCAATTCCTTGATTCTAGTCTTAGCCTTCTTCAGGTCTATCATGTCGGCGCACATCTGATTCTCCTGTCGTCGAATGTGCTGATTTAACTCCTGGATAAAAGCTGCAATTGATCTATCTTTCCTGGTGTTAATCATCTCCCAGTGTTCATCTCGACGCCCGCAAATCTGGTATATAGTATCCTTAAGATCCTTGTGGTAGACTTCTCCAATGCGTCCCATGGCGATGTGAGCTGCCATGCTCTTTCCTAGACTCCAAGTTGGTGCATCAAAAGAAAACTCTATGGGCTCAGTGACTGGCATGAACGTCCTTCCTGGAACTTGAACTTGAATCATCTAGCGCTCTTCTTCAGGTAAGGTGGCGTTGTAGGTTCCTGTGAAGCTTGGTACTCCTATGTTCAGGTATCTAGTGACTTCCTTCAAGTGGCGTCCAAATAGTGTATCTTCATCCGGTTGGGTGAACTTGTTCCTTGCATCCGCCATCCTAAAGAGTAGAAAAGATGAGAGGTCAGAAGAGAAGAGAGTGAGTAGTGATCTAGGTCTTTAGCTTAGTGGTCGTGTCCTACAGTCAACGTGTGCTCTGATACCATCTCTGTAGTGACCAGACCTCAAACAGTCTGATCTCTGTGCTCCGGTGTCATCCCTGGATCAGTAATGCTGACACCACACAGTACTCGGAGGATTTATAGCAGAGTAGCAATCACACACTTATTACATCGAGTGTCTCAAAAGAGAACTTATTACAATAAATATGGCTTAAGGCCATCTAATTACGATAACAGCGGAAGGCTTGGAAGATAAGTGAGTCCATCAACTCCAACGGCATCACTGAGTATAGAACCACGACCTAAAACTCCTTAATCATCGTCTGAAAAGTCTGCAACATTAACGTTGCAGCCCGAAAACGGGTCAGCACATGGAATATGCTGGCAAGGTAACACATAGAGAGTAATGGAATGCAACAACTATACTATATGCATATTTGGCTGGTGGAAAGCTCTATGGTTACAGTTTTGCATAAAGCCAATTTTTCCCTACTTCAAAAGGAATAAATTTAATTACTATCATGGTGGTTGTTAAACATTGAGAATGGTTGACAGCATTCTCAATCCCAATTAAGCATCATCATTAACCCAACAACATTAATTTTAGAGTAACATGTTGAGATTCACATGATAATCCAGATACTAGATACTCAAGATGTCCATAACCGGGGACACGGCTAATCATGATTAGTTTGTTACACTCTGCAGAGGTTTGCGCACTTTTCCCCACAAGACTCGATCGCCTCCGTTGGATTTCTCGCACTACATGGTGTTTGAGAAATGGATGACCGAGACACAGTCTTTCAGAAGCGCTAGCACCTTATGATGGATAGACCGGTACACCTACTTTCCCCTACATCTGCTAGTCTACCCTGTAAGAGTTCGCACGACTTAATCAACTATGCCAGAGCCCATAATGGCTTGTGGCTGCACACGGAAGTTTCTAGTTTGAAAAATCTCATGATCCCTTTGAGCCTGGGTGGCGGTCCAAAAGAAAACAGGCAGGTCCTGGAATACCCAGGTGCCTCAATCCACCCAGATGTGTATTTAAGTTGTCACCTTAGATAAACCATTAATTATCAATCTCACATCTGTCATGGATTTCACTCACCCAATCCACGTCTACTAGCATAGCATGGCATAATAAGCAAACGTAGAAGTAACTCCCAAAGGTTTGATAATAAACAGGTAATAGGTACTACCTTATCTACTTCCCATCCCACAGTTTAATTAGATCCTAATCATGCAATGTGTGAAGATTGATCTAATGCAAAAAAACTGGGTTGTAGAAAAGGTATGATCAAAGTGTTACTTGCCTTGTTGATGATACGTGAAACCTAACGATTCGAAGTAACAGGTGGCGCACTCCGGGTACTCTATCGCAGGCAAACAAACAAGCATACAATAAGTACTCATCTAATGCACAGGTAAAACTCAAATAAGAGATCTAACCAGAAGGTTCAACTTAAGAACTCCGGTTGGCAAAAAGAATCAAATCGAACGAAGCAAAGAAAGTCAAACGGTGAAAGAAAACAACTTTGTTCTAGTAATCTGAACCTAAGTCAAATTTTACAGTAGCAAAAACTTGTTTAAGTTGATTATTCGGATAGAGGGTTTCGAGACGAAACTCCAGGCGCTTGAATGGCCTGATTCCGATAAACGAGCAAAAAGTTATACTAAAACGAAAATCGGATCAGAAATCGCGATCAGAAAATAACCGTGGAAAAATCCGACGAAAAAGAAAAATGACGAACGGAATTTTTTTTAAACGGCATGGATTTCGAGGTGCGGCGAACCTCGGGCGACGCGCGGCTCCGGCGGATCGGCGGTGGCGGCGGCGGCGGCTGGAGGCGGCGGCGGCGGCGGCTGGCGGCGGCGGCGGCTGGCGGCTAGGGTTACGGCGCGGCTAGGGTTTCGGGGCGGCTGGGCCTTCGGACTGGCTTGCCCCGGCTTATAAAGGCCCCGGCCAGGCGGAGTCCTGGCCAAGTACGACCCATAGTCGGGTGCGTTTTTTTTGCTTGGAAGAAAAATAAAAAGAAATACTAAATGGACTCCGAAAATCCCGAAATAAATTTTCCCGGGCTTCTAAAATCAAGCCCGACAAAGTGAACATTTATTTGGGCCCTAAATGCAATTTTGAAAAACGTGCATTTTTCCTAATCCAAATAAAAACAACAAAAAAAACTCCGAAATAAAACTATTTGATTTTTTTATTAAATCCTCAATATTTCTATATATTGGGAAAGTCATTTTATTCCCTCTCATATTTTTGTAATAGAAATAATTGATGATAAAATAAATAAAATCAAATGATCCTATTCTCAAAATTTGAGAAAAACTCAAATATGAAAATAATGAAATCCCCAACTCTCTCCGTGGGTCCTTGAGTTGCTTAGAATTTTCTAGGATCAAAACCCAATGCAAATAAAATATGATATGAATGATGATCTAATGTATAACATTCCAAATTGAAAATTTGGGATGTTACAATAGATGTGGAGGGGTCCTACTTCTATGACAAAAAATCATGACAGAAAATGGGATTTTCGTCTTGGGCAGGCCGGATACGTAACTGCATGACATTCTTTGGGATGTCCATGACGGAAAAAATCGTGGTAGAGGCGTGGGCGAGGAAAATATCGGGGTGTTCCCGGTTATGGTGGGTGGTCGGGGCCAAGCGATGCGCGTTTCTCTCGTACACGCACGCGCGTGGGTGCGAGGCGTTGGGCTCTAACTGAACCCGAGCGAGGCGTTGGGCTCTAACTGAACACGAGCGATTGCACTGCAGGCTACGCGTTACTGAACCCGAGCGATCGATCGATGGCAGTTAACTGAACCCAATCGAGCGATTCCTTCGCTACTTCTGCTAACTAAAGTCGATCGATGGTGCCTCTGGATGAATAGTGAGCGTTGCGGGGGGTTTGGATGAATAGTTCCCGGTGGGGGTGGATGAATAGGACCGCGTGGTGTTGCCTCTGGATGAACAAGACCCTAATCGATCGAGCCAGTTGGGGCTGGATGAACAGGACCCCGTGGAGGGTAGGATGAACAGGACCACCCCATGGAGGGCAGGATGAATAGTAGATGGTGGAGGGCTGGATGAACAGTAGCCCGTGGAGGGGTGGTTGAACAGGAGCCTGTGGAGAGGGTTGGTTGAACAGTAGCCGGTGGAGTAGTGTGCGGTGGAGGCTGGATGAACAGGAGCCTGTGGATGAATAGTCGCAGGTGGAGGCTGGAGGAGCTCGATGGTGGAGATGAACAGTAGCCCGTGGAGGCCCGTTTTGCGGTACACCACACCCCTCCTGATGAACAGGACCCCGTTTTGACCGTAGCTCTCCAACACAAGTCTGTTTCCTCCATTTTGTAGTACGCCACACCCCTCCCGATCAACAGGACCCCCGTTTCGACCGTAGGAGGTCCGTTTCCTTAGTTTTGCGGTATGCTAGACCCCTCCCAATGAACAGGATCCCATTTCGAACATGGCTGGTTGAACACAAGGTCGTTTCCTCCGTTTTGCAGTACGCTAGGCCTCGTTTCCATTGGCTATTCCGTCCAAGCCCTCCCGACGAACACGACGACACATTCCGTTCCGACCCAGCCGGTTGGCTCCACATGAACACGACGACGACGCTGTTTCTCCGTTCCTACCCAGCCATGTACATGAGCCCTAGCCGTACGTACGTGCGAGTAGGTGTTCGAGACCCCGCCCATATGTACGTACGTGTCCGTATTTACTTTCTTGCACCCTGACCACTGTACGTACGTGTACATCGACCAGTATGTACATACACATTCGCGACCAGAATGACAACACTATGTATGCTTCGACCAGGTGGGTCCCGACTGTCACGCACTTCCTTGCATGTGAAGATGTAGCTGGTGGGTCCCAGCAGTCAGGGGGGCGAATCATTTTTTTGCCCGGACGCACTTCCTTGTGTGCGAAGATGTAGGTGGTGGGTCCGAGCAGTCAGGCGGAAACACTTTTTCGTGAAATATGATGGCCCGTCCGGTGGGTCCCCGCTGTCAGGTAGAGGAATATTTATTTTGCGCGTAATAAGGAGGCACTTCCTTGCTGCGGCCGTGGACCCAACTGTCAACCTCTACACGTACAGTCCATGTCCGATGGAAGCCGTTCCTTGACCATGTTGACCATGCCACGCCGAGAGCACCAGGGCGGTGGACGACGGCGAGGCCTTATAAGGGGACGACGCAGAGCCAGGGAAGACGCGGCAGTGGATGCCCACGCGTAGAGGAGTATGAGGGTTCACTGGTTCGCTGCGGTGTGAGGCTGCCGTTGCCGCAGAATAACAGGGGGTGTGGGTGAGTAGAGGGATGGCCTGGCCAGCGGTGGGAGTAGTAGGGGGCGGTGAGGCCTCTGCTGCATCGCAGCTGACCACGGGAGGCAGGAGTATGAGGCACGGCCGACGCTGCTTTGGGCAGCTGGAGCAAGAAGACCATAGGTTGAAGAAGCACTACGGCCGTTGGATGGACATTATACGGTTAGTGGAGCTAGAACGTGCATATTGACTAAGTTGACAAAGCCCTCCGTCCCCGTCAACTTAGTAGGCCCACAAGTCAGCCTGCCACTACGCTGGGTCCCAGCTAGCAGGGGAGTATTCATTTTTTTTGTGCAAAATAAGGAGGCACTACCTTGCGTGCGTAGATATAGCTGGTGGGTCCAAGCTGTCAGCGGCGGTAACGTTTTTTCGCGAAATACAGAGGCCCTTTCGGTGGGTCCCAGATGTCAGGTGGAGGAATCGTTATTTTGCGTGTAATAAGGAGGCATTTCCTTGCGTGCGGCTGTGGACCCAGCTGTCAGCCTCTCCACGTACAGTCCACTTCAGATGCATGGCGGTCGTTAACCACGTTGACCAGGTCGCGCCGTGAGCACCAGGGCAGTGGACGACGACGAGGTCTAGGAAGGGAACGACATGGAGGCAGGGAAGACTCAGCAGTTGTTTCCCACGCGGAGGGGAGTACGACTGTACGAGGGTTTACTGGTTCGTCTGCCGTCGCAGGAGAATAACAGCAGGTGTGGCTATGTAGAGGGATGGCTAGGCCGGCGATGAGAGTACGGTGGGGCAGTGAGGCCTGCGCGGTAGCATAGCCGGCTGCGAGAAGGAGGGAGCAGGCCGTCCCGCCGGGGCTTGTTTGAGCGGCTGGAGCAGGAAGGCAGAGATTGAAGAAGCACGACGGCCGTTGGATGGACATCCAATAGTCACTGCTTGTGCATCAACCTTTTTTTAGGAAAGCCTCAAATCTGTGGAAAACATCATACAGCCCATATGCCATTATTTCTAATAATTTACAGCCCATTTTCTAATTCTTAAGGTTTTTTTTGAGCCCATATTCTTTTTGTTAGCATTACAGCCCATATTGTGGCCACGGTTAAAAAATTATATGAAATTTTGCATATTTCGGTGCGGTCCGAACTGTTTTTAATCCCAAACTTTAGAGTCACATTCAAACTGATTTTAAAAATAAATGTATATCAATATAAAATCCAACAAATTGTCCACGCATAAAAATCAATGCAATTTAAAATCTCGAAATGGCAAAAAGAAATTTGAAACTAATTGTCGGTTTGATGTGTTTTAAAAATGTACATCCCATTTCTCATTACTGATAGGCCATTTTCTCGGCCAGCCGAATGAAGCTCTCCTCATCTTGAAAGATTTGCAGCGCAACAGGCCTGACAAAGTGACTTACTTGGCAAATCACAAAAAACTGGGTTGTGGTCGTGGACCCAGCTGTCAGCCTCTCCACATACAGTACTCTTCCGATGGAAGTCGGTCATTGACCACATTGGCCACGCCGCGCCGAGAGCACCAAGGCGGTGGACGACGGCGAGGCCTAGGAAGGGGATGACGCGGAGCTGGGGAAGACGCGGCAGTGGATGCCCACGCGGAGAGGAGTACGAGGGTTCACTGGTTCGGCTACGGTGTGAGGTTGCCGTCGCTGCAGAATAAGAGGGGGTGTGGGTGAGTGGAGGGATGGCCTAGCCAGCGGTGGGAGTAGTATGGGGGCGGTGAGGCCTCCGCGGCAGCATAGTCGGCCACGGGAGGCATGAGCAGGCGGCACGACCGGCGCTGCTTTGGGCGGCTGGAGCAAGAAGACCAGTGGTTGAAGAAGCACTATGGCCGTTGGATGGACATCGTACGGTCACAGGAGCTAGAATCGTTCATATTGACTAACTTGACAAAGCCCTCCGTCCCCGTCAACTTAGTAGGCCCACAAGTTAGCCTCCCACTATGATGGGTCCCAGCTGGCAGGGGGGTATTCATTTTTTTGTGCGCAATAAGGAGGCACTTCCTTGCGTGCGAAGATATTGTTGGTGGGTCCGACTCGTCAGTGAAGGGAACGTTTTTTTCGCGAAATACAGAGGCCCTTCCGGCGGGTCCTAGATGTCAGGTGGAGGAATCATTATTTTGCACGTAATAAAGAGGCATTTCCTTGTGTGCGGCCGTGGACCCAGCTGTCAGCCTCTCCACGTACAGTCCACCTCCAATGGATGTTGTTCGTTGACCACGTTGACCACGCCTCGCCGAGAGCACCAGGGCGGCGGACGACGGCGAGGCCTACGAAGGGAACGACACGGAGCCGGGGAAGACACGGCAGTGGCTGCCCATACGGTGGAGAGTACGAGGGTTGACTGGTTTGGCTGCCGTCACCGGAAAATAACAGGAGGTGTGGGTGAGTAGAGGGATAGACAGGCCAAGGATGCGAGTATATGATGAGGCCGTGAGGCCAGCCCGGCAGCACAGCCGGCCACGGGAGGCGGGAGCAGGCGGTTCCGACGGCGCTGGTTTGGGCGGCTGGGGCAGGAAGATCAGAGACTAAAGAATCACGATTGCCGTTAGATTGACATCTAACGGTCTGACGCTGGTAGAGTCGATTGTTGACTAAGTTTCCTTTTTGAGAAACCTTGTGTACGCATGAACTTAGTAGGGCCACAAGTCAGCCTCCAAATCTGTGGCAGACAACATAGAGCCCATTTGCTATTTTTTATAATTTGTAGCCCATTTGCTAATTCTTAAGGAATTTATTACAGCCCATTTTCTGCCCAGGACCACGATCAAAAAGTTCAACCTTATTTTGCATATTTCGGTGGATTCCAAACTTTTGTAATCCTGAAATGATAAACATTTTTTAAGAACTTATTGATTTGCCAAAAATATCGTTTTGTTTTTGTAAGCAAATAAGATGTGGGACAATTGAGTTGGTTTAAGGGAAAACCGGTGGTAAAAAAATAGCGCTGGGAGGGAAAACAACAACAAAAATAAGGATGTCAATATGAAAAGTGAATTTTATGTATTTTCAATATAATGATACGTGTATATGAACTAGTAAAACTATAGGTAGACATTAGAAAACGGATGTAGCACATGCATTTCAAGAGGAAAATAGAACTGGGTTGTGTGTTTGATTCAGTAAAAAAATGCCTGCGGAGTAAGATAAAATATAACTAACGCTGGCGGGCTAGAGGCCAGTAGATACCTGTTGGATCTTTGTGCCTCGTTGTCATCATGGGCTGGGCCTGTTAAAAACAAAACCAAGCCTGGGCAGTCAACAGCCCAGTTGAGACTTGCTCAACCTAAAAAAACAATATACGTGCTCAATAAACGAGAGAATTCTGCAAGTACAGACTGATAACTGGGATGCAGCAGGGATATTGTTTCTTCATCGAGATAATAAGAGCATGCACTTGTTTCAAAAAAAATTGGAGAACTGGGAATTCGAACAGCAGGTGCTTATGCTAGCCATCAAATAAAAATCAGGTGCCTGAAATTTTGTTTCGAAACAAATGATTCAGCTTTATATCCACGTCGACCCTCGGCATGATGGTTGGAAGAAAATGCCAAGTTCATACCAAAAGAACGTTAACAACAATACCAACTTGCGGGTGACAAGGTAGTACAAGTACCAATACCAAACTAAGTTATAATCTTTTTAGTCTTGGTCCCTAGTGTTTGTCTCGAAGAAAATCTTGCAGAGGACCAGCTCCCGCTCCTTCTCTTGCTCCAGGTCCCCGAGGTGGTACTGGTGCATCACCCAGTTGGTCCTCTACTGGTCGAAGTTCTTATTGGTGTGCAGCACCAGAGCCTTTTTGCTGCCCGTCTGCCGGTCATTGACCATCACCAGCAAGGTATTGCTAGTGTTGTGCCACATCGCGTGCATGTCGCACTCCGACTGTATCTTGCGACGCGTCCACGTGCCCCTTTTGAACGCCTTGGAATTGCGCTGGAAGAAATGCTTGCTTAGGCCTCAAGGTGCTCGATCAGCTCCTGATCTGTGGGATCGAACTTGATGCCAGCCGGCAGCACCGGCCAATCCTTCTTCGACTTGCATGGGTTAATTCCAGTTATATGGTACTCAATGTATGATCAATTGACTGTTTTAAGTGAATGATGAAAGATTTCGACAGATAAGTGGTACTCCAAATCTGAAGTCCATAATACCCGAACACGCCGCCGGGATTCTTGTGTCACCTCACATGCAGCGTGTTGTCACGTCAATTCAAAGTGTGGACATGATGAATAATTTGACGGACGTATACTAGTACTACTACTGTACTACTTACTAGTCGTATTTAGTGTCACATTTTAACCATAGGTTTAACTAACAAGTACGCACTTGAAGCCTAAGTGATATATATATATATATATACTGCAAAGCATCTCCATCATCATTATCAGTACATCCTGCGCAGGTGAGTTAGGACGCACTTGATCCCAGAAAGGTATCGATCCTTCGAACCAGAGGAGTTCTTCAAACTTACAACAGTACATAATATCCAACAAAAGAGGGTCCTGCTATAGCAGCAGAATACATGGCTCAGTCTACATATCAGTTTGAATCAAGTTGTGCATATTTTTTGTTGGCATGAACCACATCGCCGCATGTCAGGTTTGCAAAATCCATCCATCGCATGGAAGTTTGATGCCTTTCACACACTGAAGATTATCTGGCAACAAGCTGTGTCGACGAATCTCTGGATATGGTGATTCATGAAACCCATGGTATGATGTGCAAACACAGCCCCCCTGGCGAATGGAAGTTGCATAGCACGGTAATCATTGCTGGTGATATGATCGATGATTGGTTGGATGATCGGATAATTGAGCCCGAGGAAGATGGAGTAGTTGCCGAGGCTGTAAAACCGCCTCCAGTTGAATACGCCTGGCCCAACAGAGCTAGGATCTTTCTCGAACACGAAGCAGCCATAGCCATCAATGTCACGAACGCCCCAGGCATTGTACTGCATGTGGTTCGATGAAATGGTTTGGTCAATTTGGTACATGCAAATGAGAATCAAATGACCACTGTCAGCTGAACGAGCGATAAACCACCACCCATCGGCTGGTATGATTCCAGGTCCTGGAATCATGAAGGCCAGTGCATTTGCGTCTGCTGCAACAATTCAAGTTGGAGACCAAAAGGACAAAAATAAACAATCATGTTCAGAGTATGTGTGGAATTAAGATTATTATAACAGTGACACATATCATAGACAGAGAATTGCAATGCCATGGTCATAATCATACCCGAAGTTAAAAAAGATAAGCCAATGGCTTTCATATTCTTGCAATATATCATGGTTCAAACATCATGTAACAATGAGAGGAAAACAGATATGATAGGGCCTACTCATATTCTACCATAGCACTTACTACAGTTATCATATCAACTCTAAGCAATAACCCGCGTTGTTATAAAAGTCCTGGAAATGAGAGTAACATATAGCAATCATGAGGTTATACTCATAATATCTATTCTAACAATCATTAGACACCAATTGTTCTCATATCAACTCTAACAATAACATGTGTGGTCATAAAAATCTAGGAAATGAGAGGAACATATAGCAATGATGTGGTTATAGACATACTATATATTCTAAATTTGTAACAATGAACACGCAGTCGTATTCTTAAGGTAAAGATGAGATGAGATAGAACAATGGCACGACGATAGATTCCATCAGTATAGGCAGCCAATCTATGCGTCGACCGCATAAACGATGCCATCATGCACTATAGCATCAGACAGAAGTTTTGGGTAAAGAGGATCGACGCTGAGCCATAACCATGTATGGCGACCGCATTCCAGATAGACTAATCCCATGTTGAACACGACAATGAGCTTGTAATCCATGGAGTCTTCTGATGGTGTGGGCACTTCGCAGATTGCAACCTTCAGCAAACGGAGGTCGAGCCAAAAGCTCGACGCGTCTCATGCGTAGTAGGCAGGAGTGTCCGGCGGGCCGCAAGGCTCGATGGCGGCGGTATCCAAAGATGGAAGGGTGATCTCTTGCTGGGTGTAGATATCCCTGAGACGCCACGGACTACCGGATTGGTGGATGAGGACGATCCAGTTGGCCTTCATTCCCGCCCAGTAGTGGTCGCGCATGAAGGACATGTGGACGGGTAGTGGTAGCATGTCGAGGGGCACCACGACAACCTCCGTAGGATCATCAAGTCGGTGTCTGGGCCACCTGCGAGGATTGGGCATCATCAAGCAGGGTGTCTTGAAAAGAGTCGGCCGGTTGCAGACGAGTAGACGGTACAAAGACACCGACCATGCGGCCATATGGACGGTGCTGAGTAGGTCCATATGATTACAGATCTGCTCCAAGAGAACATCGGGGAGGGAATTCCAATTGTGGCTCTACATGTCAGTCGGTTCTGCCATTGGGGTTTTCTGTGCCTACGAGCCAGCGGGGAAGTGGATTCGAGCGGGCAAGCGAAGAAGCTTCTCCTCGCGTGGCCGAGCAGTGAGCGGGGGGATATGGTACGCGCGAGCTACCAAGCAAGATAGCGCGGGCTGGCAAGCAATGAGAGGGGGGAAATGGTGTGCGGCCGACGATGGGGAAGAGAGGAGGGAGAAGAGTGGAAGACGGGGAAGAAAGTGCATTAAATCTCAATTCTACTACTACCAGGATATACCATCCTTTGGAGTGTAAATAGTTACACCGATGACATGTGGGTCTACCATAAGAGGTCCCATATGCCAGTTAATGAGGACAGAAGCGTGCTCTACTGGCAAACATGATGATAGTACTGGGTAAGGCTGATTTAGTAACACCAACACGCTAGTACAGCTTATTAATTAAGTGTCTCGTCTGCTGCAATGTGTATTGTCACTTCACTATGAAGACTAATTGAATAGTTCTCTCTGACCGAGATGGGGAATAATGGATCGTGAAGACTTCCTTTCTACATTATCCCTATGCCTCTACGCTCACTTCACTCATTTTTCTCCGTACGTAGTCACTTGTTGAAATCTCTAGAAAGACAAATACTCTGTATTTGGGAACAGAGGGAGGATTTTACTCCGTATTTGGGAACAGAGGGAGCATCACCATATGGAGGGAACAGAGGAAGCTTGAAATATGAACATGTCAATGGGAGGGAGTAAGCCCCATGCATGCAACATGCAACACTCACATGTACACATGGATGCACGCAACACTCACGCACCCATGCGGCACACAACACAAAACGCAACACACACGCTCGCGCTCAAGTGCTCAACCTACTCCCTACGTCCGTGAAAGATTGTACATTTAGAGATGTACACATTGACCAGGGCATAATTAACGCCCAAAAGTAGCAGACTTATGTGTGCATGCGACCATTGAGAGAAGAAGATTAAATGAAGGTCGTTGCATGCTGTAATTAAGGATATACATGTAGCCTATACCTAGAGCACAATTTGGTGCATTAGTCAATCAATATCGATTTATATTAAAGGCTAAATGCAATGCAAATGTAGATGTACTACACTCTTTGTTTTTTAGTTGATTTCTTTGCTCTGCCAACTAACAGGTGGGACCCAGAAACCAGGTGACAATTTAACCAGTCAACAAAGTGCCACGTCGACTATGTGGCCGGTCAGTAGGGTGCAATATGGTGCTCTACGGTGAGCTAGTGATCGTATAATCAGCGCAAAACTATACATAGTAACCATAAAGAGCGTATTGTTACATACGTTGACCGCCAGTGTATTTTCCTCATTTCAAATTAAGCCATATTAACCGGAAAGGACCCAGTATGGACTAGTACTGGTACTGCTTTGATGTGTCCAGTCAACTCACCAAATGAGGAGAAGCTTGCTTACTACGCCTCTCCCTCGCCCACGCGCACGGTGGTTCGCAGGACGAGGAGTGGGTTTTGACTACAGCGCCCTCTCCCTCTCCCTCGCCCTCGCCCTCGCGGTGGACGTGCGGCAGTTCAATCGTTGTTATATTGCCAGAAGCATAATGTGTACTGTAGTATCATCATTGTTGGACCTTCCGAAGAGGCGAAGAGCCAAGTGCAAGGTTCACACGAGTACGAACTGTTGAACCTCCCGAAGAGGCAAAGACCCAAGCGCAAGGTTTTATAGGAGTAGTCGTCCTAGTAGGAGCGTACTACAACTATAGCGAACGATGCTAGTGTATGATGCTGCCACGTCACGTATATCCAAAGTTGTGCCACCTTTTTTTCTCAAAGAGTGTGTTGGAGCCCGTGCAACAACCACACAAGTTGCACGTACACATAACACATTTAATAGTAATAAATTCTAAAGTACAAATGCCAGTATGCCACACAAGTTCATCTCCAATTCATGTGATAAATTTGTGCACGACTAGTCTACATATATTCACAGCGCTACCGTTCATAATTTACCGTACTCCATTTACACGTTATAGATGGGCTACATGTCCTCCTCCAGGTTCCAGTCCCAGGTGTTCTCCATGGATGGCACGATCCATAGCAGTGGGCAACGGGAATCATTGTCGCAACTTTCTAGTCCGGTTCCACATGATGGAGACTCATCCAAGCTGAAGCGGCATAAATGAGGGATAGCGTGTCCCAGCATGTCGTTCATCCGGCAGCGCGCACTGAAGACACAACCATGCTTCATGAATGACAGGCCTTCCATGTCCTGCATGGAAGGTGGCATCTGCTTCACAATGCGGTAGCTGTCCCCAATGAAAAGCGAGTACTCTCCAAGAGTGTTCCTCGGCACCCACGTAGCATCACGGGGGTCAAACTCGGCGCCGTTCATTTGGTACACGCGACATCTTAGATCTGGACACATGGAGACGTACATAGTCAAGGTCCATGCATAATAATGTTGTGCTCAAATATGGCGGTCAGTAATACTGTGCAGCAAATAGTACTACTCCGGTATAGAGGAAGTAAAATAACCGGCTTATTATATATAGCCACTTTTGTCTACATGGATGAGATAGTACGACATGGACAAACAAAAATGGTGGCAGCTAGTGGGTTCAAGTCTTCAAGGGCCTAGTGCTACCTCTTGAGCACTACGTTGGTTTTCGCCGAAGAGGAAGGGATGATGCAGCAAAGTAGCGTAAGTATTTCCCTCAGTTTTTGAGAACCAAGGTATCAATCCAGTAGGAGGCTACGCGCGAGTCCCTCGCACCTGCACAAAACAAATAAATCCTCGCAACCAACTTAAATAGGGGTTGTCAGTCCCTATAAGGCCACTTACGAGAGTGAGATCTGATAGATGTGATAAGATAATATTTTTGGTATTTTTATGATAAAGATGCAAAGTAAAATAAAGGCAAAGTAAATAGCAAAGGAAATAACTAAGTAGTAGGATATTAATATGATAGAGATAGACCCGGGGGCCATAGATTTCACTTGTGGCTTCTCTCAAGAGCATAAGTATTCTACGATGGGTGAACAAAATATTGTTGAGCAATTGACAGAATTGAGCATAGTTATGACTAGGTATGATCATGTATATAGGCATCACGTCCGAGACAAGTAGACCGACTCCTGCCTGCATCTACTACTATTACTCCACTCATCGACTGTATCAAGCATGCATCTAGAGTATTAAGTTAAAAACAGAGTAACACCTTAAGCAAGATGACATGATGTAGAGGGATAGACTCATGCAATATGAAGAAAACCCCATCTTGTTATGATCAATGGCAACAATACAATACGTGCCTTGCTGCCCTTACTGTCACCGGGAAAGGACACCACAAGACTGAACCCAAAGCTAAGCACTTCTCCCATTGCAAGAAAGATCAATCTAGTAGGCCAAACCAAACTGATAATTCGAAGAGACTTGCAAAGATAACCAATCATACATAAAAGAATTCAGAGAAGATTCAAATATTATTCATAGATAGACTTGATCATAAACCCACAATTCATCGGTCTCAACAAACACACCGCAAAAGGAAGATTACATCGAATAGTTCTCCACAAGAGAGGGGGAGAACATTGTATTGAGATCCAAAAAGAGAGAGGAAGCCATCAAGCTACTAACTATGGACCCGTAGGTCTGAAGTAAACTACTCACACTTCATCGGAGGGGCTATGGTGTTGATGTAGAAGCCCTCCGGGATTGATGCCCCCTTCGGCGGAGCTCCGGAATAGGCCCCAAGATGGTATCTCATGGATACATAAAGTTGCGGCGGTGGAATTAGGTTTTTGGCTCCGTATCTGATCGTTTGGGGGTACGTAGGTATATATAGGAGGAAGGAGTACGTCGATGGAGCAACATGGGGCCCCCCTACCTCGTGGCCTCCTCTTTTCTTTCTTGATGTAGGGTCCATGTCTCCCGAGTCTTGTTCATTGAGAAAATCACGTTCTCGAAGGTTTCATTCCATTTGGACTCCATTTGATATTCTTTTTCTTCAAAACCCTAAAACAGGCAAAAAACAGCAATCTGGGGTGGGCCTCCGGTTAATAGGTTAGTCCCAAAAATAATATAAAAGTGGTTAATAATGCCCAATAATGTCCAAAACAGTAGATAATATAGCATGGAGCAATCAAAAATTATAGATACGTTGGAGACGTATCAAGCATCCCCAAGCTTAATTTCTGCTCGTCCTCGAGTAGGTAAATGATAAAAACAGAATTTTTGATGCGGAGTGCTACTTGGTATAATTTTAATGTAATTCTTCTTAATTGTGGTATGAATATTCAGATACGAAAGATTAAAGACAAAAGTTCATATTGACATAAAAATAATAATACTTCAAGCATACTAACAAAGCAAGTATGTCTTCTCAAAATAACATGGCCAAAGAAAGTTATCCCTACAAAATCATATAGTCTGGCTATGCTCTATCTTCACCACGCAAAGTATTTAAATCATGCACAACCCAGATGACAAGCCAAGCAATTGTTTCATACTTTTGACATTCTCAAAACATTTTCAATCTTCACGCAATACATGAGCGTGAGCCATGGATATAGCAATATAGGTGGAATAGAGTGGTGGTTGAGGAGAAGACAAAAAGGGAGAAGATAGTCTCACATCAACTAGGCGTATCAACAGGCTATGGAGATGTCCATCAATAGATATCAATGTGAGTGATTAGCGATTGCCATGCAACAGATGCACTAGAGCTATAAGTATATAAAGCTCAAAAAGAAACTAAGTGGGTGTGCATCCAACTTGCTTGCTCATGAAGACCTAGGGCAATTTGAGGAAGCCCATCATTGGAATATACAAGCCAAGTTCTATAATGAAAAATTCCCACTAGTATATGAAAGTGATAACATGAGAGACTCTCTACTATGAATATCATGGTGCTACTTTGAAGCACAAGTGTGGTAAAAGAATAGTAACATTGTCCCTTCTCTCTTTTTCTCTCATTTTTAGGCCTTTTCTCTTTTTTATGGCCTCTTTTCTTTGTCTTTTTTTTATTTTATTTTTCTTCCGGAGTCTCATCCCGACTTGTGGGGGAATCATAGTCTCCATCATCCTTTCCTCACTGGGACAATGCTGTAAGAATGATGATCATCACACTTTTATTTTTCTTACAACTCAACAATTACAACTCGATACTTAGAACAAAATATGACTCTATATGAATGCCTCCGGCGGTGTACTGGGATATGCAATGACTCAAGAGTTACACATATGAAAGAATTATGAACAGTGGCTTTGCCACAAATACGATGTCAACTACATGATCATGCTAAGCAATATGACAATGATGGAATGTGTCATAATAAACAGAACAGTGGAAAGTTGCATGGCAACATATCTCGGAATGGCTATCGAAATGCCATAATAGGTAGGTATGGTGGCTGTTTTGAGGAAGGTATATGGTAGGTGTATGATACCGGTGAAAGGTGTGCGGTATTAGAAAGGCTAGCAAAGGTGGAAGGGTGAGAGTGCGTATAATCCATGGACTCAACATTAGTCACAGAGAACTCACATACTTATTGCAAAAATATACAAGTTATCAAAGCAAAGTATTACGCGCATTCTCCTAGGGGGATAGATTGGTAGGAAAAGACCATCGCTCGTCCCCGACCGCCACTCATAAGAAAGACAATCAATAAATAAATCATGCTCCGACTTCATCACATAACGGTTCACCATACGTGCATGCTACAGGAATCACAAGCTTCAACACAAGTATTTATCAAATTCACAACTACCCAACTAGCATGACTTTAATATCACCATCTCCATATCTCAAAACAATTATCGAGTATCAAACTTATCATAGTATTCAACACACTCATAAGAGAATTTATTATTCTTAATCTTGCATACCAAGCATATTAGGATTTTAAGCAAATTACCATGATATTAAGACTCTAAAAACAATTTAAGTGAAGCAAGAGAGATCAATAGTTTCTATAAAACAAAACCACCACTGTGCTCTAAAAGATATAAGTGAAGTACTAGAGCAAAATTATAGATATAACTCAAAACACATAAGCGAAGCACATAGAGTATTCTAAAAAATTCCAAATCATGTATGGCTCTCTCAAAATGTGTGTACAGCAAGGAAGATTGTGGTAGACTAACAAGCAAAGACTCAAATCATAAAAGACGCTCCAAGCAAAACAGATATCATGTGGCGAATAAAAATATAGCTCCAAGTAAAGTTACCGATAGAAGTAGACGAAAGAGGGGATGCCTTCCGGGGAATCCCCAAGCTTTGGCTTTTTAGGTGTACTTAGATTATCTTGGGGGTGCCATGGGCATCCCCAAGCTTAGGCTCTTGCCACTCTTGTTCCATAATCCATCAAGTCTTTACCCAAAACTTGAAAACTTCACAACACAAAACATAAAGAAGAAAAACCCGTGAGCTCCGTTAGCGAAAGAAAATAAAAGACCACTTCAAGGTTCTGTAATGAACTCATTCTTTATTTATATGGGTGTTAAACCTACTGTATCCCAACGTCTCTATGGTTTATAAACTATTTTACTAGCCATAGATTCATCAAAATAAGCAAACAACACACGAAAAACAGAATCTGTCAAAAACAGAACAGTTTGCAGTAATCTGTAGCTAGCGCAAGATATGGAGCCCCAAAAATTCTAAAATAAATTTCTGGACGTGAGGAATTTATCTATTAATCATATGCAAAAAGAATTAACTAAATATCACTTTCCAAATAAAAATAACAGTAGTTCTCGTGAGTGCTAAAGTTTATGTTTTTTATGGCAAGTTCAACAAGACTTTCCCCAAGTCTTCCCAACGGTTCTACTTGGCACAAACACTAATTAAACACAAAAAACACAACCAAAACAGAGGCTAGATAAATTAGTTATTACTAAACAGGAGCAAAAAGCAAGGAATAAAAATAAAATTGGGTTGCCTCCCAACAAGCGCTATCGTTTAACGCCCCTAGCTAGGCATAACAAGCAAGAATAGATCTAGGTGTTGCCATCTTTGGTAGGCAATCCATAAGTGGCTCTCATAGTAGACTCATAAGGTAATTTAATTTTATTTCTAGGAAAGTGTTCCATTCCTTTCCTTAATAGAAATTGGAATCTAATATTTCCTTCCTTCATATCAATAATTGCACCAATAGTTCTAAGGAAAGGTCTACCAAGAATAATAGGACATGAAGGATTGCAATCTATGTCAAGAACAATAAAATCTACGGGAACATAATTCCTATTTGCAAAAATAAGAACATCATTAATTCTTCCCATAGGTTTCTTCATAGTGGAATCCGCAAGGGGCAAATTTAGAGAGCAATCATCAAAATCACGGAAACCTAAAAAATCACACAAAGTATTTGGAATCGTGGAAACACTAGCACCCAAGTCACATAAAGCATAGCATTCATGATCTTTAATTTTAATTTTAATAGTTGGTTCCCACTCATTATAAAGTTTTCCAGGGAAAGAAACTTCCAATTCAAGTTTTTCTTCATAAGATTGCATCAAGGCATCAACGATATGTTTTTGTAAACGCTTTATTTTGACTATAAGCGTGAGGAGAATTTAGCACGGATTGCAACAAGGAAATACAATCAATCAAAGAGCAATTTTCATAGTTAAATTCCTTGAAATCCATAATAGTGGATTTAGCAACATCTAGGGTTTTAATTTCTTCAATCCCACGTTTGTCAAATTTAGCATCAAGATCAAAAAATTCTGAATTCTTGGAACTCCTTCTAGGTAAAGGTGGATCATATTCAGTCCCATCATATTCAAGATTCATATTGCAAAACAAATATTTAATAGGGGACACATTAGTAACTTTTAGATCTTCATCTTTGTTTTCATAGCAATCCAGTTTAGCGGCCATCTTATTAACTAAGGTAGCTTGCTTATCCGGAATTTCAGCAGTTAATTTCTCAAGATGAGCAATTTGGGATCTTAAACCATTGAATTCTTTAGACATATCATCAAGCTATTTATTCATAAAACTGATAAAACTTTTCTGTTCTTTAAGCTCATTTCTGAAGAAACTATTATGTTCAAATATCAAGACCATAAAACTCCTGACATTGCTTTCGATCTCTTCGAATATTTTAAGGTGAAGGTCACCAAATTTAGGTAGGGCCATCGTGACAAGCAAGCAAACTCACACACAAGCAAAGAAAAAGCAAGCGTGCAAAAAGAGGCAAATAGAGAAAGAGAGGGAAGATAGAGAGAGAGGGCGAATAAAACGGCAAGGGTGAAGTGGGGGAGAGGAAAATGAGAGGCAAATGGCAAATAATGTAATGTGGGAGATAAGGGTATGTGATGGGTACTTAGTATTTTGACTTTTGCGTAGACCTCCCTGGCAACGGCGCCAGAAATCCTTCTTGCTACCTCTTGAGCACTATGTTGGTTTTCCCCGAAGAGGAAGGGAAGATGCAGCAAAGTAGCGTAAGTATTTCCCTCAGTTCTTGAGAACCAAGGTATCAATCCAATAGGAGGCTACGCGCGAGTCCCTCGCACCTGCACAAAACAAATAAATCTTCGCAACCAACACAAATAGGGGTTGTCAGTCCCTATAAGGCCACTTACGAGAGTGAGATCTGATAGATATGATAAGAAAATATTTTTGGTATTTTTATGATAAAGATGAAAAGTAAAATAAAGGCAAAGTAAATAGCGAAGGAAATAACTAAGTAGTAGGAGATTAATATGATAGAGATAGACCCGAGGGCCATAGGTTTCACTTGTGGCTTCTTTCAAGAGCATAAGTATTCATCGGTGGGTGAACAAATTGATGTTGAGCAATTGATAGAATTTAGCATAGTTATGAGAATATCTAGGTATGATCATGTATATAGGCATCACGTCTGAGACAAGTAGACCGACTCCTGCCTGCATCTAATACTATTACTCCACTTATCGACAGCTATCCAGCATGCTTCTAGAGTATTAAGTTAAAAACAGAGTAACGCCTTAAGCAAGATGTCATGATGTAGAGGGATAGACTCATGCAATATGAAGAAAACCCCATCTTGTTATCCTCGATGGCAACTATACAATACGTGCCTTCCTGCCCTTATTGTCACTGGGAAAGGACACCGCAAGATTGAACCCAAAGCTAAGCACTTCTCCCATTGCAAGAAAGATCAATCTAGTAGGCCAACCCAAACTGATAATTCAAAGAGACGTGCAAAGATAACCAATCATACATAAAAGAATTCAGAGAAGATTCAAATATTATTCATAGATAGACTTGATCATAAACCCACAATTCATCGGTCTCAACAAACACACCGCAAAAAGAAGATTACATCGAATAGTTCACCACAAGAGAGGGGGAGAACATTGTATTGAGATCCAAAAAGAGAGAAGAAGCCATCAAGCTACTAACTATGGACCCGTAGGTCTGAAGTAAACTACTCACACTTAATCGGAGGGGCTATGGTGTTGATGTAGAAGCCCTCCGTGATCGACGCCCCCTCCGGCGGAGCTCCGGAACAGGCCCCAAGATGGGATCTCGTGGATACAGAAAGTTGCGGCGGTGGAATTAGGTTTTTGGC
Organism: Triticum aestivum; assembly: GCF_018294505.1. Classification (NCBI taxonomy): domain Eukaryota; kingdom Viridiplantae; phylum Streptophyta; class Magnoliopsida; order Poales; family Poaceae; genus Triticum; species Triticum aestivum. The sequence goes on along the minus strand of NC_057794.1, from coordinate 381,606,679 downwards.
TCCATATCTGATCGTTTGGGGGTACATAGGTATATATAGGAGGAAGGAGTACGTCGATGGAGCAACAGGGAGCCCACGAGGGTGGAGGGTGCGCCTTGGGTAGGCAGGCGCGCCCCCTACCTCGTGGCCTCCTCTTTTCTTTCTTGACGTAGGGTCCAAGTCTCCCGGGTCTTGTTTGTTGAGAAAATCACATTCCTGAAGGTTTCATTCCGTTTGGACTCCATTTGATATTCCTTTTCTTCGAAACCCTAAAACAGGCAAAAAACAACAATTCTGGGCTGGGCCTCCGGTTAATTGGTTAGTCCCAAAAATAATATAAAAGTGGATAATAAAGCCCAATAATGTCTAAAATAGTAGATAATATATCATGGAGCAATCAAAAATTATTGATATGTTGGAGACGTATCACCTAGGTAACTATACGCGTCCTCCAAGGTAAAAAGTACTCCTACTAGTACGTAAGTAGAGTACTAGTACAAAAATGAAAGAGAAAGAGAGAGGGTTAAAAAATGGAATATCTGGGTAGATGGTGACGGTCCGATCATGGTAGATTGTGTGAGCATGTTGCACATCAGTGGTACCATGGGTTACGACTGCTAAGATAGTTGATCCCAATATGCAAAAGTCAGCTACAAGGTTCCAGGTTAGACCGAATCGCGGATGCAAATGCACATCCAGGATCGGCGATCTTATTTTGAACGCGGGATGACTGGTCCCTATAAAATAATGGAGTACCGTTAGGGATGCAAATGATGGTTTGTGCATTCCGTTTGTAATCTCCAGTACCGTAGGATGGCAACCAGATGAAATAAGTCCCCGGGCTTGTCACCGTGAAGATGTGGCCTAGATGGCGCATGGCATCTTCGATCGTGTAGGGGTACAAATCTGCCGCCGCCAACATGCGCCAGCCTCTGCCATTACTGCCTCTTGCATTGATGGAAATCCTTATGTCAAACACCACGATGAGATAGTAATCTTCATAGCCACGTCGCTTTGTCGGCGGGTCTGCAATTGCTGTCTTCTTCAATCTCATGTAGGCATCATCATACGTATTCATGCCCAGCCAGTCCGGAAGACCGATCCCAATGGTGGAGAAGGGGTCTACCGGAACGGCCGCACTGTTGTGGATGTTGTGCAAAATGAAGGTGGTATCCGGCCGGAGGTATGCAAGCCAATCTTCGTTGGCACCGACCCAGACCTATATATAAGACGGTGGGCAGCGGAGAAATTACGGGATGGAAATGGAATAACTAAGTACAACATGATCAAACTCCATTACTGACCTGCTCATCGAACAAAATCCGACTACCTCTCAACGTCGGCAACTCGAGCGGAGTCAACGTGCAACCATGGCCAAGGAGCGGTGGACTGTTCGAAGGATTGTCCCATAGAAGAACCTTCTGCTCGAGGATGCATGGAAGACCAACAAGCATGGCCTTTTCCCAAGCCATTTTAAGCACCGTCTTGAAATATTTGGTGCAGGAAGCACCGAGTGTTGCGGCGGTGAGGACGTCAGAGCGGCGTGCGATTTCTCCCATAGGATCATCGTCCAAGGTCTCCCATCCCCGACGATGACGAGAACCGCCGGGCGAATCCATGGGAGCAGTGACGAACTGCCTTCTCTTCGAGGGGAGGGGAACTGGTGAGGAGGAGATAAGAGCGTAGTAACTGCAGGGCCTCACCCCTTCCAACTGTAGAGCGTAATAAGCGAAGGGGTGAGGCTATTATTTACTACTAGTACTAGCATTATGGGACCTTATGGGATTGCATTATACTCTAAATAATAGTACTAGTAAGAAATTTTTGGCACTAGCTAGTAGTTTTTGGCGTGGATTAAGAAATTTTGGGTATGTTTTTGCTATTTTTTGTACATGCCAACTAGTGTCAAAAAAAGTCTTACATTACGTGACGGAGGAGTACGTACTCATACTGTAGCAGTACTAGTACTACTTTGTCAACTAGTAGTGAGAGGGTACTACTAGTGCTATGTACTGTACTTCTTGTATAGTGCACCAGCTTTGAACTCTTGAATCTCAGGGCCAAGGAGCTACAGTTGGAAGTGGAGGGTACTACTGTTCTCTAGAACCATCGTTGTACTATCAATGCAAGGAAAGTACACCTGTGTAGTGGCCTAGTGGGTACTCTCGGTGCTCTATTCAGCCGCTCCTCTCACGTAGCTGGCCTACTCAGCCACTCCTCTCATGCACACACTAGCATCTTTTTTATCAGCGACGGTTACTACGGGGGCAAAACATTTGAGTTATTTGATATATCGTGACTAGGCTTTTCGCTTCCATTTGTGGAGGTGTAATGGATCTCGTCGAACTTTGTTACTAGTTCCTTCGTTATGAAGAGATGAAGCAAAGCTTTTCCCTCCGTTTAAAAAAACATGTCAAGAGGAATTTATTTTATAGTAGAGCCGATAGTGGAGTGAAGTCCATGTGTGCAACGCCACAAGCTACAGAGTAGTAGTAGAGCACTTTACATATAGAGCCATATTGCATAGTTCCCAATGCCCCGCCAAGCTTTTCCGGCTCCTCGGGCTTAATTGGGAGGCGCTAGTTTAAATATGCTACTAGCCGATGAGGAAGCTGCAAGTGAGGTGCGGCTAGGGCGAGCACGCGAGCCACGAGATGCTGGGAAGGAAAACCCGTTCACGTGGCTAGGCTATTCAGTGCACCTAGATTGTGGTCCCGCATGTCCGTTTGACTTCAAAACTCAAACTACCCGTGTAAAATATTGGCTCACAGCGAAGTTACTATTTAAAAAAAGATCGTCGTGCGTTCGGCCGGGATCGAACCCACAAAACTATGTATACACTCCCGCGACCAGTAGTAGTACTCGTTGGAGTACAACGCAACCTAGAATCGCCTTTTTGTCGCTAGTAGTACATTGTTCCTTAGGCTAGCCATAGTGGGGGTAACATAAGTGGCATGCACTTGGGACTAGCAAACATGCATATGTGGCACATAATTAAAGAAGAGAGAGAGAGTGTTAGAGTAACATAGGTAGATACTGTATCATGTTAAATTCTATGCTACTTTGTGTCATGCATGGCAATAAATATGATCATCTATGATACTAGTTTATGATACTATGCACTATGGAGGTAGTATCATACACTAGTATCATACGCATGTTACTAGCATATGATACTCTCCACTATGAGTAGCCTTACAAGAAACACCTAATAATGCAAGAAACCACTAATAATGCCAAGAAACTACTACCACTTGCATACGTGGCAGACTTAAGATAAGACTACCTTATCAACCATTGTACATGCTCTTACCAACTAGCCCTACCAAGCAACGACTACTCTACAAAGTGCTGTTATAGGCACGTTTCAACCCATGGCCCTGTTTGGATACATTTGTTGTCAATCTAACCCTGTCATCCAAACAACACTTTGGTTAGAGTTAGTTCAGGGTTAGAATCTAACCTCTGACTTAGAGTATCCAAACAGGGCCCATGATGCCCATTAAGTCAACGCCTTCTATTCGACCGGGCGTTATGACTCGTGGGACCTACATGTCAGTCTGCACAAAATCCCCGAGTGACCTCCTACCTCTGGCCCGTCCACCTAGTCATCCTCGGCCACAGGACGTAGCTACCGCCGCCGACAGAAGGTGAGGTCAAAACCGCCGGCGGTGCAGAGCCCATCTTGCGGCAGCCCGGATGCCAGCTCCGTCCGGCGCTCACGGCCGCTAGCTAGCCAAGAGAGCTCCGTCCAGCTGCTTGTATGCAAGGTTTGCTAGCTAGATAGGCACGGCGGCACGGCGGCTTGCTCGCGTGCGCCGCGCTAAGGCCAGTGCGGTGGCTTGCTCGCTCGTGAGTCATGCTCGGGCCAGCCTGCCAACCCGTGCGGAGGCCAGCGCAGTGTCGGCCCTTCCGGCGGAGCGGCGATCAACTCGCTCATCACCGGCGCCACCGATGAACACACATCAGTACTGTTTAAAGTAATGTTCAGGAAAAATAATGATTTGAGGGGGAATAAAAGGATAGAAGGTCAGATGTGTGTCCCTTGTGTCAACGGTCAAACAAAATGTGTTGGTTTAAGCTGCCTCGTCAGCAGGGATATGTGGGCGAACCCTGTCATAAATGGGTTTAAACTAACCTAATCGTAGGTAGTAGTTTTTGGCGTGTGTTAAGAAATTTTGGGTATGTTTTTGCTATTTTTTGTATAATAGATTCTTCCTATGGCTGGTTGAAAGTGGTAGTTTTTTGTTAAATACTCTACATATTGTAAGTAGGAGTGAAAGTTAAGCTTTGGAACCCAATAAGCAAGGCTAGTTACATAGTGCATATGTCTACATGATTGAAAGTAAATATCAACCATGAGTGACTAATATCTTGATGGAAAACTCGAAACTATGGAATACTAGGGAAAAATTGCATGGTTGGAAATACTAGCAATGTTCATGTGCGTTGCAACGAATCATAATTAGAATAATACTTATTCACAAACTTGATACAAAACACTCTAATTTTGATATACATATATCACTAGAGATATATTATGTTTCAATTAGAATATATTCCTTGGGCTGTTTTGGTGAGGTCAGGGAGGGATGTGGTTGGTTTTAAGATACTAATTATGGGTTTTTCTGCAAATTGGTAGACAAGTGGGATGTTTGTGAGAAAAGGCAACAACTTACCTCACAGTCGTTAGATGTAGATCTAATGGTCACAAACGACGGATGGCAGACACACCATCATCACCAACTTAGTCTTCTGTAGGAGTACTAGCAAGATCCGTGCATTGCACGGAACATCAAGATGCATTTTTTTATAAAAACACTCGTTGTGATTGACCCATGCGGGAGTAATCCCATGTGTAAAAACTAATGATATTTCAAGAAATAGGAGATAAGGTGAAGAGGAGTGGGGCGTGGTGGTGATTGGTGGTCGGACTGAGCGGAGGCATGGGGATTGATTACGCCGGCAGCGGCCACCTTGCCAGTTTGTTCCAGAGGCTTCCTTTCTTAATTTCTCAACAATGAGGTTGTTGGAGATAAGGATGAACGAGGGAAGGCCTTGTCTGCAAATGTGGAGAGGGGTGCGGGTATCTTTTAGTTTAATTTCCATCAGTCAGATTTAGATCGAACGGTCTATATTGCAAGATGGCACGCGTACCATCATCACCAACTCGATTTTTTATAAGAGAAGAAATATAATTATGGAGATACAAACGCATTATCGATACTTGTTTCCGTAAACTAGCATCTACATTCTATTCAACGCATCAGCATGTGAGGCCTTAGCACAATGACTTCTTGACTGTGTAAAACAAAGGTTTTCCCGTCGCCGATAAGGAGGGGGCGACGGCGGCGCGCTTTTTGGCTTGCTCTAGTCCTAGTAGTCATACTAGGTGGTCTAAGAACGTGTAGATTTATTCTTTTTCACGTCGCGTGTTCGCCGTACTGTCACAACTATTGATGAATAGACGGTAAGTTATTCACGGGGAAACCCTTGTTGAGTGTGTTTTTGCGAGAGAGAGAGAGAGAGAGTGTGTGTGTGTGTGTGTGTGTGTGTGCGTGTGTGATATGTCTAGAGACTGAGGCAATGATAACATATTCTTTGTGTCTATGTGTGTGGAGGATAGAGAGAGACATGTACATGGGGCTTTGTGTTGTGTAACATGGAGACACATATACATAATTAGAGAGTGAGTGTGCGAGATACACATGCGGACATGGGGAGAGATGAGGATCCAGATTTGCATGGGTGTTTGTGCGTGTTTGTGTGTGTTTGTGCGTGTCTATGTAGAGAGACCACTAATGATGTAAAACTAGTATAAGGGAAGGGGGAATGGTGTGACATGTGTAGTAGCGGCATAGCATGGGTGCGGGCGGGGGGAGCAGACTATTTGGAAGATACATCGATTGTCTGTGGGAGAGGGGTGTGAGAGCGAGAGAGAGATAGAGCTAGCGACGGAGAAAGAGAGAGAGAGAGAGAGAGAGAGAGAGAGGAAGAGAGGGGGTGAGAGAGGGGGCATTTGCGTCCATAAATGGCGTATAGATAGGGAGACAATGTTGATGTTGTTTGAAATTGGCCTATGTACGGAGACGCAAGGGAAGCGAGTCATCGTGTGTGTGATAGGGACTTCATGAGAGATCTAGAATAGATGGTGTAGAGAATAATGTGCGAGATCAAGAACGATGATACATTAGGGAGCTATGGAAAGAGTCACGACATATATGTATATAGGGAGGAGCTAGGGCGGGTCCGCATGTGGGGGAGATAGAAAGAGGAGAGTGGTGCACAAGGAGACAAAGTGTGCTTGTTTTGAAGTGGGGGTGGTGTTTGAGGTGAGTGTGCGAGAACCACATAACTAGGGAGATAGACATTTGGGGCGACATTTTGTGTGTATGGGAAAGATACACTCTACATAGTGCGTGTGCTTGGCAAAGAGAGATGCCGAGAGACCTAGCTAGAGAGTGGATGTGTGCATGCCCAAGAGATAAAGTGATAGAGACCTATATTGGGGTTCGGACTTTTGAAGAGAGAGAGGGGTGTTAATGTGCTCGTGTGTTGGTGTTTGGGGGAGAGAATGACTTCTCTCTGTGTGTGGGGGGGGGCGACGAGGGGGGGGGTTTCCTTCAGATAAAGAGTGTGTGCACTCAAGGTTGATCAATTTGAGGGACTTTAGCGTAATTGAGATATACATGGTCAATAGTGTGTGCACTCAAGGTTGATCAATTTTTTTCACAGTTTGGACTATGAGATAACGATACTTTTGAACATGCGTGATATACTTTGATGTACCAGAATTACAAACCTAAGATTGGAATTTTGGAATTCAACTCCATCATTATATTTTGTAATTCATTTAAACAGAGGTACATTTTTAAGCCAGGATTTCGTGATTTCAAATTCATATATCAAACCTAGAGATATACACATACGGGCATGTTCAAACTTTATAAGCATCCACTTTATTCATACACATACACAATTTTGCTTCTGTCATCATATTTAGGATAAACACATTTGGAATTTCATTTGAATTGGACCATATGATGGTATTTGCTTGTAGTAGCTCAATGATCCATATTTGAATTGAATGGACAATCTAAGTTTCGAGTTGGAGAGATTGATTTTCAAAACTTGCACTTTTTTGCGTGCAAAACAAACAAATTCTCGGCCTTGATATCATAGTCGGTCGTACAAGAGCAGAATATAATTTCAGGCGCCAAAAGCTTTCAAACCTCCCGCTCACATCGAAATATCTTGCGCTCAAAAGTTTAGCCCTGCGATATTCCTGTTTTACCCCTGCCACATGAACGAAAAAGGGCTGCTTTGGTAACTCCATTGTTTACCCCACTTTGCCCCCAACATTCTTCCCCAGAGCCCCTCCCCTTCCCCTACCCGACCCCCCCAACCACGGCAAGCCGCCGAATCTAGTCCTCCGCCACAGCGGTGGACCTCACACCCCGATGGATCTACCTTCCGCACCTTGGAAACCCCAACTACCAACTCACCACTTCACCGGAGCCGCTTCAGTGACTGGCTTATACACCGCTCCAGATCTCCTTGACCGCCATCATGGTCCACCGCACCGGATCTGCTTAACCAGCGCCCTCGTCCACCACAGTGTAGGCCCTTCACTAACTCCCTCGGCCGTCCCTTCGTTGGCCCTTCATACGAGCCCTCGTCCGCCGCAACAGATCCGCCTCACCGAAAGTACTGTACAACGCGCCCGCCGAAGCCTTCGTCCACTGCACCGGACCCACTCCACGGACGCCATATTCAACTCCACCAGCCCTGCTTTACCAACCCCGCAGCGTCATCAGGTTATTTTGATCTGTACTCCTTCAGTTTTTCTCTTTATCGTGCAACTGTTCACTTACCATAGATGAGCTTTCTTGTATGTCGACAGGCGCCGCAACCGTAGCACCGGAGCTGCTTCAGCGACGGCGACAGCTGGCCCAAACTCAACCGCAACACGAGCACCGTCGACGATCCTTAGCTATCAAGTATGGCAACGATACCCATACGCCACTGAGAATCATGTACAATTATCCAATGGCCGGCGCCTACGTTCACTTTCTTAGCATAAGCACCGCACCTTTGATTTTTTTTTCAGGGCATCATTCAGTTTTTCATGAGACGCGTTATTCTGCTTGCACCTGTAGGGCCATACTTTTGGCAGTGAACATGTTACATGTGCTAAATTACATACTAGTGCACATATAGTTAATATGCTTTAGTTTTGTCCTAAGTATTACTGTACTTCCTAGATATCGCTGCCTACTATTTTACTTCTTGCATGCTATATTTATGATAATGGTGTTGTTCTGATGCCACCTGTTGGTTCCATTAGACTACTTCATGTTCTCTATGCTTAATTACACATCAGCAAACTAGCATGTGGTTCCACTGGTTTTTGTTCGTTTTACCCTACATTTTTTATGCTAGCTATTACATCACTACTATGAGCCTCTATTCATTACTTTTTTGTGTGTTCTTGATCTTCCCAAGTTGCATGACTAATTTGATGCTTCTATTAATTATGGAGCTGCCAACCCCATCAAGCAAAATATTTGTTCTTTTGGGGTTGGCACCTCGAACAAGCATAAAAATAGAGGGAAGCAGATATATTTTCGTGCATGCACACACCCTTCTTTCATTAGTTTAGATGAACCATTGATAATCAATTCGAACCGGTGCATGCGACTAAAATTAATTTTACCTAAATAGAGGGTGCAGAATAAACTACAACAAGTAGATTTGCAACCACGGGATGTTGATGATATCTTCAAAGAACATTGCAACAGCAGCGAGGCTTCACAGCAACATATGGTAAGCCAGTGTGTTTTAGTACATGTGAAATGTAATGTGTGTGGGCTGCTTTCTTGGTTTGTGCCCTCAACCTGTAATCCTACAGAATAACAAATAGTTCAGTTGTCTGCTTTGGTGTATTGCTTGATTCGAATGCTTGTTTGTTACTTGTTATGCTATACCTGAGTTGGCCAATATGTCAGCAGTGCCTGCTGTACTATCATAAAGAAATGCATGCCTAGTTTATTTGAGTCCTTAACTTTTCCTCTGAACTTCATCACAAGATTGTCTTCGTAGTTTATATGAGGCCACACTGTTAAGTGCTTTCTCAGATTATTTCAACAGCTTAGATGCGTTGGCAACTTAAATATAGCGATGGTACACTCCCTTTCAACTAGGGATGTCAACTGGGTCCCGTTTAATCCCGATTAAAGTCCACTAGTGGTATGATAGTTCAAAAGAGTTTTTTTTTGAGGAAAATGAACCAGGGAGCTGGCAAAAACTAACTAGATGGGACTGGCGGATGTCGTTTATTTGCCACTTACATCCCTAGTTTCATCTTACCATTTTAATTTCTTTTCGGCTGATGCTACTTCAGACCATTTAAATCTAGCTTGCCATGCTCGCAATAATTCGTATATCGTTTACCATGTAAGCTTACTGCCTAGATCATGCGATAACTATCTCTTACTTATGCCCAGCGAAAACATTTCAGGATGCCGTTCACACTAGGACACAATGTACAACCCCGGAATCTATTTGTGGAAGTAGTGCGCCATCCACGTTACCAGATGGTAGCAGTTCAAAGGCAACACCGCCGGAGAGCACTCTCAGCACATATATTATAGTTCTTGAGGCTCTACTAGAGGCAGAAAGAGATGGTGTGGCTGCCATGAATGAGGTAATCTTGATCTTGAAGCTGGAAATTATGCAATTAGCTGCACGCATTATGCAAGCAACCCAAGAATTGGAGGAAGTAAGAATGTTGCATTTGAAGACGGAGGAGGTCCTGCTGCTTCTGCTATCTGAAGCCCAGGGTAATCCCAGTTCTTATTTAGATAGCAGTTGAAATTGTCATTAGATTATTGTACTTGCATGTTGTGTCATGTCTCTGAATGGATTATGTTGTAAGACCCCCTATGTTGTCCATGTGTTGTAATGATCCAAAATTTTAGGCGAGGTAATCCTCAGTACTTGTATGGTTGATATAAGGTGAACTGTTTTTCATGTGAGCATATTGTATTGGATGAAATAACTGTTTGACTCAAAGTGTATCAAACCTACTGAATTCGAAGATCACGGCATTTCTAAATCATAATCATATATAAAGGTGGAATAAATCTTTGTTGTGGTTTTGAAGAAATAAATAACAAAACGTAGAATTATCTATGGATATTCATAATCGAATAAAAATTGGCTTTGGATTTAGTTCCCATGGCCCAGGGCAAACATGAATGCTAATTCTCCCAAGTTTTGAACAAAGCGGCTAAACACCCACTATCATTTGTGGGCTGCCCGAAGCACGTGTTGCGAGATGGAAATTACTATCTACCCCTGACACTTGACATCTTTATCGACCGGATTTACACTGCTGTCGATAGGGGTAGACTAGTAACTTCAATCAGACGTGACACGACGGCCTCTGAGCCCATTCAGACACGGTGGGCACCAAACGTGGGCGGCAAAACACATTTGATTCAAGCTCGTCCGAAAGACATGTATCTCTCCCTCCATTTCGCCATTTATCCACGGTGGGCGGCAAAACAGACTCTCCTCGTCCAAATCGATGTAGGCTAATAATTTAAATAGGGGCAGATGTGTAACTTCCCTCAGACGTGACACAACCGCCCTACCTGTCAGCCCCGTTCATACACCGTGGGCGCCAACCGTGGGTGGCAAAACACCCTCTCCTCGCCTGAAATCGTTACCAGCAAAAATTGGGGAGATGCGGGATTACCGTCCTATCCTTAACCGATGTGATGTCCGAAATTTTAAATGGGGGATAAGTTCGTAACATTCCCACATTTTAGACAAGCGCGTCCCAAAGTTTGAGATCCCCCCCTCCCCCTCCATTTCCCCATTCATACACCGTCGGCGCAACGACAACCTCTCCACTGCGGCCAGCCTCCTCTGTCCGCCACCCCATCCTCCACCTAGCCGGAGCTGCTACCCCTATCCCGTCGTCCACTACAAGAGATGGACGTCTCTCATCCACAACGCTGGATCAGGATCCTTCCATTGCGTTGTCTTGCTTCATCGGCGCCGTCGTCCACTTTGTCGTTGCCGCTCCTACGACCACCTCGTCCACGGCAACAGGATTTATCCCCCAACCCGGCTGTCTTCCATCTAAAGTCTTCTTCCCTGCCGCCGACAGCCATCGCACCCGCATCACCCTCAACATATCAGCAGCGGCCTAGACGGCGTTGCAAGAGAGGTGGTACTCTTCCATATGTGCTTAAGTTATTGATCTCACCCGGAAAATATATCTTAAATTATTTACTATACTTTTCTTGTCCGTACCAAATCGTAGTGGCTAGTTGAATGCAAACGTTGGTGGCGAAGTAGCTTTGTCCGGTTTGCACCTTCAGATCCGCCATGTCACGGTCACTATACTCGTAAAGCTATGGTTCCCCCCTTTATATTCACTACCATCATCGTAGGTGCTTCCCTGCTTCGTGTCGTGCTAGCACTACTCCTCAAGACCTCAACACATCAAGCGAAACAAAATGCCACTCATAATTCCGAAGCTTACGTGTTGAAATACGAATCTGATATGATGCTCATATTACTAGAACAGAGAACTTTAATTGGTAACATAATGTTCCTATATTCGTTTCGAAAAGCATGTGCGCCACCCACTGGTCCAGCTAGTTCCACTTTCCTAATTTTACTCTTGATGCTTAGGGTTTTCCCCTTTTATCTACTCTACTATGATCTGCGTAGGTGCTTTCTGTCATACTAGCATTACTCCACCCTTCAAGCTAAACAACACAACACTCAAAATTCCAAAGCTTAGTTGTTCAAATATGACTGTGATATGATACTGATATTAGTTAACAGACACATCTAATTGGTTAGCTAAAGGTCCCAATTGAGATTTTCACTTGTTGACTGTACTTTCTTGTTCATAGCAAATCTTAGTTGTTATTTCAATGCAAATATCGGTTGCTAACTACCCTTTGCGCGGTTTGCAGCTTCAGATCTGCCATCCCACTGCCGCGGTCAACACTATACTCATCATGCTTACGGTTTCCCGATTTTATGATGACCACGATCAACCTACGTGGTTCGTGTCGTAATAGCACTGCTCCACCCATCGAGCTAAACAAGCTTAGTTTTACAAATTCAAAATCTGATATTATGCTGATATTAGTAAAACTAAGAGATGTTTAATTGGTCAGCTAAATGTTCCTACTTTAGTTTCGAAATGCATGTGAGCCACATATAGAGAGACCGGAATGAATATTATTTCTCTGTGCGCTTTGGTTCATCATGGGTGGCCAATCGACATTGTATAGAAAGACTTGTATTATCTTCAATCTGCTTGCTCTACTGCTCTTCTTTAAGATGATCCTCTTCTCCTACGGTCGACTGGTTAGGTTGAGTTATTCTCCCTTAGTATATTTTGAATCTGTCAGGTCAGGTTGACTTGTTCTTCTTTACTATACGCTGAAGCTGTCATCTGTGAAGTATCATCACTTCTGGAGCTCTCATATTTTGAGTAGTAGGCCGCATTATATTAATGCACACACCAAATTACAGCATGCATGGCACCTCTTAGAAGAACTGCAGAGATAACACAAAGGGGTTTACAGGGAGGAAGTTTGGATTAGAATCACTTCTGCATTACAAAGATAATCTCACTTGTTTTTATGTTTTCATGCATGTCAGGTATTGGACATTATCAAAATGAATATGAGAATGGGCGCACGAGAGGAATATTGCGGAACAATCCACTGGCTAACAAACTTGGCATGGTGGAGGATGGCTTATCTTATTCACCCATCAAGGTGCATGCTCTAACTTGGCAAGGTTGTATTGGTCGCACATATTTTTCATCTGACTTGTTGCATTACTTCTAGTTTGTTACACCATCTGCTAAGTTTAAGCATCATATATGAGTATATGCCATACCTATCCATTTTCTGTACCTATTCCATGTGTCGTCATACTATGTTTTTCCAGTCAAATGTTGTTCTTTCGTAATAGATGTCCAAAAGGAGGAGGGTGATTGCAGATCCTCAAGGAGTACAAACTAGGTATTTGGAAAAGGTAGTGATATCTGTTAAATCAGATAGATCAGCAGCCACAAAAAACACAGGCCCAACTGTAACAGACTTTACCCCTACTCCAGTGGCAAAACCCCTATTAGAACTGCTGACAGCCCAGCGTCAGGTACTGTCTATGATATCAACTCAACATTTGAACTCCTAAATTTCTGCAAGTGCCTTACCTTGTCTCTTGTATGAAAACTAATTTCAGATGAATCTCCTTGCTCAAAGGATCATAGGATCTCACGACAATACTGGGCTCTGCATTGCTCTTGTCAGTACGTCTTGCCCTTTGTCAGCATACTTACACTCATTGTTGTTTGATTATGTAGCATCAGTGTAAATGTTCGCTTCATTATCCTTCGTTTGCTTCAAATTATAAGATCTCTATTTACTCTTAGATAAATGTAGAATTAACACAATGGTTATGATGTTTTGGATTGCTCATGTAAGTACCTGTTGTCATGTACTCCCTCTATATCGAATTAATTGTTGATCAATTGGATGTATTTAGAACTTAATAGTGTTAGATACATCCATTTGAGTGATAACTAATAACGGACGATGGTGGTATTACTGTACATGCATCGCGAGATAGTTGATTGTCTAGCATTACTCTGTATCTTATCTTCCATGCCCTCCACTTTCTCCAAATTATCATATCTACATTTACTCTTACCAAAATGTTGAATAAAGCCAATGCCACTTCCCATGTTGATGTCAGCATTCCTCTTGTCCGTACCTTTTGCCTTGTAACGATGTACTTAATTAATTGCTATTTGATTATGTATCATCAGTCTGCACCTGAGCTTCATTATCCTCTATTTCTTCCAATATTATTTGATCTATATTTACTCTTTGCAAAATGTAGAATAATGGCAACGCTTATAAATAATTTTCTTTGGGGAATTTATTGAATTATCTTTCCTTCAACATGGAGAAGGGCTTTGTCCAGCCCGTGTTAACATGTAATGTAAGCTCATCCTTCTCAAGCCTTCAAACTTTGTTCTAGTATAGATTTCGATAGGCATCATTTCCTCCACTGCTGTTTACATCTGATTGGATGTTTGCAACAACTACCAATTTTAAATTGTAGTTGTAAAAACATGTTCCTTATGCAGAACGGATCCATTTATTTGCTTATATAATTGTGAAACCTGTTACGTGTCTCCTTGTTTCTCTTTCAGAGTCGTATCTCTTATGCCAGGCAACACTTTAGGAAAGATAGTGAGCCAAACCATTTTGATGACAGTGAGATGACCCCAAGGTCCTGTCTTGATGAAGACAGTGAGTTGAAGCTACTCACCAGCAGGTGTGAGACAACCTCTGTGCAGTCACTGCCTCAATCAGTTCGACTTCTTCAGTCTCAACTTAAAGCGGAAAGGCTTGCTTCAGCTCAGCTCTGACTTGAAGTCAAAGATGTAATGAAGATGTCAGGGGACTGCCTTGCGCACTATGGTGCCATACAGCTAGGTATGAAGCATCTATCGTTAACACAACTGAGGTCTCATCAGCTTGTTCGGCTGCTTGTGGGGCTCGAGCTTGCCAGGGCTAGTGCCTTCTGAAGTGCTCTCGGTTTTGTATATTCTTTTGTCGGCGCGTTTATATGCACTGGTGGCGACCTTTGATGCCCAGTGTATGTAATCCGCGGTCCTATTGCACTTTATTATCACCGGGTAGCGAACTTTGATTCCTAATATGTCGTAATTTCTTTGTTATATAGTCTAGGTTTATTCTTTGGTCGGTATGCTGTAATTTAGGCCGGAAGGTTCAGTGAATCTCAGTGTTGTCAGTCTTCAGGCCGGCTCGTTACTCATATGGGCCAAAACGTGGGCCTATAATCATTTTGGGCCATTAGCGGGTCTAAACCTATAGCAGTTTCTCGCCTTTAATAGGCCATGGGCTACATATTTGTTGTAGTGACACTGGGCTTCCTACTGGCCGTAGAAACAATGGGCCTTCTACGGTCCGTAGAAACAATGGGCCTTCTATGGGCCGTGTCAACAATGGGCCTTAGACGGGCCATATGATCGATTGGCCAAACATGGGCCAAAAACAGACCGCATTATGGCCGTAAACGGGCTAGAGTGGAGTCGTCCGTTCATGAGCCGACCATAACGGGCAGTCGTTAATAGGCCGTATTTGATGACGCTATGAAAACGGCCCAACATATTAACGGGTCACAAACGGGCCGACTGTATACACGGCCTGAATTTGGCCCACAAGCAGAAAATGGCAGTAACTGGCCGTAAGTCACCGAATGCTGGAAATGATCCCAAGAATAATGGGCCTTGAGAAGGCAGAAAGATAACATGGGCTGCAAACGGCCCAATGAATTAATGGGTCGTTAATGGGTATAAAGTGATACATTGTTCATTACGGGTCAGTTTCACCACGGGCCGTTAATGGGCCAAGAGTTACAAAGGGCCTCATCTGGGCCGAAAGACGTCATGGGCCATACATGGGCCGGAACTTAAAATGGGCTGGAATCATATTGGACGGCCCAGATGACACTACTGGGACTAATTTGGATAGGTCGTATCGGGCCCTGGGTTAGCGGGCTGTAAATGGGCTATATGCGAACAGGCCGTTAACACGCTTTCTGTGGGCCGGCCTGCCACCTTTTGACCAGGTCAAACGGGCCGACCTTTTCACAGGAATGGGCCTCTGTTGGGCCGTGCCACGCGTTGATGTATCATAGGCGCCTTCTGTCCAATGACTAGATGACAGCTGTCCCAACGGTGAGCCGACACGTGTTTCCTCCAGCCAATGATGATTTTACACGTGGAAAATCCCCATTGGTCGGGGCTGTTAGCGGGTTATCGGATCCAAAACCGGACCCGGTAGCTTAACGGCGTACCGTTATGGTGGATGCCACGTGTCGTTCACCCTTGACGAAAGCACTTCTGTGATGCGTGATTTATTGTCATGGAAGTGGACACTTCTGTGATGATAATTTTGGTAATGTCATGGAACACTTCTATGACAACACATGTATGACTATCTTGGTTTTGTCATAAAATTTTCATGGATGTACATGCATGACAAAAAATGTGACCTACAGTGACAAACACGTATCATCACGGAAGTGTATTTTTTTGTAGTGGTTCAGCACCTCCATTGGTGCCTCTTCGATGATGCGTGAGTAGTACTTTGTAGACCTTCGGGTCCGTAGTAGTAGCTAGATGGCTTTCTCTCTCTCGTTGATTCTCCATACAATGGTCTCTAGGAGATCCATATGATGTAACTCTTTTGCGGTGTGTTTATTGGGATCTGATGAACTTTGAGATGATCAGTCATATCTTTTTAGATCCATGAAAGTTATTTCAGTTTCTTTGATCTCTTATATGCATGGTCTCTTATAGCCTCGTATTTCTTATTCGATATTTAAGTTTTGTTTTGCCAACTTGATCTATTTATCTTGCAAGAAGAAGAGGTGCCCGGTAGTAGGTTCGATTTTACGGTGCTTGATCCCAGTGATAGAAAAGGAACTGACACGTCTTCGTCGTATCTATAATTTTTGATTGTTTCATGCCAATATTATACAACTTTTATACACTTTTGGCAACTTTTTATATGGTTTATTGGACTAACCTAATCATCTAGTGCCTAGTGCCAGTTCCTGTTTTGTGCCTGTTTTTCGTATCGCAGAGTATCCATATCATATGAAGTCCAAATGCAATAAAATTTCACGGAGAATTATTTTGGAATATTTTTGATTTTTGGGAGTTGGAATCACCGCATACAGAGGCCCACACAGCCCACAAGACACCAGTGCGCGCCAGAGGCCCCTGGCGCATAGTGGTGGGTTTTGCCCTCCTCAATGTCGGTTGGAGATCTAATTCGGGCGCAAGGAAGCTTATATCCACAAAAAAATATGATAAAATCTCAGCGCCAGAGTTACGGGTCTCTCGGAAAATAAGTAACGGTTTCCAGCCAGATTAGGGGAGCGTGAAACAGAAGAGAAAGAAGAGGGGGTCCAATCTCGGAGGGGCTCCCGCCCCTCCTGAGCCATGGATACCAAGAACCAGAGGGGGAACCCTCCTCCCATATAGGGGGGCGGCCAAGGAAGAAGAAGAAGGAGGGGGCTCTCTCCCCTGTCTCCCGGTGGCGCCGAAGTGCGACCGGGGCAATGATCGTGACGGCGATTGTTGGTGTCAAAACCGGCGGATCTCGGGTAGGGGGTCCCGAACTATGCGTCTAAGGCGGATGGCAACAGGAGGCAGGGGACACAATGTTTTACCCAGGTTCGGTCCCTCTTGATGGAGGTAAAACCCTACATCTTGCTTGATTATTCTTGATAATATGAGCAGTACAAGAGTTGATCTACCACGAGATCGGAGAGGCTAAACCCTACAAGCTAGCCTATGGTATGATTGTCCGCTGTCCTACGGACTAAAACCCTCTGGTTTATATAGACACTGGAGAGGGCTAGGGTTACACAAGGTCGGTTACAAAGGAGGAGATATACATATCCGTATTGCCTAGCTTGCCTTCTACGCCAAGTAGAGTCCCATCCGGACACGGGACGAAGTCTTCAATCTTGTATCTTCATATTCAAACAGTCCGACCAAAGGATATAGTCCGGCTGTCCGGAGACCCCCTAATCCTGGACTCCCTCAGTAGCCCTTGAACCAGGCTTCAATGACGATGAGCCTGGCGCAGTGTTGTCTTCGGCATTGCAAGGCGGGTTCCTTCCCCGAATACACCACGGAAGAATTTGAATACAAGGATAGTGTCTGACCCTGCAAAATAAGTTCCACATACCACCGTAGAGAGAATAATATTACCAAAAATCTAATCTGCTGACACGTTTTGTCAGCATGACATCACGGCATGGCCCGTTAATTATTTGAATCGTTTTCCTTTAACCAGCCCCGCACATAACATGAGGCGGTTTCTTGACACGTCTTGTCAAAGCAGAGATCGTGTTCCCCTCATTACGGGATTCTCATCCATACGAACATGGCTAACCCAACCGCGCCATCAATTACGGCGCTTGGTGGATAAGGGAGTTTAACCAGGCTAGTGGGGGCACATAGTTTAGTTCGCCCTTATAAAGGGATAAGATCTCAGCTTTTTCTACCCACGCCTTCTTCCTCCTTGCTCATCCATTCTTGCGCAATCAAGCTCCAGCGCCCAAGTCCGCATCTTCCTCCTCAACTCTCTCCAAAACATGTCCGGAGCGGGAGGCAAGTGGATGGCCTCCTCCATCACGAAGGGGCACATCAAAAAGTTACGCGGAGCCTTATACTTAGCCGCAGATATCGCGCACCGGCTGCCAGCCGCGGGGCAGGTCATCCCTACCCCAGAACCTCCTGAAAGTGTGGTTTTCCTCCTGCACTTCGTCCGCAGACTGGGGTTTCCCCTCCATCCATTCGTCTGCGGCCTTATGTTCTATTATGGGCTGGACTTTCATGATCTGGCCACGAATTTCATCCTCAACATCTCAGCGTTTATCGTCGTGTGCGAGGCTTTCCTCCGCATCCGGCCCCACTTCGGCCTGTGGCTGAAGACCTTCAATATCAAGCTGAAGGTAGTAGGCGGCCAACAAGTGGAATGCGGCGGAGCCATGGTGGGCAAGATGCCCAATGTTACATGGCTGAGGGCTCCTTCGTGGAGACCATAAAGGGTGGCAATCGGGGTGGTTCTACATCACCGAGCCGCGCGACACCAACTGGGTGGCGGCCCTAAGTTTTGATCCGGATTCCCCATGCGGCTCACTTCCTGGAAGGAGAAGGGCCTGTCCTGGGGTTCATCGATGGAGCTGGAAGGAGCCCAGAAATGTATCTGGAACATGACAAGCAAGAAACTCAAGCTTGTCAACATATTCTAGGTCATGCTCTTTCGCCGGATCCTCCCGTGTCAACAACGGGATTTCAACTTATGGGAGTTCGACCCGGCCCAGCACCAGACTCTAAGCGAGCTCTTCGACACGATGCATAAAGACGTTTGGAGGGTGCTATTCAAGGGCACCGATGTCCCTCCCTCTCTTACCGAGGACCGCGGGCTAAGCGCGAAGTGCCCTACGAATCCCGTAAGTTCTATATATCTAGTAGGATATTTATTTCCCATAGCTTAACCATGTGCGGGGTCTGAGCTCCCATGCCCTTGACAGGACTGGGTAGAGGCATCGGAGCAGATTAACTGTCCGCCCCCCTGCCCAAAGACACCGCGGACGCTCTCCAGGCGGAGATGCTGACTCCGGCTCCTTATAAGGTGCCGGAGAAGACCAAGAAGAAGGCCAAGGGAACCCGAAAGAGTTCCCGGCGCCAGGTGGTATCAGACTCATCGTCTGATAACTCTGCGACGCACTCCTTCCATGAAGACAAGGAGGAAGATGAAGATGCTCCCCCTCCAGCCGGGGGAGACAAGGAAAGGAAGGCCGCCCCAAGTGGGGAGGCCGAAGGGTCCAAGAAGGGAAGGACTCTTCTTCCGGACTACTCCACCACCGCCGCCGAAGGCGAAGACGAGTGGCTGCTCAGGGGCAAGCCCCTGTCAAAGTCGTAAGTATTCGGATACCAGAGTAACTCATAGCATACCATTGTTGCACTGCTTTTCCTAACGGCGAATATGATTATGCAGACCGCCCCGAGCCCGTATCGACGTATCTTCGTCGGACGGTTCCTTGGACTCGTCGGATATGGATAGCGATCCACTTCCGACCACCTTCTCCCCCTGCCCTACGGACAATGCCGAGGTATTGTCTCAAGGGGCGCCGAGCCGGGGGGAGACAGTCCCGGAGGCGCCTCAAGGCGACCTTCCGTACACCAGGATCAAAGGGAGCAAGGCTCCCGGGGGCTCCAAGTCTGGCTCTTAGCCGAACACCGCGCCGGAACCTCCAGTGGTTCCGGACTCAGGCAGGCGGCTCCCTTCCCAAAGGGGCAAGACGCCCGTGCCGGTGACCTCTGTCCATCCAGAGGCACCGAACAACCTACTGGGAGCGCTTCACGGTGCTTCTATCAACGAAGAGCACCGCACTATTATGAGTGCGGTGATCAAGAAGGTTCAGTCCGCCAAGAGCGGACTGACTGAAGCCTGTGCCAGACTTCTAACAGGCTTTGAGGTAAGTATTTAAAATATAGGAAAAATGTTACCGCATAGACAGTAGCACCTGATGCTCTGTTTGGTGTTCACAAAGAAAAGCCAAATAGAGGATCAAATAATATCTGCAGGAGTCCAATATAAGTATGTCTATATGTGTATGCAGGCTTCGCTGCTGACCTGTGCCACACTGACTGCGGAGGTCGCCGTACTGAAGCAGGACCTCGAGGGGTCCGAGAAAGAGCTCGGCCTTGCTAAGAGGCAGCTCAAGCAGAACAAAGGTAAGTAATACATAGTGTATAGATATATATATATATATAAGATGCGATAGCAAAATGACAGGATCATCATGAATTTGCCAGGGGTCGTGACCGAAGTGGCAACCTTGAAACAAGCTCTGTCCGAGGCCGAGAACAAAGCGGCCCAGGAGCGCACCGAGCAAGAAAAGCAAGAGGCACGGGTGGGCGAGGTGCAGCAAGAGCTGCAAGCTCTCGTGACGAAGCACGAGGCGTTGGAGCTTGACTCGAAGACGCGAGAGTCTGAGCTTGCCGCGGCCCTTGAGAGCGCAAAGAATGCCAAGGCTGAAGCCCAAAAGTCCTTCCAGGAGATTGAGGCGATGTGGAAGATAGCAGCGGGTAAGGCATTCAATATGCAAAGAAAGCATGTGAAAGTAAATTACTTGTTACTTACCCGAGTCCGGAGCTCTCCAGGAGCATTCGCAGATTTGCTCCGCAGCGTGTCAGATGCCGCAAAGTTTTACCAGGCCGAGGAGGGAAGCTCGACGGAGAAGCTGTTCTGGTCTCAGTATACCGGTACCGAACACTCGATGCCTATTGTTGGAAACGAATATTTTGGCAATGCAACTCGATGTATTGATCGGTGCATAGCGCACGTATATATGGAGTACAAGGTGGGCCACAACCTCAACTATACAATGACTAGGAGGTGGGCCGGACTATACAATATACATGCACAAACCATATATTCAACACCCACCGCAGTCGAAGCGTCGCCGGAGATGCAAAGACTGGAACTGAACTCCTCGAAAACAGAAGTAGGCAGTCCTTTTGTCATAACATCAGCAAACTGTTGCACCATCGGGACATGGAGGACCCGGATGCGCCCAAGGGCCACCAGCTCATGAACAAAGTGTATGTCGAGCTCAATGTGCTTCGTTCGTCGATGATAGACCGGGTTGGCGGAGAGGTACACGGCGGAGACGTTGTCGCAGTAGACGAGTGTGGCCTTACGAACATCACAAAGAAACTCATGGAGCAGCTGACGAAGCCAAGAGCATTCGGCAACGGCGTTAGCCACTGCCCGATACTCTGCCTCGGCACTCGAGCGAGAGAATGTGGGCTATCGCTTGGAAAACCAAGAGATCAGAGACGGCCCAAGGTAGACATAGTACCCCGAAGTGGAGCGCCGTGTGTCCGGGCAGCCAGCCCAGTCCGCATCAGAGTAGGCGACGAGGTCGGTAGAGGCGGAGGCCGTCAGTGTAAGTCACATGGACGTAGTGCCGCATATATAAAGGAGGATACGCTTCACCAAGGTCCAGTGAGAGTCACGCGGAGCATGCATGTGAAGACAGACCTGCTGAACGGCATACTGCAAGTCGGGGCGCGTCAGAGTGAGGTACTGCTAGGCACCCACAATGGAGCGATAGAGGGCCGCGTCGGATGCGAATGAGCCCTCCAGAGCTGAAACCTTGGCCTTGGTGTCAACAGGCGTGGGAGCAGGCTTGCAATTAAGCATGCCTGCATGATCGAGAAGCTCATAGGTGTAACGCTGCTGGTGCAGAAAGAACCCATCTAGCCGTCGAACCACCTCAATGCCGGTGAAGTAGTGGAGGGGCCCCAAGTCCTTCAAGGTAAACTCATCGCGAAGACGAGCAGTAAGCCACTGGAGAAGCGCGACAGTGGAAGCCGTCAGGATGATGTCGTCGGCGTAGAGCAACAAGTAGGCCGTGTCAACCCCGTGACGGTACACCAAGAGGGACGCGTCGGAGTGGGTCGATGTAAATGCGAGCGTCTGCAGGAATGCAGCGATGCACTGGTACCAGGCCCGAGGCGCCTGCTTCAACCCGTAAAGAGAACGGGAGAGCAAGCACACATGATCCGGATGTGTGGCGTCGACGAAGCCGGTGGGCTGCTCACAGAACACCTGCTCGGTGAGGTGGTCGTGCAAGAAGGCGTTGGAGGCGTCCAACTGATGAACGGGCCAAGCTCGGGAGACGGCCAGCTGAAGCATGGTGCGGATCATGCCCGGTTTAACAGCCGGAGCAAAAGTGTCGGTGAAGTCCATGCCCGCACGTTACCGAAAGCCTCGAACCACCCAGCGAGCTTTGTAGCGCTCGAGAGTCCCGCCGAGACGAGTCTTATGCCGAAAGACCCACTTGCCCGTGATGATGTTGGCACGAGGTGGCCGAGGGACAAGCTGCCAGGTGCGGTTCCGTTGGAGCGCATCGAACTCTTCCTGCATCGCAGCGAGCCAATGAGGGTCCCGAAGGGCGGCTCGAGCTGACGATGGGAGAGGGGACGGCTCGGAGATGGAAGCGGCGAGAAGATACTCATCGCTGGTGTACCGCGTACTCGGGCGGAAGGTACCGGCCCAAGAGCGAGTCATCGGGCGGGGCAGCGAGTCCAGGGCGACGGGCGAGGACGAAGAAGAGCCCGCCGCCACTGAGGCCGCGGGTGAGACCGCGGGTGAGGCCGCCGCGGGCGAGGCCGCGGGTGAGGCCGCCGCGGGCGAGGCCGCGGGTGAGACCGCGGGTGAGGCCGCGGGCGAGGCCGCCGGCGAGGGCGCGGGGAAGGCCGCCGCGGGCGAGGCCGCCGGCGAGGGCGCGGGGAAGGCCGCCGCGGGCGAGGCCGCCGGCGAGGGCGCGGGGGGCGCCAAGGAGGCCCGCGCCGATGGTGGCGCAAGGGGCGTCACAGGTGCCGAGAGGGGTGTAGCCCCTAAGGAAGCCGGTCGGGGAGGAACTCGACCCGGGGCACGGGGGGCACCCTCAAAGCCAGGGGGCGGCCCGAGAGAGGCGCCCGAGCGGCCGTCACCAGGAGCGGGCAAGGCCGCAACATCCGAAGGTACCTGCTAAAACAGAAAAACCATCTCATCAAAGTAAACGTGTCAGGAAGTGATGACCCGATGTGAGATAGGATCATAGCAGCGGTAGCCTTTGGTGTTGGGGGGATAGCCAAGAAAAATATAGGCCACGGACCGTGCTGCGAGCTTATGAGAAGTAGTGGAAGCGATGCTAGGGTAGCACAAGCAACCGAAAATGCGAAGCTTGGTGTAGGAAGGTGGCGTGCTGAACAAAAGATGATGAGGATAAAAATTCCCGCGAGTGCGACAGGGACGGATGTTGAGGAGTAGTGATGCAGTGGCGAGCGCGTCAGGCCAGAAACATGGTGGCACGTTGGCGTGAAAGAGGAGGGTGCGAACGCAGTCATTAAGAGTGTGAAGCACGCGCTCAGCGCGGCCATTTTGTTGCGAAGTGTACGGGGAAGTGAGACGAAAAATCGTGCCATGTGTGGCGAGAAGGTTGCGGATTGCAAGATTATCGAACTCCTTCCCGTTGTCTATTTGCAACACATGAATGGGGCGACCAAACTGCATGGAGACATAGGAGTAGAATGCGGTGAGAGTGGCAACAGAATCTGACATTCCTTGCAACGGGAAGGTCCACACATAGTGCAAAAAATCATCAAGGATAACAAGATAATAGAGATGGCTTGTGTTACTTGCAACAGGAGAGGTCCAAACATCACTATGAATTAATTCAAATGGGTATGAAGCAACATGCGAGGAAGTGCTAAAGGGTAAATGAGTATGTTTGCTGAGACGATAACCATGACAAGTGTGATCGTCGATCTTATTACACGTGAATGAAAAACTGTGAAGAATACGACGAAGGGTGGCAGGGTTGGGATGACGAAGACGAGCATGCCAAAGGTCCACTCCAGTGGAAAGCGCCATAGTGCAGCGATGGAGGATGTGGAGGAGTGGACCGGGTAGAGATCGTTGGGGCTGTCACATCGGTGGAGCACCAACCGGGTACGGGCATCCTTAACAGAAAAGCCAAATATGTCAAATTCAATAGTGACAGGATTTTCACGTGTAAGAGAACGAACAGAAACAAGATTTTTAATGATGTCAGGTGAAACGAGTACCTTAGAAAGATGTAATGGAATGGAGTTAGAAGGAAAAGCAGCATGGCCGACATGAGTGATGGGCATGGAAGAACCGTCGCCCACGGTAATGCGGGCAGAAGTGTGAACAGGGTGAGCGGTAAGAAGGTTACCGGGGTTGGCGGCCATGTGAGCCGTGGCTCCGGTGTCCATGTACCAGTTGCCACCGCCAGTGTACTGCTGTGGCGTGGGGGCGGTGTGGAGGGCCGCTAGCAGTGTGGGTCCCATGGTGCCGGCAGGAGGGCTGGGGCCGACGGCAGAGGTTGTGGCAGTGGCGCCACGAGCCCACCGGCCGGAGGCAGCCCATAGGCCGCTGAGGGGCGGTAGAGCGGTGCCGGCGGATACGCCTGAGGGGCCGCGTACAGAGCCTAATGAGGGGTCGGGCGGGCACCAAAAACACCAGGGATGGGGGCGCGTGGTATGGGCATGGAGTATGTGTGAACAACCCCCGTCCAGGGGTTCTGGCCGGCCTGCCAGGGTGCCGGCCGGAGCGGGTGCTGCGGCTGGCGCGGCGCCCCGCCATGGGTAGCTAGTGGCTGCTGCTGCTTCTTGCGGCCACCTCGGCCGCAATGCCCGCCCCGGCGCTGCTGCTGCTCGGCGGTGGGCGGCGGAGGGGCCTGTGGCAGCGTGGGATATGGGAACCCAGGCGGCAGCTACACGTGGAGGGGCCCCTGGGCGGGCCGCGGCGGGGGAGCCGGAGTGGTGGACGGCGCACCGCCGTGGGTTCCGGCGGTGAGAGCCGTATGGGTGGCCCGGGCGCGCGACATCCGCATCCTCTTCTCCTCCAGCTTCAGGTACGCGATGATCTTGGGGAAGGTCGGGTTGGTGATGAGAGGGATGTTGGAGGCGGCGTTCCCGAAGTCTTCGTTCAGGCCGGCGATGAGAGTGCTGAGGAGGAGCTCATCGGAGACCTTCTCGCCGAGGTCACGGAGCTCATCGACAAGCTTCTTGAGGCGCATGCAATAGTCATCGACCGACGAGTCAAGCTGCTGGCACCCAAAAAACTCGCCGTGCAAGAAAACCTTGCGTTGGAGCGCGTTGTCGGTGAAGAGGTCGTTGAGATTAGTCCAAACGGCGTGAGCGTCATCATCGGCGGAGACCACCGTGTGGAAGAGGTCCTTCGAGATGGTGGTGTAGAACCAGCGGATAAGGGTGGCGTCAATGGACGTCCACTCCTCATCGTCCTCCATGAAGCGGGAGTCCATGGAGCCATCGATGTGATCCCAGAGATTGTACTCACGGAACACAAGGGAGAAGTGCGTCTTCTAGGCATAGTAGGTGGAGGTGAGTTGATCGAGGACGAAAGGAACCCGAGCAAGGATATTGAGATCACGGATGACGATGGGATCGGGGCCGTCGAAGGGGTTGGTGCGGCGGCTGCGGGTGGTACCGGTGGAACCGGGGGAGGGCGGCGGCGCGTGGTGAAGTGGCGCGGCGGGAGGGATGGCGGTGCGGCGCGGGTGGCGGCGCTGTGGGTGGCGGGCGGAAGCGCGAGGCGGCGGTGGCACACTGGGGGCGGCAGTGCGGCGGCGAGGAGACGCGGCGGCGGCGGCGATGGGATTGCGGCCGCGGCGGTGGCGGCAGGAGTTAGGGTTAGGATCGTAGCTCTGGTACCATGTTGGAAACGAATATTTTGGCAATGCAACTTGATGTATTGATAAGTGCATAGTGCACGTATATATGGAGTACAAGGTGGGCCACAACCTCAACTATACAATGACTAGGAGGTGGGCTGGACTATACCATATACATGCACAAACCATATATTCAACACCTATGAGCGACCAGCTGAAGCAATTGGTCGAGCTGCACAAGGCGGCCGGACAGGCCATGAGGGGCCTTATAGTCCGGATGTGGCCTGGCGACGCCCTTCCCAACAGCTACTTCGGCCTAGTGAGGCGGCTTGTGGATGCCTGCCCACGGCTGGAAGTCATCAAGCGGTCCGTCTGTATCGAAGGTGCATGCCGGGCTTTTGCCTGTGCGAAGGTGCACTGGGCGAAGCTGGACGCCGTACAACTGGTGAAGGAGGGGCTGCCGCAGGGCAAGGAGCATCGCCACCCCGAGATGCATTATGAGGGTGTCCTGAAGGGTGCCAGTCTTGTAGCGGACGAGTGTGCGAAAGATGTAATATTTGGATGAACTTGCTCGTGTGATCCTGTATTATGGAAACTTGTTCATATGCGCTATGCAA
Organism: Triticum aestivum; assembly: GCF_018294505.1. Lineage (NCBI taxonomy): Eukaryota > Viridiplantae > Streptophyta > Magnoliopsida > Poales > Poaceae > Triticum > Triticum aestivum. The sequence continues at coordinate 381,580,205 of NC_057794.1, read as the reverse complement.
CGCTTGTTTGAATTTAAAATATTACCTTCTGTTCGGCTGTTTATCAAATCTGAGAGATGGCTAGTCGTCGGCTTCTGCCCCCATGCCTCTAGTGCTGGGGTGTTCGGGATAAACCTGAGCACTCTTGTTCCCATTTTTGGGTCCTTCGAGGGAGGTGCTCAGCACAACGAACAAGGCAATCGGACTATAATGCTTTATCACTCTCACTTAGCCATAGAATTCTATAATTTTAAATTTGGCGAAGCCCCTAGTATTCGGGATGCCGAATTCGGGGCGCTATAAACGACTTAAGCCGGACAAAGCCGACTTCTCGCTATAAGCGGCATAAGTCTTTAGGGACTCGAAACCTCTCGAACAGCGACCAGTCTCTCACCTTATCATGACAGTCAGTTTTAGCTTTCTCTACTGAGGTGCTTAGCCCAGCTGAACCGGGGCACAATCACAGTAGTTCTCTCAGTGCCACCGTAGCCGATATAGCAGAACGTAAGGGACGGATTTCGCCATTTGGCTGGGACTGGGGTGGCGGCCACATTGCTATGCGAGCTCGGAATGTGCAAGGCGGTCTTGTTGCCGATTGCTCCAGCCGCGCTTGAAGGTGTAGGGTCCTTAATCGCCGAACTAGTGGATTGCCTTAAGAGGCTGCTTTGCGCTTCTGCTGCGAGGGTCGCAGTGTGCTCCTCCGTTCGGAGAGAGCGCTCTATGTTTCCATTAATTGTGATGACCCCCCAAGGTCCTGGCATCTTGAGCTGGAGGTATGCATAATACGGTACTGCATTGAATCTTGCAAATGTGGTTCGCCCGAGCAGTGCATGATAGCCACTGCGGAACGGGACTATATCGAAGATTAACTCCTCGCTTCAGAAGTTATCCGGGGATCCGAGGACCACTTCCAGTGTGACTGAGCCTGTGCAATGGGCCTCTACACCTGGTATGATGCCTTTAAAGGTCGTTTTTGTGGGTTTGATCGTTGAGGGGTCTATACCCATTTTGCGCACTATGTCCTGATAAAGCAGGTTCAGGCTGCTGCCGCCATCCATAAGGACTCGAGTGAGGTGAAATCTGTCAATGATTGGGGTGGTCCCTGTGATCGAAGGTGATCGGACAAGAGGACCATGGGTTGAACTTTGGGGCGACTGGCTCCAATGCATATACGTCCCTTAGCGCATGCTCCCGCTCCCTCTTGGGGATGTGGGTTGCATACATCTTGTTCACCGTCCGCACTTGTGGGGGGAACCTCTTCCGTCCTCCGGTGTTCGGCTATCGAGGCTCCTCCTCGTCATCGCTATGCGACCCCTTGTCTTTGTTTCCGGCATTTAACTTGCCGGCCTGCTTGAACACCCAACAATCCCTGTTGGTGTGGTTGACTGGCTTGTCGGGGGTGCCGTGTATTTGATACGAGTGATCGAGTATACGGTCCAAACTGGACGGGCCCAGAGTGCTTCTTTTGAATGGCTTTTTCCGCTGACCGGGTTTAGAGCCTTTGAATCCGGCATTGACTGTCATATCCTCGGTATTGTCGCTGTTCATGCGGCGTTTATGTTTGTTGCGTCGTGACCTGCCATTGCCATCCTTGGTATCCGAGTACCATGGTTCTCTGATATGTTATTGCTACAAGCTAGCCATCTGTCTTCTCCCGCGCAGAAGTGGGTCATGAGTGTCATGAGGGATGCCATAGATTTCGGCTTTTCTTGGCCAAGGTACCGGGCTAGCCACTCGTCGCGGATGTTGTGCTTAAAAGCTGCTAGGGCCTCTGCATCCGGATAGTCGACGATTTGATTTTTCTTTGTTAGGAACCGTGTCCAGAATTGCCTGGCCGATTCTTCTGGCTGCTGAACTATGTGGCTCAAGTCATCGCATCCGGTGGTCGCACATAAGTGCCCTGGAAGTTGTCGAGGAATGCGGCTTCCAGATCTTCCCAACAGCCAATGGATTATGCTAGTAGGCTGTTGAGCCAATGTCGAGCTAGTCCTTTGAGCTTGAGTGGGGGGTATTTGATGGCGTGTAGATCGTCGCCGCGGGCCATGTGGATGTGCAGGAGGAAATCCTCGATCCATACCGAAGGATCTGTTGTGCCGTCGTATGATTCGATATTTATGGGTTTGAAACCCTCTGGGATTTAGTGATCCATTACTTCGTCTGTGAAGCATAAGGGGTGTGCGACGCCTCTGTACGGGGCTATATCGCGATGCATCTCAAATGAGTCTTGCCCGCTGTGTTCGGCCCGGCCGGACTTACTTTTACTATATCCGGCGTGACGATTATCGTCTGGCATAGTGGCGCGCCATCGCGATCCGTAGATCGATCTTGCATGTTTTGCTTTGTCCTCCAATACGTCTCGCGGGTCTGGCGTATTTCGCCATGCCTTCACGTTTTTATTTGAACGGCATCGGAGTGCGGGCTGAGATTTTGGCTGAAGTTCCTCTTTGTCACGGCCATGAGGTGGCCGGTCAGCCGCATCATATGCTGGAGATATAGGTTTGAGTGCTTCCTCCTCTAGTCGGGGTAGCAACCTACGCTTTGGATAACTCTTGGAGGGGCGTTCGAGTTTATATTCCTCGGCCGCAAGGACTTCGGTCCATCTGTCAGCTAGCAAATCTTGATCAGCTTGAAGCTGCTGTTGTTTTTTCTTAAGGCTATTTGCCGTGGCTATAATCCGGTGCTTGAAGCGCTCTTGTTCGACGGGATCCTCAGGCATGACGAATTCGTCATTGTCGAGGCTTGCCTAGTCTTCGGAGGGACGCATGTAATTATCATCCTCCGCCTCTCCATCTGCCGCTCTCTCGGGAGGGCTGGTTTCTCCATCCTCCTGCCCTAAATCTTGTTGGAGGGGATTGCTGTCGTCTTCGACATTGTCCGGAGTCGTATTATCTCCTCTGTCGGTGTCACCGCTTTTGCTTTGGCGAGACTTAGAGCGGCGCCGCTGACGTCGGCGCTTGGGTTTCTTCTTGGAGGGGTCATCCTCCGCTGTCTCGTCGCCATTGCCTTCTTTGGGTGTGTCCACCATGTATATATCGTATGATGAGGTGGGTGTCCAGTGCCCTATGGGCAGTGGTTCCTCTTTGTCTCCCGCATCGTCGTCCATACCGTCAATGTCTTCGGAGTAGAAGTCGAGCATGTCGGTTAAGTCATCGACAGTGGCTACTAAGTGGGTGGTGGGTGGGCGGCGAATTTCTTCGTCATCCGCATCCCAATCCTGCCGGACATAGTTCGGCCAGGATTCTCCTGACAAGGAGAGAGACCTTAATGAGTTCAGTATGTCGCCAAAGGGCGAGTGCTAAAAAATATCCGCGGGGGTAAACTCCATGATCGGCGCCCAATCGGATTCGATAGGCACGGGCGCATGCGGTTCGGAGTCCATGGCCGGGGAGGAATCCAGGAGTTCGGCGTCACGGCTCTCGTGAAGGGTAAGGTCGATACTCGGCTTGATCGCCAATGAGAGTGCGGCCTCCATGGCGGAGTCTATCCACCCGTCCATGGATGGCGCAACTGGTTCCGAATTGAGGGTCGGAGCGGTTGCCGGTGCGATCTCCTGAACACTGTCCGATGGTAGAGCTAAATCATACTCATCGTGACCGTGTGGTGCACAAGGCAGGGGATCGAATCCGTCGAAGATCAAGTCTCCGCGGATATCGGCCATGTTGTTTAAGCTTCCTAACCTGACCTGATGGCCAGGGGCGTAACTCTCGATCTGCTCCAGATGGCCAAGTGAGTTGGCCAGCAGTGCGAAGCCGCCGAACACAAAGATCTGTCCGAGGAGAAAAGTCTCACCCTGGACTGCATCGCTATCGATGATCGTAGGAGCCATCAAGCCTAACGACGACGACACAGAGGAACTCTCAATGAAAGCACCAATGTCGGTGTCAAAACCGGCAGATCTCTGGTAGGGGGTCCTGAACTGTTCGTCTAAGGCGGATGGTAACAGAGGCAGGGGACACGATGTTTTACCCAGGTTCGGGCCCTCTTGATGGAGGTAAAACCCTACGTGCTGCTTGATTATTCTTGATAATATGAGTAGTACAAGAGTTGATCTACCACGAGATCGGAGAGGCTAAACCCTATAAGCTAGCCTATGGTATGATTGTCCGTTGTCCTACGGACTAAAACCCTCCGGTTTATATAGACGCCGGAGAGGGCTAGGGTTACACAAGTTCGGTTACAAAGGAGGAGATATACATATCCGTATTGCCTAGCTTGCCTTCCACGCCAAGTAGAGTCCCATCCGGACACGGGATGAAGTCTTCAATCTTGTATCTTCATAGTCCAACAGTCCGGCTGTCCGGAGACCCCCTAATCCAGGACTCCCTCAGCGATCTACATCAACAATCTCGCTACCGTCAGCACCAACTCTCTCCCCTTCTATGCAGCAGTGTAACACCTCTTCTCCCCGCTGTAATCTCTACTTAAACATGGTGCTCAACTCCATATATTATTTCCCAATGATATATGGTTATCCTATGATGTTTCAGCAGATCTATTTTGTCCTGTGGGTTAATCGTAATCTTGGTTGGTATGATTCTATATTTTATTTGTGGTGCTGTCCTACGGTGCCCTCCATCTCACGCGAATGTGAGGGGCCCTCGCTGTAGGGTGTTGCAATATGTTCATGGTTCGCTTACGGTGGGTTGCGAGAGTGACAGAAACTGAAACCCGAGTAACTGGGGGTAAACGTATAGGAGTAAAGAGGACTTGATACTTAATGCTATGGTTGGGTTTCACGACCTTAATGATCTTTAGTAGTTGCAGATGCTTGCTAGAGTTCCAATCATAAGTGCATATGATCCAAAGTAGAGGAAGTATGTTAGCTCATGCCTCTCCCTCATATAAAATTACAAGAATGATTACCGGTACTTGTTATCGATTGCAAGGGACAAATAACTTTCTTGTTGAAAAAAGCTCTCTATTAAAACTAACTTAGTTGGGTCTTTATCTAAACAGCCCCTACTTTTTATTTACGTGCTCTTTATTATCTTGCAAACCTATCCTATCACACCTAAAAAGTACTTCTAGTTTCATACTTGTTCTAGGTAAAGCGAACGTCGAGCGTGCGTAGAGTTGCATCGGTGGTTGATAGAACTTGAGGGAATATTTGTTCTACCTTTAGCTAATCGTTGGGTTCGACACTCTTATTTATTGAAAAAGGCTACAAATGATCCCCCATATATACTTGTGGGTTATCAAGACATTTTTCTGGCGCCGTTGACGGGGAGCAATAGCGTGGGTGAATATTCTCGTGTGTGCTTGTTTGCTTTATCACTAAGTAGTTTTTATTTTCTGTTCTAAGTTGTTCTCTATCTTTAGTTATGGATATGGAACACCAAACACCAAAAAAATTATATGTACTTGCTACTCATGGATATGGGGAACCTCCTAAAACCCTCGGTGCTTGCTATGTTAAAAATATTATGCACTACTTTGATAATGCTAAGAAAACCCCATTCAACTTGATAATGGGAATAACGTTGGATCAACGTGAATACTTTAGGGATTATAGCTTGTTCGCACACGAACATGTCACCATGTACCCTCGACACCGGGGGTGATGCACTGCAGCTCACGTCGAAGGAGACCCGCCGGAAGCGCGGTACGTAGGACAATACGGCGGGCGCTTTTGACGACCCGAAACCCCACACGCCCGGGAGGGACCCCGTCAGGGCACGCGGCGGCTATGGGCTGCCCTAGGTCGGCCTGACCGCCCCTAGAGCCTCGAGGTTCGCCGCCCTGCAACAAAAAGAACGAACAAAGAACGAGAAGAAGAATAACAAAGGAAGAAGGTAAAGGTAAAGATAAAAGATGATAGATTGATTTGTCGATTGTGTGTTGTTCAATCGGCCGTCACCCCTTACATATATATGAGGCGGCTGGACTTCCCGTACAAGAAAAGGACTCAAATCACATCCAAATCATCCAAAGTTACCCTAACTCGGACTACGAGGGCCGGAACTTCCGGTCTGTCCCGGAACCTCCGGGCTGAAATTATATCAAGTAGCCCTCTTGCACTGAATTTTCAGGACGCATACTACTTTGGATGACGATGGCCTCAAAAGCAAAGTTGTAGATCTTGCAATGGAGAAAAACTCTTCAGTTGATCACTTTTTCATCCAAGGTTATCTTGAGGTCGAAATCTGCCCCGAAAATCTGCAAATAATGTTAAAATTCCAGTTTTCGGGGCGCACTGCGTGCAAAGTTTCTGTTTAGCCCGGAACTTCCGGGGCACACTTATGCAACATATAGTTTTGGCTCTAACTTTTGCATATCAAAATCGATCGTTTCGATGATACGAAGACAATCCGTGTAGAAACATTTCCCATGTGAGGCCATCTTGGGGGCGTAATCAGATGAATAGTGTTCTGAATACAAAATATAAGTACTTCGAACACAACTTCGGCCTTAGAGATGAGACCTGATGACTATGGCCCAAATATAAAAGTTTTTCCTTTTGATGATACGGAACTTTCTCACTTCGAGCACTTATTCATTTGAGGCCATCTTAATTAAGTTCTTGGCCGTGCCAAAATCTGGTGTCAACACATGCCCCCTGTTTTTTGGCAAACTTGTGCGCCGAAAAATAAGTTGCATGATGCTTTTCCTAAGGAAGATGTCAACACTCCATCAGCCATTTTACGTGCTTAGGGCGATAATTTCTATATCGGCCATGTTTATGCTTAGGGCAATAGTTATATATTGGCCACTTTGATTAGCAACAAAAGTTAAGCTAATCGAACGTATGATGATTTGGTAATACCCTTTCATGATGTAAAAAATTATACTGCATCCATGGATTATAATAAGCCCACTAAGGGTAAAAAAATCATACCTGATGATGAATTCCATTGCATAGGCATTAATGGCATAGTTGAAGAATATGGATAATGTGTGGACCGAAAATGTTGAAACCTTTGGCTTGGTCCTACATAGTCTTCACTCTTTTCCTTCTTCACCTTTGCCGCTCTTCTGGTAATGGAAGCTTGCACACAATTCTTATTTTGAGTACTCCCTTTGGGAACCCATGCCATATTCCTTTCTTCAAGTTCTTGTGCACTAAGTTTTTGTAATTTCTTGTTTTGCCAATATGATAAGCCGAGTGGGCACCCCGGCTGTGATTTTGTTTGAAGCAATGACAATTCTTGTTCTACCTTGTGCACTCTCAACTTCTTCTCTTCAGATTTGGCATTTGATTGACTTGCCTCGCTGCCTTTAGTAGCCAATGTCAATACTTTAATTGTCTCCTTTTCATTTGAGATCGAATCTAAAGCTGCACTCTTACGTCCATCTTTTTTAACACGGTAGACTTGCTTGACCACCTCTTTCTTCTTCCTTGAGCTCTGAACCGATTCCTTATGATTGAAACGGTCGTCAACATGTGATTGTTCAAATATTGATCTTCTCGAAGCTGCATTATATTGGTCAGATGGTCTAAAATAAGATGGAGAATGTTCCTTTGTATCATACCTGTCCCATGATGGATATGGATCTACATGAGCATAGGGAGGTATCCAAGACATTGGCATTGGCGGCCCAAAATAAGGATATGAACAATTTGCATTCAAATTCTCTTCTTGCCAATATCGATCTTTGGATTTGCGCCTAGGGGGTGATCTTGATGCTTTTGCATTAGTTGGTCGATAAGCACAGTTCTCCTCACTTATCTTCTGATATTTTTCCAATAGTTGCGCGAAAGTGACTTTTGCCTTCTTACCTTTGTGCTTACGTCGGCCTTTATTTTCTTTGGTTGTGCTTGCGCCGGTCTTTGGATTTTCTTGTGGCCCCCTAGTCCTTGGCATCTTCATTGTATCTTCGATAGAACTCATGCCTTCAAGAATATTTTCATTGTGCTCTTGAACAACTTCTTTACTTGAAATCTTGATCCCATCACCTGTAGTTTTTACCTTCTCATCTTTAAAGGAATTGTCTTGAAGCAGCCTATTTAAAAACCTTTTTCCATTAGGACCAATCGGAATAGACTGGTCATCCCTTGGTGTTTCAACAAATTTTAATCGTCCTTTATCAATGGCCGATTTAGCTATTTGACGAAACATGTTGCAATCCTCAAAATTATGCTTGGACGAATCATGCAACTTGCAATACATTCGTCCTTGGATTGATGGCTTCACATGGTGATCAAGAACTCTAATGTAATTATTTTTTAGCAACAAATCAAATATTTTATCACACATGCTTGAATTGAAGGTATACTTCTTGTTTTCTAGCCGATCTTGGTGTGCAAACGGCTATGGAATTAAGCAAACGAAAGGTTCAAATTTGGAATATCCCCATTCGGCTATGCATTGTGTTTTGCACCCTATCTCTGATGTATTTGGATAAGATATTATATTAGCATTGGATTTCTCAAAAGAGTTTGACCTTGGCTTTAAATTTCTGAAACAAAAATAGTTAGAATACACATGTCTTAATTGAGACAAAGTGCAAGCCAAATATGAAACAAGCAAAGCTACCCAATTAGATATGAAATTTTGATAAAGCAATGGTGAAAACTTTGGCTGCAATAATAGGTCGCTATCGGTCTTTATAAATGGCACAATAGATTGACCGATATGTTCTATAACAGTTTTATTGCTAACAAGTAAATTTCCCTTCGTCATTGGTCTTTCAAAATTACTTATGAGAATTTCTCTTATAGAAGCATCAATAATAAAGTTGCGACCGAATTGGAAGATAGGTAAATCACTTGCTAGACATACCTTTTCAAACACGTTGGGAGAGTATGATGGTTGCATTACTTGAACGATAGGTTGTTCCTCTTTCGAATAGCTCCCCAACACCTTGTCATCCTGTTTTTCTAGAATAGATTCGACATACGTAATATTCGATTCGGTGTTTTCAATAGCCGAATTAACTTTGTTATCTGAATCACCATCCTTTTTGATAATTCTATTCACACCCAATGCTTTCTCTTTTTTACATAATCTAGCGTGAAATGCAGCAGAATTAATAGGCTTTCCCTCTTTTATTAATTCATGTAGAACAACATCGCATTCGTCCGAAAAAGATGTAAGATTTTTCTTAATGACCCAATCTGGATAGAATTGCCCCCCGACACTTTTAGACTCTTTTGGTAACCATATGTCACCAAAATTTTGTAATTTTGTAGGGGAAACATTGTATGCTACGATACTAGGTGAAGACACATGTGATCCTATAGAATTTTCACATATTCTGCTATTAGCGTGAAGGTGCGAAGCCGAATTATGAATACCCACAGTTCCATATGGTGCCAAACAATTAGTAGCATGAGGTGTAGCATATGATAACTAGTAGTAGCATGGCCAATTCCCGTATCCACCAGCATGTTTTGATTAACATATTCCAAGCTAGTTGCCAATGAATAAAAAGGTGAAACACTTTGTTGCATACTATCAGAAGTTCCTATGTGAAGTGTTTCAACTTGATTAACAGAACTCATCATGTTGTTCATCGGCATATGGATTTGTGGGGCTGCCGATGCATGGAAGTTCGTATACATATGTTCCATGTTGCTAAAATTATATGAGGTAGAAGCATGGAGATTTTGTTCCATCGGCTCTTGCACATAATTAGATGCATGATTGATAAAGCTAGGGCTAACCGATACATCATGCCCATTAAACGATCTAGCAACAACATATGCATTATTTGCGTCTACACAAGTGAATTGGGTATTCATGTTACCTTTGTAGATTGCAAACCCTAGATGACGATCTCTTCATAGCAAGAACGGGACGGAGACCGTTCAAAGCTTCGTCTCCAGTGGAGTCGCCAAAAAGTGTGTTCGCACACGAACATGTCACCGCGTACTCTCGACATCGGGGGTGATGCACCGCAGCTCAAGGCGCAGTACACAGGACAATCCGGCGGGTGCTTTTGAGGACCCGAAACCCCACACACCCGGGAGGGACCCCGTTAGGGCACGCGGCGGCTATGGGCTACCCTAGGTCGGCCTGACCGCCCCTAGGGCCTCGAGGTTCGCCGCCCTACAACAAGAAGAACGAACGAAAAACGAGAAGAAGAACAAAGGAAGATGCTAAAGGTAAAGATAAAAGATGATAGATTGATTTGTCGATTGTGTGTTGTTCAATCGGCCATCACCTCTTACATATATATGAGGCGGCTTGACTTTCCATACAAGAAAAGGACTCAAATCACGGCCAAATCATCAAAAGTTACCCTAACTCGGACTACGAGGGCCGGAACTTCCAGTCTGGCCCGGAACTTCCGGGCTGAAATTATATCAAGTAGCCCTCTTGCACTGAATCTGCAGGCCGCATATTACTTCAGATGACGATGGTCCCAAAAGCAAAGTTGTAGATATCGCAATAGATAAAAACTCTTCAGTTGATCACTTTTTCATCCGAGGTCACCTTGATGTCGAAATCGGCCCCGCAAATCTGCAAATAATGTTAAAATTCCAGTTTTCGGGGCGCACCGCGTGCAAAGTTTCTGTTTAGCCCGGAACTTCCAGGGTAGACTTATGCAGCACATAGTTTTGGATCTAACTTTTGGATACGAACTCCGATTTAGACGTTCTTTATATAAAAATCAATCGTTTCGACGAAACGAAGACAGTCCGTCTAGAAACTTTTCCCATATGAAGCCATCCTGGGGGCGTAATCAGCCGAATAGTGTTCTGAATACAAAATCTGAGTACTTCGAACACAAATACGGCCTTATAGATGAGACTTGATGACTATTGCCCAAATATCAAAGTTTTTCCTTTTGACGATACGGAACTTTCTCACTTTCAGCACTTCTTCATTTGAGGTCATCTTAATTAAGTTCTTGGCCGTGCCAAAATCTGGTGTCAACATCGCTTGACATAAAAAGGGAAACTTTTATGGGATCAAATTCATATGTTGCATTGGTATGCTTGGGATTTATGTCAGAGATATGATTATGCTTGTTGCTCTAGGACGAATGCTCCACATCTTTCCTTTTCATGTGAATTTAATGATAATGAAACCTTAGCTTCTTATGCTAGAGGTATATATGATTACTACGATGTGGAACAAATAGAAGAATTTGTTACTTTTAAGGGTGCTTATGAAATTGAATCTTTGTTTGAAAAGTTTGAAGATTTTGATGATTAAGCTTATAGACCTGAATATTTTCCTATCCTTAAATATTGTTATGATAATTATAAATTTAATCCCAATATTGATGAATTTATTGAGAAAGTCTCCGTTGTCCAAGAAGAGACTAATATTTTGCACGAGTCTATGGAAGAAGGAATTGATGAAACTGTGAGCTCATTGGATGAAAAATATGATGAGGAGAGTGAAAAACAAAATGTGGAAGAACGGATTAGCTACCCGTGCCCAACTTCGAATGAGAATAACACTCCAACTCATACATTATTTAATTTTCCTTCATGCTTACCGAAGGATGAATGCTATGATAATTGCTATGATCCCATTGATTCTTTTGAAATATCCCTTTTTGATAATGATTGCTATGCTTGTGGCCATGATGCCAATATGAATTATGCTTATGGGGATGAACTTGCTATTGTTCCTTATATTTAGAATGAAATTGTAGCTATTGCACCCACACATGATGGTCCTATTATCTTTTTGAATTCTCCCAACTACACTATATCGGAGAAGTTCGCTCTTGTTAAGGATTATATTGATGGGTTGCCTTTTACTATTTCACATGATGATTTTGATGAATATAATATGCATGTGCTTGATGCTCCTACTTGCAATTATTATGAGAGAGGAACTACATATCCGCCTCTTTATGTTTCCAACAAGAAAAAATTGCAATAAATTGCTTATGCTATGTATCGGCCTTTACTTCATGTGCATGAATTGTTCTTGTATGACATGCCGATGCAAAGGAAGAGAGTTAGACTTTGTCATTTCTTGATATATGTTGCTTTGTGATCACTACTAAATGCCAAATCATAATTAATTAAAATTGGCATTGATATACCTTGGGATCCGGGTGGATCCATTACTTGAGCACTTTATGCCTAGCTTAATGGCTTTAAAGAAAGTGCTGCCAGGGAGACAACCCGGAAGTTTTAAAGAGTCATTTATTTCTGTTGGGTGCTTTTATAAAGTTCAAAAACAAAAAAATATAGAGGGGAACACAAAACGTTTCAAAAAGGAAAGTGAAAGTGAAAGAGACAAGCATTGTTGAAGTGGGGGAGCTCCTTGAACTATGTTCATGCTCACGGAAACTTTGCAAATCTTAATTACAGAAACTTTTCAACAAAAGTAATTATCCCCTTGTACAATACCATTGTATTATAAAAATAATGTGCCAAGATTTTCCTTTATGATGAGTAGATTGTTTGTTGGTTGTGCGGTGCAAAACAGAAACTTTGGATGTAGTGCGCGATTTTACATTTTTACTGGAACGTCGAATGGTTCTAAAAATTTTTGCACTGTCTTTATATACAACTTTTTTATTTTCTCATGATTTTTTTCAGAATTTTTGGAGTACCAGAAGTATGGTTAATGTTCAGATTACTACAGACTGTCCTGTTTAAGACATATTCTGTTTTTGATGTATAATTTTCTTGTTTTGATGAAACTACTGATTTCTATGAGTGGATTAAGCCATGGAAAAGTTATATTACAGTAGCTACAATGCAAAAACAAAATATGAATTGGTTTGCAACAGTACTTAGAGTAGTGATTTGCTTTATTATACTAACGGATCTTGCCGAAGTTTCTATTGAGTTTTGTGTGGATGAAGTGATCAATGATCGAGGAGGTATCGATATGAGGAGAAGAAGAAGAGGCAAGAGCTCAAGCTTGGGGATGCCCAAGGCACCCCAAGTAAATATTCAAGGATACTCAAGCGTCTAAGCTTGGGGATGCCCCAGAAGGCATCCCATGTTTCTTCAAGAAGTTTCGCTATGTTTTCGGTTTCGTTTCGTTCATGTGATATGTGCAAATCTTGGAGCGTCTTTTGCTTTTAGTTTTCATTTTTTGTGCACCATGCTGGTATGAGATAGTCCATGGTTGATTTATAGAATGATCATTGCACTTCACTTATATCTTTTGAGTGTGGCTTCATAGAATGCTTCATGTGCTTCACTTATATCATTTGAAGTTTGGATTGCTTGTTTCTCTTCACATAGAAAACCGTTATTTGAAGAATGCTTTTTTGCTTCACTTATATTTATTAGAGCATGGCCTTTTGTAGAAAGAATTAAACTCTCATGCTTCACTTAGATCTATTTAGAGAGTCAACGGGAATTGGTCATTTGCATGGTTAGTCATAAAATCCTACATAAAACTTATGGATCACCGAATATGATATGTTTGATTCCTTGCAATAGTTTTGCGATATAGAGATAATAATATGTGGGAGGTACTAGTAAATGGTTGTGTCTAGTAGGAATATTGCTGTTATGGTTTGTGATTCCCGAAGCATGCACGTATAGTCTCTCATTATACTATGATGTTGGAGCATGATTTATTATTGATTGTCTTCCTTATGAGTGGTGGTTGGGGAAGAGCGATGGTCTTTTCCTACCAATCTATCCCCCTAGGTGCATGCGTAGTAGTACTTTTCTTCGAGGGATAATAAACTTTTGCAATAAGTATATGAGTTGTTTATGTCTAATGTGACTCCATGGATTATACGCACTCTTACATTTTCGCAATTTTCTAGCATCTACGGTACCGTGCATTGCCCTTTCTCACATTGAGACGTGGTGCAAACTTCGCAGGTGCATCCAAACCCTGTGATATGATACACTCTATCACACATAAGCCTTATTATATCTTCCTCAAAAGAGCCACCATACCTACCTATTATGGCTTTTCCATGGCCATTCCGAGATATATTGCCATGCAACTTCCATCACTTCCGTTTCATGACTTGGGCATTCATTGTCATATTGCTTTGCATGACCATATAGCTGACATAGTAGTTGTGGCTCAGCCACCGTTCATCATTTTTCATACATGTTACACTAGATCATTGCACATCCTCATACATGCCAGAGGCATTCATATAGAGTCATACTTTCTTATAGGTATCGAGTTGTAATTTTTATTTCTTTTGAGTTATAAGTAAAAAGAAGTGTGATGATCATCATTATTCATTTTTAGAGCAGTGAACCAGTGAGGAAAGGATGATGGAGACTATGATTCCCCCACAAGTCGGAATGAGACTCCCGACAATGAGAGAAAATATATAAAAAGGAAAAAAGGAAAAATAAAAATAAATAAATAAAGAGAGAAGGGGCATTGTTAGTATCATTTACCACACTTGTGCTTCAAAGTAGCACCATGTTTTTCATATGGAGGGTCTCCTATGTTGTCACTTTCATATACTAGTGGGAATTTTCCATTATAGGGTTAGATGCACACCCACTTAGTTTTCATATTGAGCTTTCATACACTTATAGCTCTTAGTGCATTCGTTGCATCGCAATCCCTACTCGTTGCATTGATATCAATTGATGGGCATCTACATAGCCCGTTGGTTAGCCGCATTGATGTGGGACTTTCTACTTTTTTAGTCTTATTTATATTTACCCCTATCATCATACTCTATTCCACCTATAGTTCTATATCCATGGCTTGCGTTCATGTATTGCGTGAGGTTGAAAAAGCTGAAGCGTGTTAAAAAGTATGAACCAATTGCTCAGCTTATCATCGGGGTTATGCATGATAAATACTTTGTGTTAAGAAGACAGAGCATGACAAGACTATATGATTTTGTAGGGATAACTTTCTTTAGCATTGATATTTTGAAAGACATGATTGTTTATTGGGATGCCTGAGTATTGATATCTTTATGTCAAATTATAGACTATTGCTTTGAATCACTTTATGTCAAATTATAATCAAGTAATTTTTTATGTGTAATCAATTATAGTGCAATTTAGCATTCCACATCAAAAGTTATATTTTTATCTTTTACCTACTCGAGGACGAGCAGGAATTAAGCTTGAGGATGATGATACGTCTCCGCCGTATCTATAATTTTTGATTGTTTCATGCCAATATTATACAACTTTTATACACTTTTTGGCAACTTTTTAGATGATTTATTGGACTAACCTACTGATCTAGTGCCTAGTGGAAGTTTACGGAGTATGTTTTTTGTATCGCAGAGTATCCATATCAAACAAAGTCCAAATGCAATAAAAATTCACGGAGAATTATTTTGGAATGTTTGTGACTGTTTGGAGTTGGAATCACCGCAAATAGAGGCCCACATAGCCCACAAGACACCAGGGCGCACCAGAGGCCCCTGGCGCGGGGTGGTGGGTTGTTCCCTCCTCGAACGTCGGTTAGAGCTCTACTTCAGGCGCAAGGAAGCTTATATCTAGAAAAAAAATCATATTAAAATCTCAGCGCAATCGGAGTTATGGATCTCCCGGAATATAAGAAACGATTTTCGGCCACATTAGGGGAGTGCGAAACAGAAGAGAACAGAGAGGGAGATCCAATCTCGGAGGGGCTCCCGCCCCTCCGGAGCCATGGAGACCAAGGACCAGAGGGGGAACCCTCTTCCCATCTAGGGGGAGGCCAAGGAAGAGGAAGGAGGGGGCTCTCTCCTCCTCTCTCCGGTTGGCGCCAGAGTACCACCGGGGCAACGATCGTGACGTCAATCTACATCAACAATCTTGCTACCATCAACACCAACTTTCTCCCCCTCTATGCAACAGTGTAACACCTCTTCGCCCTGCTGTAATCTCTACTTAAACATGGTGCTCACCTCCATATACTATTTCCCAATGATCTATGCTTATCCTATGATGTTTGAGTAGATCCGTTGTAACACCCTCGATGCAACTATAGCTCCCACGTGTCGAGGCACGACTTAGAGACATAATCGCATTGAAGGCATATGTCGCAAGTTAGGCAATCTTCACAACATCCCATGTAATATGATAATAAAAGGGGAGATAACATAGTTGGCTTACACTCGCCACGTCAATCAAGTACATAAATAACATTACATCATCCAAACACTCATGGCCCGACTACGGCGCCAAAATAAAAGAGAACCCAACATGCGACGCGGTCCCGTTCACCCCCAACTGGGCACCACTACTGATCATTGGGAAAGGAAACATAGTAACGTTGAGAGTCTTCGTCGAACTCCCACTTGAGCTCGTATGCGTCTGCTAGAGCGGAATCATCAGGCCCTGCATCTGGTGTAATAGTAATCTGTGAGCCACAGGGACTCAGCAATCTCGCACCCTCGCGATCAAAACTATTTAAGCTTGTAGGAATGGCAAGGTAAAATATGAGTGGAGCTGCAGCAAGCGACTAGCAAATATGGTGGCTAACTTATTCGCAAAAGAGAGCGAGAAGAGGAGGCAAAGCGCGAGCGAGAAACTAGAGAGCAACCTGTGCAAACATTACTCCAACACCGTGTCCACTTCCCGGACTCCGCCGAGAAGAGGCCATCACGGTAACACACTTAGTTGATTCATTTTAATTAAGTTAAGGTTCAAGTTATCTACAATCGGACATTAACAAATTCCCATCTGCCCATAACCGCAGGCACGGCTTTCGAAAGTTCAATCCCTGCAGGGGAGTCCCAACTTAGCCCATGACAAGCTCTCACGGTCAACGAAGGAATAGACCTCCTCCCAAGACGTTCCGATCAGACTCGGCATCTCGGTAATTCAAGACACTTCGACAGGTTAAAACAAGACCAGCAACACCGCCCGAATGTGCCGACAAATCCCGATAGGAGCTGCACATATCTCTTTCTTAGGGCACACTCAGATGAGCCAGACGTCGGGTAGGCCAGCCCAGAGTTGCCCCTGGTAGCCCCGGACATCGCTCGGTTGGACCAACACTCTGAGGAGCACTGGCCCGGGGGGGGGGGGGGGGGGGTAAAATAAGATGACCCTTGAGCCTGCAGAACCCAAGGGAAAGAAAAGGCTAGGTGGCGAATGGTAAAACCAATGTTGGGCATTGCTGGAAAAGCTTTAGTCAAGGCGAAATATCAAGGGGTTCCCATTATAACCCAACCGCGTAAGGAACGCAAAATCCGGGAACATAACACCGATATGACGGAAACTAGGGCGGCAAGAGTGGAACAAAACACTAGGCGCGAGGCCGAGCCTTCCACCCTTTACCAAGTATATAGATGCATTAAGATAACATGGCAATATAATGATATCCCAACAAGTAAATAAAAGATGTTCCAACAGGGAACGGCCTCCAATCTTCACCTGCAACTAGCACGCTATAAGAGGGGCTGAGCAAAGCGGTAACATAGCCAACCAACGGTTTGCTAGGACAATGGTGGGTTAGAGGTTTGACATGGCAATTTGGGAGGCTTGCAAGCAAGTGGTACGCATCGTAGCATTGGCATAGCAAAAGAGCGAGCAAACTAGCATAGCAAAGATAGTAGTGATTTCGAGGGTATGATCATCTTGCATGCACAGTTGTCAGAGTTGACTGGATCCTCGAAAGCAAACTCAACGGGCTCCTCGTTAGAGAACTTGTCTCCCGGCTGTACCCAAACAAGACAAACAAGCAACAAGGATACAATCAACCATGTGCAAACTCAAACAACACGATGCAAAGATGATATGCTATGTGGGATGCGATGCAGGATGCAAAATGCAAGATATGACAGGAAATGCATGAACCTGGCCTCAACTTGGAAAACCAAGTGTGCCACTGGAAAGATGAGATGAAATCGCTTGAAAACGATATAAAGAACGCCGGAATCGGAGTTACGGTTTGGAAATGGCAAGCGATTCAAAAATAACACCGGTCTGCGATTTATAGCAAGTAGGCATCTAAATGCAAAGAAATGAATATGCTACAGCACTCAAACATGACAACAAAATACATGGAAGGGATGCACACAAGATTCTTAACAAAAGTCTAGCACTGAGCTATGGCCAAATCATCCATTAACAGGTTCAAACAATCATGGCAAAAATGCAAATGGCAAACAGATCTCAGACTTGGTGAAATCAACACTTGTCTGGAATTTTAGATCAGGTAGCCCTCTTCGGAGCAACAAAACTACATGCTACAGGACCTGAACATGGCAAAGTAAAGCATGGCATGGAGCTACTCAAAGAGCTTAACAAAAGTCCCTTAGTGACCTTGAGCCAAAAGGGATCATAAAATACAATTGCAAGCATGTGAACATAGCAAAAACATAATCAGTTTCAGACTTAGTGAAAAACTGACACATGCTGAAATATAATTCAAGTAGGCATCTTTACGAGCTCGATGCACTCACTACAGAGCAAGTCATGGCAAGACAAGCATACACCCAACAAGAAGGCACAAAATGCAAGCTATACATGGCAAGAACAATAACATAGCATGCACGGATCAACTACAACATCATCGGCAAAATTGCAAACAAGTTGACAATCTGCCCAGATTCACAAAGTAGCAAAAGTAGAGGTCGATTGACTCAAGTTAGGTTGCTCCATAAATGCAAACAAAGATATGGATGTATAGAGCACTACAATATTAACAAAACTCCCTTACTGATCATCCTCAAAATAGGCATGGATCACTAGGAAACAACATGAACATATGGCAACATGAGATAAACAGCTCCATGACTTAGTGAAATCACTAAGTCTCTGAAAACAGAATTAGCAAGTGCACCACTTTGCAAGCTTGCACAAGTCACCATACACATCCTAAAAATACATGGGTTGCACCTCTGGAAAGATGACAAGACCCTTAATAAAACACATGTAGAGCATCAGGGCATATCATGCACACATTAATCATGGCAAAAATGACAAAAGTGCTAAACGGAGTAACAGATCTGACAATTAACTCAAGTAGCCCTCTTCCAACAGCATTTCGGGCATCAAGATGAACTCAAATGAAAATGATGCAATGGAATTAAATGATGTACTCTCTGAGATGAACATTTTGATATGCTATATGCATGAATCGGAGCTACGGATGCAAAGTTACGGAGCCGTGAACATGTGCACATGGATCTGAAAATCCGAGGACTTAGAAGAAATTTTACCCCTAGGGTTTACTGTTCACGGATCTGGATCGGATCTCGCGGCACTGTTCACCGGCGGCGCGGAAGCCGAGGACGGCGGGGACGAGGACGGCGACCGGCGGAGGCGAGGTCGCCGGTGGCCGGGGGCGGCGGCGCAGGGGCCCACGGCGGCCGAATCTAGGGCCGGTCGGGGCTAGCTAGGCGGCGGCGCGCGGCTCCGGGTGGCGAGGACATCGGCGGCGGGGTCGACGGGGTCCGGCCGGCGTCGCGGTGGCGCGCGGCGGCTCCGGTCGCCGGAAGGAGGCGGCGGCGGCGGAGCGAACGAGGCGGCGGGGTCGGGCGCGCAGGGAGGAGGACGACCCGGGCGGCGGCGGCGGATGGGCCCGCGGGGGCCAGCCTTGGGCTTCCCGGGCCCGGGTGGAGTTCGGCAGTGATGTGGGGCGCCGCGCCACGTGGCGCGCCTCGGTTGGCGGGGCGATTTGTCCGGGGGGTTGGACGTGTCCGGCGCGGCAGAAGACGGATCTAGGGTTTTCGGGGGAGAAGAAGACCCGGATTTCGGGGGGTGTTTAAATAGGCATTGAGGGAGCTAGGAGAGTCCAAATGAGGTGCGGTTTTCGGCCACGCGATCGTGATCGAACGCTCTAGATGATGGAGCAGAGTTTGGTGGGTTTTGGGCCAAATCGGAGGGGTGTTGGGCTGCAACACATACGAGGCCTTTTCGGTCCCTCGGTTAACCATTGGAGTACCAAACGAAGTCCAAATGGTACGAAACTTTACAGGCGGTCTATCGCTAGTAAACCAAGGCCGCTTGGCAAGTCTCGGTCCAATCCGGAAATGTTTAATCCCCATACATGAAAGAAAGCTAGAAATGACCACCGGAGGAGAACGAAGCGCCGGAATGCAAAACGGACAACGGGGAAAAAGCTCGAATGCATGAGACGAACACGTATGCAGATGCAATGCACATGATGACATGATATGAGATGCATGAAAATGACAACAACACACGGAGACAAAAATCTGAACCCGAGGAAATAAATATAACTTAACGCTGGAAACGGCAAGAGTTGGAGTACAAATTGGGAAAGTTACATCCGGGGTGTTACATCCGTTTTGTCCTGTGGGTTAATCAAGATCTTGGTTGGTATGATTGTATATTTTATTTATGGTGCTATCCTACGGTTCCCTCCATCTCGCGCAAACATGAGGGGCCCTCGTTGTAGGGTGTTGCAATATGTTCATGGTTTGGTTACGGTGGGTTGCGAGAGTGATAGATACTTAAACCCCAAGTAACTGGGGTATGACGTATGGGAGTAAAGAGGACGTGATACTTAATGCTATGGTTAGGTTTCACAACCTTAATGCTCTGTAGTAGTTTTAGATGCTTGATAGAGTTCCAATCATAAGTGCATATGATCCAAGTAGAGAAAGTATGTTAGCTCATGCCCCTCCCTCATATAAAATTACAAGAATGAATACAGGTACTTGTTATCGATTGCCTAGGGAAAAATAACTTTCTTGTTGACAAAAGCTCTTTATTAAAGCTAACTTAGTTGGGTGTCGGTGGAAACGACACCTATGGGATCACAGGGAATCCCTTCTACGGTTGGCGGGCACGGGGCTGTGGAAAGAGCGGGTTTAGAAGATCAACACGGGGGAATTTATCCAGGTTCGGGATGCAAGTGATGCGTAATACCCTACTCCTGCTGGTTTGTGTTTATCTGGTGTTCTTGGACTAGCTACAAAGCATGCAGGGTCCAAAAAGTCTGAATCCTTCTCCTGTATGCCTCGGGCCTCCTTTTATAGCCAAAAGGGTCGCCACAATGGTACACATGAGGTGGAAAGTTGTACTTTATACAAGTCTATCGCCTGGTACCATAGGACAAATGCATTTAATGCGTTGCCGACATGCCCCCTCACTTTATCGGGGACGACAAGGAAGCTTGTCTCGTCTGTCGCCGCCTCGTCTCGCATGGACGCCCGTCCAAGCTGACTAGGGGTGCAGCGCCACGCTGGCTGGCTGGCTGCTGAGTTGGTGCATTGGCGGAGTCTTCACGAAGATCTGCATGCCACCATGCAGGTGCTCACTGAGTTGGCCTGGAAGCTGCACATCGCCACGCAGGTGCCTGCCTCACTAGCGGGTTGACTGCTGTGTTGGAACAGCGGTGGAGCCTTGGCAAGTGGGGGCCTGGCTGCGGCCCTGCAGATGTCCCCGGCAAGGGCCTTGCCGGGGTCTCATAGTTGTCACCGGTAATGGTCTTGCCGACGGTCTCGTAAGCGTCCCCGTCAAGGATCTTGCCAGGGGGTTTCCGTCTTCTGGTTCTCATCTAGTCTTGCATGTTCTTGGTCTTTCCAAAGATTCGCATGCCACCATGTAAGCGCCTCCCGAGCCTTGGTTCCAACGTTGTCGACGGTGTCGGAACTCTTAGGCTCAAGGGTGGTGGCTCAAGGGTGTTCGGCAACTTGCCCCGGCAAGACTCTTGTCAGGGCTATGTAAGCCTTGCCGGGGAAAGCCCACCTTGTCCCTCTAGCTATCACGTCTTCGGCTTGGCGCTACTCTGGTAGTCTTGTGTCTTCGCTTCCTCTGCCTTGCCAAGCGTGGCCACAGGCATGTGGGAGAGACTACTCGCGCACAAGTAAAGGGGTACAAAAAGGACCACTACTTTTGTACACCGACAGGAGCTCTCGGGCCTGGGCCACATATAAGCGCGGAGCGTTATTGGGCCAGGCTGCGCGAGTACGCATGGCAGAGTTTTACCGCAGTAACTCCCTCTCTAGTTGCGCTTCCCCATGACCCGTGTTGAATGCGTGATGTGGGGTTCGTGCGTGGGGCGGTTGTGGCCCACTTGTGTCACATCATGGCGGATGGTAAAGAGGCGACTCACGCCTTCCCCATAAAAAGAGGAAAACGCACGGGCGCGGCTCATTTACTAAGGGGACTCGGGTCGTGGCCTTCAATGCGCCCGCGCCCCACGATCACGGGGTGGAAAATAGTCGCTTAATTTTTCTTCGCGATTCTGGCATGCTCGGCACGTGTCCTGCATGCCCCAAGGAGGGTAGGCAGCGGATGCGGAGGGCATGGGCCTTAATGGCGAGGCGGGAAACCGGGTCGTGCTGATTGGAGCAGCGGGTCGGTCCAGATTCCCTGCGCCCCTGGCAGCTGGATTGGTTAAGCGGAGCGGTCGAGCCCCGGCCCCGCCCCTTTATAAGAAGGGGAGGGGGATGGCATCCTTCAATACTTCAATATTCATCTCCTTCCTTCCCTTCGCAATGGTGAGAGGGCGCGTCGGCGCTCCAATGGCAGCGATGAGGGTCTCTGCTCGACAGCGTGCCCCCCTCCCCAAGAGCTCGTGGTGGCAGAGCCGGCTGCTGGAGGAAGAGGGAGGGGGCCAGACCGAGGCCGCCGTGGCGCTCGAGGGAGAGGACGACGGGGTGGCGCACCGGCCGCGCCTCCGCCAGCGGCTCTTCCCCCAATGGAGGGCCATGTCGGAGACCAGCCCCGCGAATTCTTCATCAGGATGCACAAGCCAGTGAGTGGTCGCCTCCGTCTCCCCACTCCGTTCGCTCAGGAGATGGAGCTCGACCCACCACAAGCCTTGAGGCTGCATATGTGGAGCTACAAAAATAGCAGCATGCGGGTCGATGTCGACTTCCCCGCCCCTCATGTCATGTATCTCCACCACGGGTGGAAAACCTTCGCCCGTGCCCACAGCCTATCGAAGGGGAACGTCATTCACTTCAAATTGATGGAGAACGAACTGCTCTCCATCAAGGTTTTTGGGCACTTGGGAACTCGCGTAAGGTGTTGCATGGAGAGCTCCACTGACGACGAAACCTCCTCCTCGAGCGGGAGTGACGAGGAGGACAGCGACAGCGGCGACAAGGGCATTAAGAGGGAGGACGCCGACTCCAACTCCGACTGACCGTGCTGCCCTCCTCCCTCAGCCACGCGCCCTGCCGAGGGTCTTCCTAGTCAAGCTCTCCACCGACGCGTTCCTGGACACTTCCTTTTTTCCTTCACCTGCTGCACCTGGGAGCAAAGGGGCAAGAACGGAGATCATGGGGCACATATCTTTCTTTTAAATTGTAGGCACTTGCCAAATCTTAATTTCTAGATAATGTAATCTCTCGAGTCCATGATTGTGTCCTATAACCTCTGTTCTTGCATCGGCATGTAAATGAAAAGTCTAGCCTAGCCTGGAACCGTGCATGCGTTATGCTCGTGCATAGGCAAACTCCTCCTCAATGTAAGTAAACGAGTCCTCCCGGCAAGCTGCCATGCCAGTACCCTTTGCACCTGCTAGAGAATCATATCTGCCGGGTTATAGACAAAGGGTCCAGCCCCCCGTCCACCTCCTTTTAGCAAGGGCTACTATGACCACTCCGACTGAAGTAGCGTTCGGGCCGGAAGTGGGAACACCTGAGTTTTTAAAGAAGAGTGGTGGGGTTCTCTAATGCACAAGTCATAGGTTACGAACAGGAATGGGCAAGAGGTAAGCTTTATCTGTTTGGTTTGCCGGGGATCGCCGTGCCGGGCAGTCTTCTCGACTTCTTGCCGAAGCTGGGTCCTTGGCAGGATCGCCCGCCCTTGCCGTGGCTGGAAAGAAGAGACGGCAAGAGCATGGAACCTCAGTGGTTCACTAACATTTATTGGAATCAAAAAGCAATACAGTACCCTGGACAAGCATGCATATATGTATACACAAAAACATGGGAATCGACAGGAATCTATACATACTAAGGGATTCCTTTCCCTGACTGTGCACAGGGTCCGCGCCTGGCTTTGTACATAGGGTTACATGCCTTGCCGGCAAGAATACTACAAAATGGGGGTTGTCGGGGCTCCCGGAAATCGTGCCTTAGGGGTAAAACTTGCGAAGATGTTTGATATTCCAAGAATTGCTCACCAGAATGCCATCTTTGGTCTCCAGGCGGACTACGCCGGGCCTGGTGACTCGTATTACCCGATAAGGGCCTTCCCAGTTCAGCGTCAACTTGTTTGAATTCTTGGCGGATTGAATCCACCGAACAACATGGTCGCCTTCCTCAAGGCTTCGGGCGTGAACCTTGCGGCTATGATAGCGTCACAAGGCCTGCTGGTAGCGAGCGGCTCGCACAGCAGCCCGAAGACGATCTTCCTCCAGGAGCGTCGCGTCCTCTTGGTGCAACTGCTCTTGATCAAGCTCATCATAAGCGAGCACTCTAGGTGACCCGTATATGAGTTCTGTGGAGAGAATTGCTTCTGCCCCATAAACCAGGGCAAAGGGTGTCTGGCCAGTAGCTCGATTTGGTGCCGTTCGGATCGACCAAAGAACTGTTGGCAACTCGTCAACCCAGCGCCTTCTGCACTTGTGTAGCTTGTCAAAAGTCCTAGTATTGAGGCCTCGCAACACTTCTGCATTCGCCCTTTCGGTCTGGCCGAGGTCTTGGATGTACTGCATGAAGGTGCGGCTCGTGAACTGCGTGTCGTTGTCGGTGATGACTCTGTTGGGCACACCAAAACGGCAGACTAGTCCCTTGAAGAACTTGACGGCTGACTGTGCTGTCACCTTTCTCACTGGTTCCACTTCCGGCCACTTTGTGAACTTGTCGATCGCGATGTACAAGTACTAAAAGCCCCGACAGCGCGGGGAAATGGGCCCAGTATGTCGAGCCCCCAGACGGAAAATGGCCAGGAAAGAGGGGTTGTCTTAAGAGATTGGGCTGGTTGATCAAGCTTCTTTGAATGGAACTGGCACGCTTCACACTTGGTTACTAGGGTAGTTGCATCCTGGAGGGCAGTGGGCCAGAAGAAGCCTTGCCGGAATGATTTGCCGGCAAGGGCTCTCGACCCTACGTGGGAGCCACACATGCCTCCATGTATCTCCACCAATAGCCTCAGTCCGTCTTCCCGAGGAACGCACTTCAACTTCACGTCGTTCAGTCTCCTTTTGTATAGGGCATCGTCCACAAACCGGTACATGCTGGACCGACGGGCTACTTTCTCTATTTCTGCTTGTTCCTCGGGAAGCTCCCTATTTGGAGGAAACGGACGGTGTGTTGTGCCCATGCCGGAGCCTGAGGCTCGACCGAAAGGACTAAAGGCACATCTTCGGCCACCAGGGCAGCTGCCTCTACAGTCAGAGCTCGAGGCTCCGCCAGGGGTTGCTGCTCTCCGGCAAGCTTGGGGCACCCGGCAACGTCCTTGCCGGCGGCTCCTGGGAGCTAATACGTCTCCAACATATCTATAATTTTTGATTGCTCCATGCTATATTATCTACTGTTTTGAATGATTATGGGCTTTATTATACACTTTTATATCATTTTTGGGACTAACCTATTAACCCAGAGCCCAGTGCCAGTTTCTGTTTTTACCCTGTTTTAGGGTTTCGAAGAAAAGGAAAATCAAACGGAGTCCAATGGACCTGAAACTTCACGGAACTCATTTTTGGAAGGAAAGAAGCCTAGAAGACTTGGAGTGCACGCCAGATGATCTACGAGGAGGTCACAAGGCAGGGGGGCGCGCCCACCCCCCTGGGCGCGCCCTCCACCCTCGTGAGCCCCTCGTGCCCCCCTGACGTACTTCTTCTGCCTATATATCTCCATATACCCTAAAAACATCTGTGAGCACAATAGATCGGGAGTTCGGCTGCCAGAAGCCTCCGTAGCCACCGAAAACCAATTTAGACCCGTTCTGGCACCCTGCCAGAGGGGGCAATCCTTCTCCGGTGGCCATCTTCATCATCTCGGTGCTCTCCATGACGAGGAGGGAGTAGTTCTCCCTCGTGGCTGAGGGTATGTACCAGTAGCTATGTGTTTGATCTCTCTCTCTCTCTCGTGTTCTTGATTTGGCAAGATCTTGATGTATCGCGAGCTTTGCTATTATAGTTGGATCTTATGTTTCTCCTCCCCCTCTACTCTCTTGTAATGAATTGAGTTTCCCCTTTTAAGTTATCTTATCGGATTGAATCTTTAAAGATTTGAGAACACTTGATGTATGTCTTGTCGTGCCTATATGTGGTGACAATGGGATGCCACGTGATTCACTTGATGCATGTTTTGGTGATCAACTTGCGGGTTCCGCCCATGAACCTACGCATAGGGGTTGGCACACGTTTTCGTCGTGATTCTCTGATAGAAACTTTGGGGCACTCTTTGAGGTCCTTTGTGTTGGTTGAATAGATGAATATGAGATTGTGTGATGCATATCGCATAATCATACCCACGGATACTCGAGGTGACATTGGAGTATCTAGGTGACATTAGGGTTTTGGTTTATTTGTGTCTTAAGGTGTTATTCTAGTACGAGCTCTAGGGCTGTTTGTGACACTTAGAGGAATAGCCCAACGGATTGATTGGAAAGAATAACTTTCAGGTGGTTTCGTACCCTACCATAATCTCTTAGTTCGTTCTCCGCTATTAGTGACTTTGGAGTGACTCTTTGTTGCATGTTGAGGGATAGTTATGTGATCCAATTATGATATTATTGTTGAGGGAACTTGCACTAGTGAATGTATGAACCCTAGGCCCTATTTCCTATCATTGCAATACCGATTACGCTCAGTTTTATCACTTGCTACCTTGCTGTTTTTATTATTTCAGATTACAAATACCTTTATCTACTATCCATATACCACTTGTTTCACCATCTCTTCGCCGAACTAGTGCACCTATACAATTTACCATTGTATTGGGTGTGTTGGGGACACAAGAGACTCTTTGTTATTTGGTGGCAGGGTTGCTTGAGAGAGACCATCTTCATCCTACGCCTCCCACGGATTGATAAACCTTAGGTCATCCACTTGAGGGAAATTTGCTACTGTCCTACAAACCTCTGCACTTGGAGGCCCAACAACGTCTACAAGAAGAAAGGTTGTGTAGTAGACATCAAGCTCTTTTCTGGTGCCGTTGCCGGGGAGGTGAGTGCTTGAAGGTATATCTTTAGATCTTGCAATCGAGTCTTTTAATTTCTTGTTTTATCACTAGTTTAGTTTATAAAATAAAATTACAAAAAAATGGAATTGAGTTTGTTCATACGCTTCATCTTTTTAATATCTTTCATGAGTATGATGGAAAGGAAAATTGTGCCAAAGTGTTAGAATAAGAATGCATTAAAATGTTTGGCACTAAATATTTGAATGATGAGCATGATTGCAATGTTGTTAGTATGAATTCCTTGAATATCTATGACGCTAATGATATGCAAAGCCACAAGCTTGGGGAAGCTATGTTTGATGAAGATGATATTTTTTGTCCCCCAAGTTATGATGAGCAAATTTATTATGATGAAAGCATGCCTACTATCTATGATGATTATGGTGATGACACGTATGCTTTAAAGAATAATGATAACAATGAAATTTTTCATCTTGATTTCAATTTTCAATCCCATGATAGTTACTTTGTTGAGTTTGCTCCCACTAGTATTCATGAGAAGAATTTTGCTTATGTGGAGAGTAATAAAATTTCTATGCTTGTAGATCATGAAAAGAGTTCTTTAGGTTCTCGTTATATTGTTGAATTCATTCATGATGCTACTGAAAATTATTATGAGGGAGGAACATATGCTTGCAGGAATTGCAATAATATCAAGTTTCCTCTCTATGTGCTTAAAGTTTTGAAGTTATGCTTGTTTTGCCCTCCTATGCTAGTTGATTATTGTTCCCACAAGTTGTTTTCTCACAAAATCCCTATGCATAGATAGTGGATTAGGCTTAAATGTGCTAGTCATATTCTTCATGATATTCTCTTTATGTTACAATTCTTATCTTTTATGTGAGCATCATTGAAATCATCATGCCTAGCTAGGGGCGTTAAACGATAGCGCTCGTTGGGAGGCAACCCAGCTTTATTTTTATTCCTTGCTTTTTGTTACTGTTTGGTAATAAATAGTTCATCTAGCCTCTGTTTAGATGTGGTTTTATGCTTTTAATTAGTGTTTGTGCCAAGTAGACCCTTTGGGAAGACTTGGGGGGGGGGGGAGTCTTTGTGATCATGCTGTAAAAAAACAGAAACTTTAGCACTCACGAGAATTGCTTCCATTTTTATTTGGAGAGTGATATTTAGTTAATTATTTTTGAAGATGATTAATAGATAAATTCCTCAGGTCCAGCAATTTATTTGAGAATTTTATGAGTTCCAGAAGTATACGTTTGATCCAGATTACTACAGACTGTTCTGTTTTTGACAGATTCTGTTTTTCATGTGTTGTTTACTTATTTTGATGATTCTATGGCTAGTAAAATACTTTATAAACCATAGAGAAGTTGGAATACAGTAGGTTTAACACCAATATAAATAAATAATGAGTTCATTACAGTACCTTGAAGTGGTGATTTATTTTCTTATACTAACGGAACTTACGAGTTTTCTGTTAAGTTTTTTGTTGTGAAGTTTTCAAGTTTTGGGTAAGGATTCGACGGACTATGGAATAAGGAGTGGCAAGAGCCCAAGATTGGGGATTCCCAAGGCACCCCAAGGTAATATTCAAGGACAACCGAGAGCCTAAGCTTGGGGAGGCCCCGGAAGGCATCCCCTCTTTCCTCTTCGTTCATCGGTAACTTTACTTGGAGCTATATTTTTATTCACCACATGATATGTGTTTTGCTTGGAGAGTCAATTTATTTTGTTAGGATTTTCTTTATTTTATTTATAACAATGTTTTTCATCTTTTATTTCAATAAAAGTGGCATTGATAGCCTTTACTATGCCTATGTTACAAGTATACATGTTGCTGTTTGAAAACAGAAAGTTTACCACTGTTGCAATAATTCCCTAGAAAAGTCAGAATGTGATAAAATGTTGAACCATTTTCCATATTAAGATCTGATAAATTTACTACAGTGGGAATTTTATTTCGTAATTTTTGGATCTAGGGAACCATGGATGTTGCAGCATTCTTTACAGACTATCCTGTTTAGGCAGATTGCTGTTATGTTTGCATTGTTTGCATATGTTTGCTTCTTTAATGATTCTATTTGAGGATAGGACTACTAAATATGCAGAGGCATTTAGTATACAATGTTGAATAATAATTTTAGTGATTTTCTACAGTAGAGTATGAAAGATTTTTGCAATGGTTTATACTAACTTATCTCACGAGTCCTTGTTGAGTTTTGTGTGGATGAAGCTTTTGAGATTTAGGGAGACCGTGATATGAGAGGAATTTAGGAGACACAAAAGCTCAAGCTTGGGGATTCCCAAGGCATCCCAAGACAATATTTCAAGAAGTCTCAAGCATCTAAGCTTGGGGATGCCCCGGTTGGCATCCCACCTTTCTTCTTCAACAACTATCGGTTAGTTTCGGTTGATCCTAAGTTTTTGCTTCTTCACATGATGTTTGCCATTCTTAGAATGTCATTTTATTTTGCTTTGCTTGCTGTTCGAATAAAATACCAAGGTATGAAATTCTTAAATGTTAGAGAGTCTTCACATAGTTGCATAATTATTCAACTACTCATTGATCTTCACTTACATCTTTCGGAGTAGTTTGTCGATGCTCTAGTGCTTCACTTATATCCTTTTAGAGCACGGTGGTAGTTTTATTTTGAAGAAATAGATGAACTCTCATGATTCACTTAGATTATTTTGAGAGTCTTAAATAGCATGGTAATTTTCTTAAAATCCTAATATGCTAGGCATTTAAGAATAATAAAATTCTCTTATGAGTGTGTTGAATACCATGAGAAGTTTGATACTTGATAATTGTTTTGAGATATGAAGATGGTGATATTAAAGTCATGCTAGTTGAGTAGTTGTGAATTTTAGAGATACTTGAGTTGAAGTATGTGATTCCCGTAGCATGCGCGTATGGTGAACCGTTATGTGATGAAGTCGGAGCATGATTTATTTATTGATTGTCTTCCTTATGAGTGGCGGTCGGGGATGAGCGATGGTATTTTCCTACCAATCTGTCACCCTAGGAGCATGCACATAGTACTTTGTTTCGATAACTAATAGATTTTTGCAATAAGTATGTCAGTTCTTTATGACTAATGTTGAGTCCATGGATTATACGCACTCTCACCCTTCCACCATTGCTAGCCTCTCTAATATCACGCACCTTTCGCCGGTATCATACACCCACCATATACCTTCCTCAAAACAGCCACCATACCTACCTATTATGGCATTTCTATAGCCTCCGATATATATTGCATGCAACTTTCCACTATTCCGTTATTATGACACGCTTCATCATTGTCATATTGCTATGCATGATCATGTAGTTGACATTGTATTTGTGGCAAAGCCACCATTCATAATCCTTTCATACATGTCACTCATGAGTCATTGCACATCCCGGTACACTGCCGGAGGCATTCATATAGAGTCATATCTTGTTCTAAGAATCGAGTTGTAATTCTTGAGTTGTAAGTAAATAAAAGTGTGATGATCATCATTATTAGAGCATTATCCCAGTGAGGAAAGGATGATGGAGACTATGATTCCCCCGTAAGTCAGGATAGACTCCGAACGAAAACAAATAAATAAAAGAGGCCAAAGAAGCGCAAATAAAAAGAGGCCATAAAAAAGAGAAGGCCCAAATAAAAAATAAAAAAATGAGAGAAAAAGAGAGAAGGGGCAATGCTACTATCCTTTTACCACACTTGTGCTTAAAAGTAGCACCATGATCTTCTTGATAGAGAGTCTCCTATGTTGTCACTTTCATATACTAGTGGGAATCTTTCATTATAGAACTTGGCTTGTATATTCCAATGATGGGCTTCCTCAAAATGCCCTAGGTCTTCGTGAGCAAGCAAGTTGGATGCACACCCACTAGTTTATTTTGTTGAGCTTTCATATACTTATAGCTCTAGTGCATCCGTTGCATGTCAATCCCTACTCACTCACATTGATATCTATTGATGGGCATATCCATAGCCCGTCGATACGCCTATTTGATGTGAGACCATCTTCCCCTTTTTGTCTTCTCCACAACCACCATTCTATTCCACCTATAGTGCTATGTCCATGACTCATGCTCATGTATTGCGTGAAGATTGAAAAAGTTTGAGAACATCAAAGGTATGAAACAATTACTTGGCTTGTCATCGGGGTTGTGCATGATTTAAATACTTTGTGTGGTGAAGATGGATCATAGCTAGACTATATGATTTTGTAGGGATGAACTTTCTTTGGCCATGTTATTTTGAGAAGACATAATTGCTTAGTTAGTATGCTTGAAGTATTATCATTTTTATGTCAATATGAACTTTTGTCTTGAATCTTTCAGATCTGAATATTCATACCACAATTAAGAAGAATTACATTGAAATTATTCCAATTAGCATTCCACATCAAAAATTATGTTTTTATCATTTACCTACTTGAGGACGAGCAGGAATTAAGCTTGGGGATGCCGATACGTCTCCAACGTATCTATAATTTTTGATTGCTCCATGCTATATTATCTACTGTTTTGAATGTTTATGGGCTTTATTATAAACTTTTATATCATTTTTGGGACTAACCTATTAACCCAGAGCCCAGTGCCAGTTTCTGTTTTTACCCTGTTTTAGGGTTTCGAAGAAAAGGAAAATCAAACGGAGTCCAATTGACCTGAAACTTCACGGAACTCTTTTTTGGAAGGAAAGAAGCCTAGAAGACTTGGAGTGCACGCAAGGGAATCTACACGGAGGTCACGAGGCAGGGGGCGCACCCACCCCCTGGGCGCGCCCTCCACCCTCGTGAGCCCCTCGTGGCCCCCCTAACTTACTTCTTCCGCCTATATATCTCCATATACCCTAAAAACATCCGTGAGCACAATAGATCGGGAGTTCCGCCGCTAGAAGCCTCCGTAGCCACCGAAAACCAATCTAGACCCGTTCCGGCACCCTGCCGGAGGGGGCAATCCTTCTCCGGTGGCCATCTTCTTTATACCGGTGCTCTCCATGACGAGGAGGGAGTAGTTCTCCCTCGGGGCTGAGGGTATGTACCAGTAGCTATGTGTTTGATATCTCTCTCTCTCTCTCTCGTGTTCTTGATTTGGCACGATCTTGATGTATCGCGAGCTTTGCTATTATAGTTGGATCTTATGTTTCTCCTCCCCTCTACTCTCTTGTAATGAATTGAGTTTCCCCTTTTAAGTTATCTTATCGGATTGAGTCTTTAAAGATTTGAGAACACTTGATGTATGTCTTGCCGTGCGTATCTGTGGTGACAATGGGATGCCACGTGATTCACTTGATGTATGTTTTGGTGATCAACTTGCAGGTTCCGCCCATGAACCTATGCATAGGGGTTGGCACACATTTTAGTCGTGATTCTCCGGTAGAAACTTTGGTGCACTCTTTGAGCTCCTTTGTGTTGGTTGAATAGATGAATACGAGATTGTGTGACGCATATCGTATAATCATACCCACAGATACTTGAGGTGACATTGGAGTATCTAGGTGACATTAGGGTTTTGGTTGATTTGTGTCTTAAGGTGTTATTCTATTATGAACTCTAGGGCTGTTTGTGACACTTATAGGAATAGCCCAACGGATTGATTGGAAAGAATAACTTTGAGGTGGTTTCGTACCCTACCATAATCTCTTCGTTTGTTCTCCCCTATTAGTGACTTTGGAGTGACTCTTTGTTTCATGTTGAGTGATAGTTATGTGATCCAATTATGATATTATTGTTGAGGGAACTTGCAGTAATGAAAGTATGAACCCTAGGCCCTATTTCCTATCATTGCAATACCGATTACGCTCACTTTTATCACTTGCTACCTTGCTGTTTTTATTATTTCAGATTACAAATACCTTTATCTACTATCCATATACCACTTGTTTCACCATCTCTTCGCCGAACTAGTGCACCTATACAATTTACCATTGTATTGGGTGTGTTGGGGATACAAGAGACTCTTTGTTATTTGGTTGCAGGGTTGCTTGAGAGAGACCATCTTCATCCTACGCCTCCCACGGATTGATAAACCTTAGGTCATCCACTTGAGAGAAATTTTCTACTGTCCTACAAACCGCTGCACTTGGAGGCCCAACAACGTCTACAAGAAGAATGTTGTGTAGTGGACATCAGGAGCTCAACGGGAATGTACTTGCTAGGGCCTGCCTTCCTTCGGTTGTTCCGTCCTGTTGATGGCTCGACGGATGGTTGAGTTAATTGAAGCACAAAGGTACCTGGTTCCACAGGCAACTTCAGGGTAGCGCGCTTCGACAAGTTGTCAGGAATGCCGTTCTCCACTCAGGGAACATGCTCTTCTTGCACTCCATCAAAGAGAACTTCCAGCTTCCTCACTTCATCCACGTAGGCCTCCATCAACAGGCTTTGGTAATCCTTATTCACTTGCTTAACGACGAGTTGCGAATCACCTCTAATGATGAGCTTCTTGATTCCGAGGTCTGCGGCGATCCTGAGACCGGCAAGCAATCCCTCGGACTCCGCCGTGTTGTTCATAGATTTTTACCGGGGAAAGTGCATCTGGACTATTACTTGAGGTGCTCTTCGGTGGGCGTGACGAGTAGCACGCCGGCACCGGCAGCTTGTAGTGAGAAAGCACCATCAAAGTACATAACCCAATCGCGGCAGGTCTCGTTACTGGGAAGGGTGGTTTCTTGAACCTCTTCGTCGGGCATTGCGGTCCATTCCGCTATGAATTATGCCAAGGCTCTGCTCTTGATGGTTGAAGTACTTCCAAACATGAGGCCAAAGCTCGACAGCTCCAATGCCCACACCACAATCCTCCCTGTTGCATATGGGTTGTGCAAAATCCGTTGCAAGGGGACGGGTGACAACGGTGATCTCATGCGCTTGGAAATAGTGACGCAGCTTTCTCGAGGCCATAAGGAGGCCGAAAAGTAGCTTATACATACCAGAATATCTTGATCTGGCCTCCTGTAAGAGGGAACTAACAAAATAAACATGGTGCTGTACCACCTGCTTCTTCTGTCCCACTTCGCCCATCTGCTCATACTATGCCTTGCCAGAACCGGGCCTTGCCGGGGAGGGCTCCGGCCCTCCATTCGACGGCTATGCTTCTACTTCTGCTTCTTCCCCATGTTCCCTCTACGCCACCAGCATAGTGTTGACCACTTGATTTGTTGCTGCTAAGTACAGTAGTAATGGATCTTGTGGTTTAGGCGCGACTAGTATTGGCGTGGAGGAGAGGTACCTCTTCAAATCTTGTAGCGCAGCCTCTGCCTCCAGAGTCCACTTGACTGGACCCGCCTTTTTCAAAACTTTGAAAAAGGGGAGGGCACACTCAGCAAATTTGGAGATGAACCTACTTAGAGCAGCAACGCAGCCGGCGAGCCTATGGACGTCCTTGACTTGTTTTGTCGCCTCAATCTGCTCAATTGCTTTGATCTTGTCGGGATTTGCTTCGATCCCACGTTGAGACACAAAGAACCCAAGGAGTTTGTCGGATGGGACACCGAACACGCACGTCTCTGGGTTGAGCTTGAGGTTGATCTTACGTAGATTTGCAAATGTTTCTTCTAAATCTTGCACGAGCGTGGTCTTGTCCTTGGTTTTGACCACTATGTCGTCCATATAAGCTTCCATATTTCTATGTAGCTGGGGCTCAAAACCAATCTGGACCGCTCGGGCAAATGTTGAACCAGCGCTCTTCAACCCTAAAGGGATTCATACAAAACAGTACGTACCACATGGGCTGATGAATGCGGTTTTTTCTTCGTCTTCCTTCATCATGAAGATCTGGTGGTATCCTGAATAAGTGTCGAGGAATGATAGCAGGTCACACCCGGCAGTGGAGTCCACAATCTGATCGATGCGTGGCAGAGGGAAAGGATCCTTTGGACATGCTTTATTGATATATGTGTAATCAATACACAGCCTCCATTTCCCATTTGCCTTACGCACCACCACGGGATTGGCCAGCCACGTAGGGTGGAGCGCTCCTCTAACCAGGCCTGCCGCCTCCAACCTCCTGATCTCTTTGATGATGAACTCTTGTCGCTCCAAAGCTTGCTTCCTGACCTTGTGCTTGACGGGCCGCGCATGAGACAGACAGCAAGATGGTGCTCAATCAGCTCCCTGGGAATGCCGGGGATGTTAGATGCTTGTCATGCAAGCACATCGACATTCGCCCGCAGGAAGGCGACGAGCACGCTTTCCTATTTGCCGTCGAGGGTGGAGCTTATAGTGAAAGCCCCACCCATGCTGTCCTCCTTGATGGACACCCTCTTGGTTTCTGGTGGTGCAGCCTTGGACTTCTTGCTCTTGCCGATAGAACTCTCTGACACGTCCTCAACAGGAGCGCAGCTCTTCGAAGAGGCGCGCTTACTGGAGTGGGTGCAAGAGGTTTTGCCGGAAGAGGTTTCACTAGAAAGGGTCTTGCCGGCTTTCTTCCTTCCCGGGGCTTCATCGGTAGGAGCAAGTGCCTTGGCGGCTGTCGGTGTCAAAACCGACGGATCTCGGGTAGGGGGTCCCGAACTGTGCGTCTAAGCCAGATGGTAACAGGAGGCAGGGGACACAATGTTTTACCCAGGTTCGGGCCCTCTTGATGGAGGTAAAACCCTACATCCTGCTTGATTAATATTGATGATATGGGTAGTACAATAGTAGATCTACCACGAGATCAGAGAGGCTAAACCCTAGAAGCTAGCCTATGGTATGATTGTATGTTGTCCTACGGACTAAAACCCTCCGGTTTATATAGACACCGGAGAGGTTAGGGTTACACAAGGTCGGTTACAAAGGAGGTGATCTACATATCCGTATTGCCTAGCTTGCCTTCCACGCCATGTAGAGTCCCATCCGGACACGAGACGAAGTCTTTAATCTTGTATCTTCATAGTCTAACAGTCCGGCCAATGGAGATAGTCCGGCTGTCCGGAGACCCCCTAATCTAGGACTCCCATAGTAGCCCCTGAACCAGGCTTTCGATGACGATGAGTCCGGCGCGCAGTATTGTCTTCGGCATTGCCAGGCGGGTTCCTCCTCCGAATACACCACGGAAGAATTTTGAATATAAGGATAGTGTCCGACCCTACAAAATAAGTTCCACATACCAACATAGAGAGAATAATATTTCCATAAACCTTAATCTGCTGACACGTTTTGGCAACATGACATCATGCCATGGCCCGGTATTTATTCGAACCATTTTTCTTCAAACAGCTCCACACATAACGCGAGGCGGTTTCTTGACACGTCTTGTCAAAGCATAGATCGTGTTCCCCGAATTACGGGACTCTCATTAATACGGTAGTGGGTAACCCAACCGTGTCTAGGACTCCTGGATTATAGGCAAGTCCCAAATGGCCACGGAGAGGACGCTTGATATTCACCCTCTTTATAAAGGGACAAGGTTTTCAATTTTTCTCTGCCGTGCTCAATCGAACCCTTCCCCTGCCTCGAGGTCTAAAACCCAAAGCCCAGGTCAGGTGCTCCGGATCATCAGTCATGTCCGGATCCAACCTTCAAGGCCGATGGATGCCATCCTCCGTTATGGAAGAAGATATCAAAAAGTTGAGGGAGGCCAGGTACCTGACCGCCGAGGTTTCGCATCGGCTGCCTGCCCGAGGGCAGGCCGTTCCTACTCCTGAACCCAACGAAGACATCGTGTTCATCTCCCACTTCCTCCGAGGCCTAGGCCTCACTCTGGATCCCTTCGTCAGGCGTTTGATGTTCTATTATGGCCTAGATTTCCACGATCTAGCCCCGAACTCCTTTCTCCACATCTCGACATTTATTGTCGTGTGTGAGGCCTTCCTCCGCATAACCCCTTACTTTGGCCTGTGGCTCAAGACCTTTGAAGTGAAGCCAAAGATGATCGAGGGGCAACATGCAGCGTGCGGAGGCGCGTCAATAAGCCAAAGATTCTAATTTGGTTATGGTAATGCAAGTAATGCTGGTTCGTCGAGTCCAGCCTTGCAAATGCCGGACCCTTCGCTTGTGGGAGTTCAACCCAGAAGGACCGTGTGCTATTCAAAGTTTCATCGGCCTGACGCACGAGGAAATGTACAAGTCATTCTTCGGACCTCAAATAGAGTGTCCGGATACTACCGAGGACTTGGGCTTGAGCAGCAACCGCGCCGCCGAACAAGTAAGTAATTCCCTAGCCTGATACACCATCTTTTATTCACCATGACGTCATTTCTGAGAAATCTCTCTTTGACAAGGACTGGCTAACAAAGGCGAAGATGATTCGGTGTTTGGCCCCCCTCCCTGGGGGTTTGGAGAATCCGGTACTGGAAAAGATGCTCGAGCTCGCACCTTGCCCGGAGCCCTCGAAGGAAGATACAAGGGGGAATAATATGGGAGAAAGCAGGCCCCCATCGCTGCCAGTTCCAACCGAGGGAATGGGCGCCTCCATAAAGGAGGATAACCGGGGGAGGAAGAGGACTGCTTTTGAGGATCCGGAAACTGGGGCCTCTAAACGAGAGAAGAAGTCTCCAACAAAGGGTCCTACCTCGGGGGGTGCTCTTGCCGCACAAAGTCCGCACGGGGATCAGCCCTCCAACGAGTCGTAAGTGATCAAAAATACTTTAACAGTGAAGGTATACTACCTTTCCTCTGAGGAAAATAACCGCCGTACATATCTTGCAGTTCGGGTCTTCGCCCTTCTCAGCTGAGCTCGTCTTCGGGGGATCTTCTTCCGGAGATGATGGAGAGAAAAACGCCTCCCCGGGACTCCCCCGCTCAAGAAGTGGGCGACCTCGAAGTGTCGTCACGGAGGGCCTCTCCGGATCCGGTGAGACCAAAAGATAATCCCATAGTCACCCGAAGTCCCCAGCGTCCGACTCTCCAAGAGAGCGAACAAAAGAGTCTGGCACCGTCTGGTAAGCGGTCGGACGTTCTGAGGGAGCTGTTGGAGCAAGCGGCCATCTCAGAAGAACACCGTACTCTGATGGGTAGGATGATGGAAAGAATTTCATCCGCCGAAAGCGGATTACATGAAGCCTTTATGAGTCTACTGACGGGCTTTGAGGTACGTGAAATGATATTTGATAGTACCGCACATCTTAGGTGTGCCCTGTGTAGATAGTAGCCCCTGAGACTCTGGTTGTCGTCGAGAATGGCGGCGAATAGAGGATCATAATGCCAGTCAATAACCAGACTACCTTTATGTGCAGGAGGTGCAAGCTCCAGTGGCTAGCCGGACTAATGAGTTTGCCAAACTAAAGCAGCAACTAGATGCGGCAGATGCCGACATCGAGCTTGTTAACAAGCGGCTTGACGAGTCACAGGGTAATTAGTGTTTTCTGGTGAATGTCACAAAATAAGAGCAGCATGATGCCAGTATCTTTAATATGTTGTGACTGCAGACGGAGCTGCCACCGTGGAGACCCTTTGGGCGAACTCGCCTGAGGCATGGAACAAGCGAGAGTTAGTAATGCGGCTGCTTTGAAGGCGGCCGAAGAGTTAAGAGCCGAGAAGGCCGCGCATTGCGAAAGTAAAGAAAAGATGGCCATGGAATTAAAAGCCACTGCCGACCGTTGCCAGTTCCTTGAAGAGGAGAACCTTGTGAAGGCGGCGGACCTTGAAAAGGCCACGATCGCGACCAAGGATACTCGCTCTGCTATGAGGGCGAAGAAGGAGGAGCTGTGCAAAGCCGGGGATATTACGGCTGGGAAGCCCTTTCTACTGCAGAGGAAGTTCGGAGATCCACGGTATGCCCCCCTGGATCGGCTGTGGAGTTCGGCAGACGCATATATGGACTTGGCGGCAAGCGCTGTCAATGCAGTCAAATACTTCCGAGATCAGACAGATCGTGAAGTGGACAAGTTGTTCTGGTCGCAGTTTAACGTTCCAGAGCGTCCGCTTCCCCTGACTGACCAACTAGCCGAATGGGCCGAACTTAATAGGTTGTCCGGACTTGCCATGAGGTCCGTCGTAGATCATTTGTGGCCTGAGAAGCTGAAGCCGAACAACTATTTCAGCTTAGTGCAGCAGTTCCTTGGTGCGGTGCCGCGCATTAATGCGATGAAGAGGTCGGCATGGATAGAAGGCTCGCGGATGGCCTTTGCCCGTGTCAAGGCATACTGGGCGGAGATGAATGCTACCACAGTTGTGGCACAAGGTTCGGCCATAGGCCGAGTAGCTGCCGAGCACTATTTTGAAGAGGTTCTTGAGGGTGCTCGTTTGATAGAGGCCCAGTGCTCGAAGAATATTATGTTTGAGTGACATGTATTCCCATTGTAAACACAATGTTTTTATGAAATGTAGTAAGGCTGGATTTATACTTTTGCCGGAAAGTGATATGGTGCCTCCTGTGCGGCCGTTTATGTATATATGTATATAACCTGAAAGATTGCAGTCGTCGGCTTCAACCCCCGTGCATATAATGCGGAGGTGCTCGCAGAAAACGCGTGTTCACACTTAACCCAACATCTTGGTCCTATTAAGGAGGTGATAGTGCAGCGAACGAGGCAACCAGACTATGATGCTTTAACACTTTCACTTAGCCATAAGAGTTTGACGGTGGGGCTACTATATAGCCCCTGGTGGCTCCGCACTCTCCCGAATTCGGGGTGCGTATATGCCTAGCCAGGAAACGGCCCTTCGTTAAAGCAGAGGAATTCTAACATTCCGATGGGTCATCGAGTGGTTGACCAGTCTCACGCTATATCATGACAGTCAGTTTTCGGCTTTCTCTACTGAGGTGCTCGTCCGGATGAAACAGGGCACAATCGCAGCAGTTCTCCTAGCGCTGCCTTAGCCGATAAAACAGAACGTAAGGCACCAAAACACAGGAGCCGGGCAAACCCATCATTGGACCAAAGACATGATTCGGAGCTGATGCATATAAGGCCAAACTCGCGACGCCGAACACTCCCTAGGGTATTCGGTCTTTATGGTATAAACCAGGCCTAGATAGTGCCCTTTGTAAGAAGCCCCTTATGTCCAGGTACAGGCGTTATTCTGACGTGGCCACATGCAAAGACGCCAGCATCCTTCTCAATTGTACTGAGAATCCGAGGGATGTGTATCAACAAGAGACAGTAAAAAAGGTTTACGCAGGGTCTTAATCTAAAAAGAATCCTTGGAGCGGGTCCCTGCTGCACGTCTGCGCCTGTGTCTCCGTTGTGCCGTATCCTGGACGGGTGTAGCACGATGGTCATCTGTAAAAGAGAGGAACTTAGGTGAAAGGTTGTCGTGCAAAAATGTAGTTTTTAAAGAAACCATGTATAATTAAAGATGAGTAAAAATTGCCACTTGTCTGCACGCGTTGAGCCCCTTGTAGTTGTAATAGGGGTGTGGCCGTCAATCCGGTATGAATTACATATAGCTGCGCTAGACTCGTCTAACCGTGTCCGTGGTCTTGACGACCTATCAAATGCTTTAGTTGGTGAGGCCGTTTTTAGTGTGCGGCTGCAGAGGCAGTCGCATTCTTTTCGGCGCTCAAAGATCGCTCAATGTTTCCATTTACTGTAATGATGCCACGTGGACCGGGCATCTTGAGTGTGAGGGAAGCGTAATGTGGTATTGCATTAAAGCGAGCGAAAGCTTCGCGTCCAAGTAGTGCTTGATAGCCACTTTGGAACGGAGCAATGTGGAAGGTTAAATGTTCGCTACGGAAGTTATCAGGGAAGCCGAATATGACTTTAGTAGCAAGGAGCCCGTGCAGTGAGCCCCTGGTCCTGGCGTTACTCCTTTAAAGGTAGTGTTGCTATGGCAAATTTTCATTGGGTCTATCCCCATTTCACGGATTGTATCCTGGTATATCAGGTTTAGACTGCTGCCACCGTCCATCAGGACTCGTGTGCAGTGGTATCCATCAATTATTGTTTCTAATACTAGAGCAGCCCATCCTACATGCCGGATACTTGCTGAGTAATCAAGATGGTCGAAAGTGATCGGTTGAGACGACGAGTGGCAGCACTTTGCGGGGATAGGCCCTTGGGCACATTTTTCTGGGAGGGCCGCGTTGTTTCTCCCCTTGATCACGTGTAACACGTTGACTATTTTGACTTCTGGTGGGAACTTCTTTTGTTCCCCAGTGTCTTGCTTGAGAGGCTCATCCTCGTCTTCGCTTGGTGTATCCTTCCGCTTGTGTACGGCGTTGAGCTTGCTGAACTGCTTGAAGACCCAACATTCGCTGTGGGTATGGTTAGCGGGTTTACCAGGGGTGCTATGGGTCTGACACACTTGGTCCAGAATTTTGTTTAGGCTGGACAGTTCGTCTCTGGCGCCTTTAGAGGGCAGCTTTTGCTGACCTGGCCGAGAGCTTCTGAATCCGGCGTTTACTGCCGTGCTCTTCGTGCTGTCTTCTTTATTCCGGCGTTTGTTATTGTTGTTGCGCCGTGGTTTCCCGTTTCCATCTCTAACTTCGGATGTACTGGGGTCGCTGGTGCTGCACCTGGCTAGCCAGCTATCCTCGACCGCGCAAAAGCGGGTCATGAGGCTTGTTAATGCTGCCATTGTTCTCGGCTTTTCTTGGCCGAGGTGTCTGGCAAGCCATTCGTCATGGACGCTACGCTTAAAAGCTGCCAAGGCTTCAGCGTCCGGACAGTCGACTATTTGGTTCTTTTTAGTAAGAAACCTGTTCCAAAGCTTTCGGGCTGACTCTCCGGGCTGTTGAGTTATATGACTTAAATCGTCCGCATCCGGAGGCCGGACATAAGTCCCTTGAAAATTTGCCCGAAAAGCGTCTTCGAGCTCTTCCCAGCTTCCGATGGAGCTTTCGGGGAGGCCTTTAAGCCAGTGCCGAGCTGGCCCTTTGAGTCCGAGGGGTAAATACTTAATGGCGTGGAGATCATCTCCTCGAGCCATATGGATATGGAGGATATAATCCTCAATCCAGACCCCAGGGTCTGTTGTTCCGTCGTATGCCTCTATGTTTACGGGTTTGAATCCCTATGGAAATTCATGGTCCAGCACCTCATCGGTGAAACATAGGGGGTGTGCGACACCCCTGTATCTGGGTGTGCCGCGTTGTTCGGATGTTTGTTGTGTTGCATCGTATGCTGGAGCGCGCTTGCGTGGTCCATAGATGGATCTGGTTGCTCCGTCCTTTTGACGTGAGCCCTCGCATGGATCGTGTATTGGCCTGTGTGCGGCATCGGTTGCCGCATTATGTCAGTCGTGAGGTCATCTATCCGG
Source organism: Triticum aestivum (assembly GCF_018294505.1). Taxonomy (NCBI): domain Eukaryota; kingdom Viridiplantae; phylum Streptophyta; class Magnoliopsida; order Poales; family Poaceae; genus Triticum; species Triticum aestivum. The sequence continues at coordinate 381,538,280 of NC_057794.1, read as the reverse complement.
CCAGATGGTCGTTTTAATTTTTGGTTGTGGGGGATCTAAGGCCTCCTCGTTAAATTCAGGTAGCAACTTCCGCTTCGGGTAGCTCTTGCTGGGGTGATTACCACCGTACTTCGCTGCTGTGTTGAGTACTTTATTCCATCTGATTTGGAATATGTCTTACGCAGCCTTGAGCCTTTGCTTCTGCTTTTTTAGACTCCTCGCGGTGGCAACAAGCCTTTGATGGGCATTCTATTGCTCCGGGTGTCTGTCCGATGTGATGTAATCCGGACTGTTATCTTTTACAGAGTCCGGTTGTTCGGTTTGATTCTCCATGTTGCCGTGGTCCGGCAATGGTTCACCCTGCTCTAACGTTGGGTCTGTATGACCGTTGTTTCTGCCGAGGCGGGTTTTGGGCCGGCGCTTACGCCGCCGCCTTGACTGCTTCTCGAGGGGATAACCCTTTGTTGCGTCCTTCAGTTCCTCGTCGTCGTTTTCCTTTGGTGTGTCCACCATGTATACGTCATGCGGTGAAGTGGGCGTCCAGTGCCCTGAGGGCAGTGGTTCCTGTTCGTCTCCCGCATCGTCGTCCATACCGTCGATGTCTTCGGAGTTGAAGTCGAGCATGTCGGCTAAGTCATCGACAGTGGCTACTAAGTGGGTGGTGGGTGGGTCGCAAATTTCTTCGTCGTCCGCATCCCAGTCCTGCCGGGCATAGTTCGGCAAAGATTCTCCTGACAAGGAAAGAGACCTTAATGAGTTCAGTATATCACCGAGGGGCGAGTGCTGAAAGATATCCGCGGAGGTAAACTCCATGATCGGCGCCCAATCAGATTCGATAGGAACGGGCGCAGGCGGTTCGGAGTCCGTGGCCAGAGAAGGGTCCGGCAGTTTAACAACACGGCTCTCGTGCAAGGTAAGGTCGATGTTCGGCTTGATCGCCGCTAAGGGTAAGGCCTCCGCAGCAGGGTCCATCCACCCATCCGTAGAAGGCGCAACTGGCTCCAAATTGACGGTCGGAGCGGCTGTCGGTGCGATCTTAACACTGTCCGATGGAAGAGCTAAATCGTACTCATCGTGACCGCGTGACGCACAAGGTAGAGGCTCGAATCCGTCGAAGATCAAGTCTCCGCGAACATCGGCCGTGTAGTTTAAGCCTCCAAACCTGACCTGGTGGCCAGGCGCGTAACTTTCGATCTACTCCAGATGGCCAGGCGAATTGGCCCGCGGTGCAAAGCCGCCGAACACGAAGATCAATCCGGGGAGAAAAGTCTCACCCTGGACTGCATCGCTATCGATGATAGTAGGAGCCATCAAGCCTAACGGCGATGACACAGAGGAACTCTCAATGAAAGCACCAATGTCGGTGTCAAAACCGGCGGATCTCGGGTAGGGGGTCCCGAACTGTGCGTCTAAGCCGGATGGTAACAGGAGACAGGGGACGCAATGTTTTACCCAGGTTCGGGCCCTCTTGATGGAGGTAAAACCCTACGTCCTGCTTGATTAATATTGATGATATGGGTAGTACAAGAGTAGATCTACCACGAGATCAGAGAGGCTAAACCCTAGAAGCTAGCCTACGGTATGATTGTATGTTGTTCTACGGACTAAAACCCTCCGGTTTATATAGACACCGGAGAGGTTAGGGTTACACAAGGTCGGTTACAAAGGAGGAGATATACATATCCGTATTTCCTAGCTTGCCTTCCACGCCAAGTAGAGTCCCATCCGGACACAAGACGAAGTCTTTAATCTTGTATCTTCATAGTCTAACAGTCTGACCAATGGAGATAGTCCGGCTGTCCGGAGACCCCCTAATCCAGGACTCCCACAGCGGCAGTTGCCGCAACTGCCTCTCGGTAGAGTTGGTCGGCACAGATGAGTGTGTCTTTCTTGACAGAGGGGACTGTGATGATGGTCAGTGGCCTCGGCATCTTCAACTTGTTGTAGGCATAGTGTGACGCCGCCATGAACTTGGCCAGCGCTGGGCGGCCAAGGATCCCGTTGTACGGCAAGGGGATCTCGGCAACATCAAAAACGATCTTCTCCGTCCTATAGTTCAGCTCGCCCCCAAACATAAAGGGTAGCGTGATCTTACCTTTTGGCTGACTCCTTCCTGGGCTGACCCCTAGAAACATGCCTGTTTCCTTGAGATCTCCATCAAGAATCTGTAGCTTCTTGATCACAACAGCGAGATCAAATTCAGACCGGCCCCACCATCAACCTGCACTTTTGTCACCTTGAGGTTGCGTATTGTTGGTGAAACTAACAATGGCAAACACCCGACCGCAGTTGTGCGATCAGGGTGATCCTTGTTGTCTGATATGTCTCCATCGTATCTACTTTTCCAAACACTTTTGCCCTTGTTTTGGACTCTAACTTGCATGATTTGACTGGAACTAACCCGGACTAACGCTGTTTTCAGCAGAATTACCATGGTGTTATTTATGTGTAGAAACAAAAGTTCTCGGAATGACCTGAAAATTCACGGAACATCTATTTGGAAATAATAAAAAATCCTTGCAAAAGATGAAGACCAGGGGGCCACCACCTGTGCACGAGGGTGGGGGGCGCGCCCCCTACCTCATGGGCCCCCTGGAGCTCCTCCGACCTCAACTCCAACTGTATATATTTGGTTTCGGAGAGAGAAAATCAGAGAGAAGAATTCATCACATTTTGCGATACAGAGCCGCTGCCAATCCCTAAAACCTCTCGGTAGGGCTGATCTGGAGTCCGTTCGGGGCTCCGGAGAGGGGAATCTGTTGCCATCGTCATCATCAACCATCATCCATCACCAATTTCATGATGCTCACCGTCGTGCATGAGTAATTACATCGTAGGCTTGCTGGACGGTGATGGGTTGGATGAGATCTATCATGTAATCGAGTTAGTTTTGTTAGGGTTTGATCCCTGGTATCCACTATGTTCTGAGATTGATGTTGCTATGACTTTGCTATGCTTAATGCTTATCACTAGGGCCCGAGTGCCATGATTTCAGGTCTGAACCTATTATTTTTTCATCAATATATGAGTGTTCTTGATCCTATCTTGCAAGTCTATAGTCACCTACTATGTGTTATGATCCGGCAACCCCGAAGTGACAATAATTGGGACCACTCCCGGTGATGACCATAGTTTGAGGAGTTCATGTATTCACTATGTGCTAATGCTTTGTTCCGGTACTCTATTAAAAGGAGGCCTTAATATCCCTTAGTTTCCATTAGGAACCCGCTGCCACGGGAGGGTAGGACAAAAGATGTCATCCTAGTTCTTTTCCATAAGCATGTATGACTATATTCAGAATACATGCCTACATTACATTGATGAATTGGAGCTAGTTCTACGTCACCCCATGTAATGATTGTTACATGATGAACTGCATCCGGCATAATTCTCCATTATCGATCCATTGCCTACGAGCTTTCCATATACTGTTCTTCGCTTATTTACTTTTCCGTTGCTATTGCTATCATCATTACAAAATACCAAAAACATTACTTTTGCTACTGTTACCTTTTGCTACCGTTGCCACTACTATCATATTACTTTTCTACTTAATACTTTGTTGCAGATATTAAGTTTCCAGGTGTGGTTGAATTGACAACTCAGCTGCTAATACTTGAGAATATTCTTTGGCTCCCCTTGTGTCGAATCAATAAATTTGGGATGAATACTCTACCCTCGAAAACTGTTGCAATCCCCTATACTTGTGAGTTATCAAGAATATTTTCTGGCGCCGTTGCCGGGGAGCATAGCTCTATTCTTTGAGTCACTTGGGATTTATATCTGCTTATCATTATGAAGAACTTGAGAGATCCAAAAACCAAGATTTCTCCCTTAACTACGAGGGGAGGTAAGGAACTGCCATCTAGCTCTGTACGTGATTCACCTTTCTGTTTTGAGTAAGCTTGCGACACCTAAACCTCCTTCTGCTATTCATCCTAGTATGTCGCGTGTTATTGATGATGCCACTTCTGCTATGCATGATACTCATGATGAAACTACTTCTATGCTTGATACTACTGTGCCACTTGGTGAATTTCTTGATGAACAACTTGCTAGGGTTAGAGAGAATGAAAATATTGAATCTGATAATATTGATGAAAGTGATGATGAAGACTCTTCCCCTAATAATGAATCACCTGTTATTCCTGAGGGTTATGTTTTTGAAAAATAAGCTTCTTTATCTATTTTAGCTTGCAAAGATAGATACGAACTCAAGAGGTTATTAGCTAAATGGAAGCAACAATCTCTAAATGCTAGAATGAAACATGATCCTGCTTTTGCTACTTCACCTATCTGTGTTGCTGATAATGATTATGAATTCTCTGTTGATCCTGGTATAATTACTTTGGTTGAATCTGATCCTTTTCATGGCTATGAATCTGAAACTGTTGTGGCACATCTTACTAAATTAAATGATATAGCCACCCTGTTCACTAATGATGAGAGAACTCGCTATTTCCTTAAAATATTTCCGTTCTCATTAAAGGGTGATGCTAAGATATGGTTTAATTCTCTAGATTCTGGTTGTGTGCATAGTCCCTAGGATATGATTTATTACTTCTCTGCTAAATATTTCCCTGCTCATAAGAAACAAGTTGCTTTAAGGGATATATATAATTTTGTGCAAATTGAAGAAGGGAGTCTCCCACAAGCTTGGGGGAGGCTTCTCCAATTACTTAATGCTTTGCCTGATCATCCTCTTAAGAAAAATGAAATACTTGATATATTTTATAATGGACTAACCGATGCCTCCAAAGATTACCTGGATAGTTGTGCTGGTTCTGTTTTTCAGGGAAAGAACATCGGATGAAGCTGAAATTCTATTGAATAATATGTTGACAAAGGAAAATAATTGGACACTTCCTGAACCAGCTCCTGAGCCAGCTCCTGATCCTATTCCTAAACCAACTCCGAAGAAGAGGGGTGTTCTATTTCTCAGTCCTGAAGATATGCAAGAGGCAAAGAAATCTATGAAAGAAGAAGGTATTAAAGCTGAAGATGTTAAGAATTTACCTCCTATTGAAGAAATACATGGTCTAAATTTACCGCCTGTTGAAGAAACATATGACCACAATCCATTACCTATTGAAGAAACTCATGGTCTTGATAACCCGACACAGGTAGTAAAGGTAAATTCTCTCTATAGATATGATAAAACTGAAATCCCGTTTACTAAATTTGCTAGCCCATGCTTAGATGGGTTTGACAAATTTATGGTGAAGCAAGAAGAAATACTATTAAAATATGCTTGGACACTTGGGTGATTATATGGCTAATGTCAAAGGTGAACTTAAACTTATTAGTAAACATGCTTCTATGGTTATCACTCAAGTAGAACAAGTACTTAAAGCTCAAAATGACTTGCTCAATGAATTGAATAGTAAGAAAAATGATAATGATGTTAGAGTTATGACTAGAGGTGGTAAAATGACTTAGGAACCTTTGTATCTTGAATGCCATCCTAAGAGAATTGAGCAAGATTCTCAGAGAAATAATATAGATGCACCTAGTCCTTCCAAAAGGAAGAAAAAGAAAAATGATAGGACTTTGCATGCTTCTAGTTAACCTATTGCTGAAACACCTGAGAATCCAAATGATATTTCTATTTCTGATGCTGAAACACAATCTGGTAATAAACCTGAAACTAGTGATAATGTTAATGATAATGTTCATGATGATGCTCAACCTAGTAATGATAATGATATAGAAATTGAACCTGATGTTGATCTTGATAACCCACAATCAAAGAATCAACATTATGATAAGAAAGACTTTGTTGCTAGGAAACACGGTAAATAAAGAGAACCATGGGTTCAGAAACCCATGCATTTTCCTCCCAAACCATCCAAGAAAAAGGATGATGAGGATTTTGAGCGCTTTGCTGAAATGATTAGACCTATATTTTTGCGTATGCGATTAACTCATATGCTCAAAATGAATCCTTATGCTAAGTATATGAAGGATATTGTTACAAATAAAAGAAAGATACCAGAAGCTGAAATTTCCACCATGCTTGCTAATTATACTTTTAAGGATGGAATACCAAAGAAACTTGGAGATCCAGGAGTACCTACTATACCATGCTCCATTAAAAGAAATTATGTTAAAACTGCTTTATGTGATCTTGGAGCCGGTGTTAGTGTTATGCCTCTCTCTTTATATCGTAGACTTGATTTGAATAAGTTGACACCTACTGAAATATCTTTGCAAATGGCTGATAAATCAACTGCTATGCCTGTTGGTATTTGTGAGGATGTGCCTGTTGTAGTTGCAAACATTACTATTTTAACGGACTTTGATATTCTTGATATTCCCGAGGACAGTAGTATGTCTATTATTCTTGGAAGACCTTTTTTGAACACTTCAGGGGCTGTTATTGATTGCACTAAAGGCAATGTCACTTTTCATGTTAATGGTAATGAGCATACGGTACACTTTCCGAGGAAACAATCTCAAGTTCATAGTATCAACTCTATTGGAAAAATTCCATCGATTATATTTGGAGGTTTTGAAATTCCTCTTCCTACTGTCAAGAAGAAATATGATATTCTTATTATTGGGGATGTGCATATCCACGTTGAGGTAACATAGTGTTATTCGAAATTTCTCCAGTTCCATTTTATTCGGAATGAGTTCGTTAACAAAACTTGATCAACCTTGTTAGTGGATTCCTTTTGATGAGCATGAGATGGATGAAACTAGAAGGCACAACCTTTTGTACCTTCCTTTAACTTTCTGTTATTTATATTAAATAAAATAAAAATAAGTAGTTTCCGTCTGTTACCTGAATTATCCGTGCAATATAAAAATACCCCGAAAATAAAATTCTCCAAATGCCCTGAAATTTAAATATGATTTTTTCTGGAATATTTGAGAATATCTGGAACTGAGAACACAACAGGGGGATCAACCACCTGGCCACGAGGGTGGAGGGCGCGCCCTACCCCCCTAGGTGCGCCCCTCTACCTCGTGGGCCCATGGTGGACCTCCTCCACTTATTCCTGCACCCACACACTTCTTCTTCCTCCCACAAACACGAATATCCAGCTCAAGCACGAGTTCTAGCTCATTTTGCTGCCATTTTCGATCTCCTTGCTCAAAGCACCTCTCACAAAACTGCTTGGGGAGATTGTTCCTTGGTATGTGACTCCTCCATTGGTCCAATCAGTTTTTGGTTTACTGCTTTATTCATTGCATATTTTTGCTGCTTAGGTGACCCTGATCTTGAGCTTGCATGTCAATTTTATATGGCAAAAGTAGTTTTGATGCATGATATAGGCTCTAGGCACTTGTAGGAGTAGTTGCTATCAATATTTATTGAGTTTGGTTCACTTCTATTTGAAGTTACTAAACATTTCAGAATTTTTCAGAAAATGATGAAGAGATTTTTGAGGGGCTCATCGAGCTGAAGCTCAAGGGAAAAGAAAAATGAAGAGGCAGAGAAGCCCAAGTATAATTTGCCTCGCACCGTGGAGGCCTCACCGACTTCCTCCGCGACCGACACGAACAGCTAGTACCTCGTCTCGCTAGAGGACATTCGCGCCTACCAGAACCCTACATCAGCCATAGAGCCAGAGTCGAAACCACAATCTAATCATCCACGTCAGTCTAATTACCTGTGGGATCCGGAGATGATTGCCAACCAGTGGAAATCGGAGTCTTCTTCATCTCAGTACGACCCCAACTATTATTGTGGATATCCGCCAGGCCAGGCGTGGCCATAGACCAACTTAGGCCAGAAGCCTAAGCTTGGGGGAGTACGTATTTCCCACCGACATTACATTCATGTTCACACACTCATTGCTAGATGTCGGTGCTCATACTTTTTCATTGTACCATCCATGCTAGTTTATTTTCCTTTTCATGCTTTCTTCTTGTGTGTTTAATAAACCTTAAGAAAAACCAAAAAAAACAGTTGTAGCTTTTTATTAGTTTACTTTCCATGGTTATAGTAGTATTTAAAAAGAAAACCCAAAAATATTTCTTGTTCTTCTTTTGCTTGTTGGGAGCTTTCCCGTGTAAATAGTTTTATTTCTTTTCTTTTCTTTGGGGGTCTATAGGAGAAGATCATAATTAAATTGTTGAAGTGGCTCTTATCTGCGTTATTGTTGATTTAACCAAGAGGCCCTATTGCCTTGTCTTCTCCTGTTTATTGAATGCTCGCAGATTCCAGCTTAGTCCAATGCACGTGCACTATTATAATTATCCACATCGTTCGATCGTGCGAGTGAAAGGCAATTATGACGATATATGATAGACTGGCTGAGATGAGAAAAGCTGATACGAACTCGACCTCTTTTGTTTTTGTCAATATGATTAGTTCATCGTTCCTGATTCAGCCTATTATAAATAAACATGTTTGCAATGACAACTAGAGATCATAGTTTCTTGTGCCATGCTTGATTAGCTATGAGCTTATAATGGATTACCTTGCGTGCCAACATGCTATTAAAATGGTTGTGAGGTGGTATGATAGGGTGGTATCCTCGTCTGAATGATTTAAGTGACTTGACTTGGCACATGTTCACACATGTATTTGAAACAAAATCAACATAGCCTTCACGATATTTATGTTCATGGTGGATTATATCCTACTCATGCTTGCATTCAGTGTTGATTAATTTTAATGCAAGTTCATGACTGTTGTCACTCTCTAGCTGGTCGGTTCCCAGTCTTTTGCTAGCCTTCACTTGTACTAAGCGGGAATATTGCTTGTGCATCCAATCCCTTAAACCCCAAAGTTATTCCATATGAGTCCACTATACCTTCCTATATGCGGTATCTACCTACCGTTCCAAGTAAATTTGTATGTGCCAAACTCTAAACCTTCAAATAAATATCATGTTTTGTATGCTCGAATAGCTCATGTATCAACTAGGGTTGTCCGTATCTTCCATGTTAGGCGGGTTATTCTCAAGAGGAGTGGACTCCGCTCCTCACTCACGAGAAAGTGGCTGGTCACCGGGATGCCCAGTCCCATGCTTTATGCAAACTAAATCAAAATAATTGCAAAACAAAACTCCCCCTGGGACTGTTGCTAGTCGGAGGCACAAGTTGTTTCGAGCAAGCCATGGATTGATGCTTGTTGGTGGAGGGGGAGTATAAACTTTACCATTCTGTTTGGGAACCGCCTATAATGTGTGTAGCATGGAAGATATCGCCATCTCTTGTTTGTTATGTTGACAATGAAAGTATACCACTCAAAATATTATTCACCTCTATTTCAAAACCGAGCTCTGGCACCTCTACAAATCCCTGCTTCCCTCTGCGAAGGGCCTATCTATTTACTTTCATGTTGAGTCATCATCCTCTTATTAAAAAGCACTAGTTGGAGAGCACCACTGTCATTTGCATTCATTAATGTTAGTTTACATTGAGTATGACTTGACTGGATCTTTTTACCATGAATTACAATGTCTAGTCAGTCCTTGATCTTTAAAGGTGCTCTGCATTTATGTTTTGCGGCCTCAGAAAGGGCTAGCGAGATACCATCTTGTTATATCATATTATGATTGTTTTGAGAAAGTGTTGTCATCCGAGATTTATTATTATTGCTCGCTAGTTGATTATGCCGTTGATATGAGTAAACATGAGACCTATGCGTTATTGTGAATGTGGTTAGTCATAATCTTTGCCGAAAACTTGAATGCTGGCTTTACATATTTACAACAACAAGAGCAAACAGAGTTTGTAAAAGTTTTTCTTTATCACTTTCAGTTTATCAACTGAATTGCTTGACGACAGTGTCAAAAATGATGGGCGTGCGGACCACTTCAGTGGCTTCTGGGCATCGAATGGTGGTCCTGCTTCAGTTGGCGGTGAGAGGTGTGCAGCGAGGCGCCACCATCGACGCACATGGCCTTTGTAGCTTTCTGGAATTCATGCTCCCCAGACTCGTTGTCCTCGTCATGATCATCATCTTCCTCCTTGTCGCGGCCCCGAGCGGGCCTCTCTTGTTGATTATCTTTGCCGCGGCGACCTCCTTGACTGCCACACTTCATGTCGGACCCCTCAGTGCCATCCTGACCCTTCTCCTTGTCCCGCCTTTCATATTCAGCTTTCTGCTTTTCTGCAAGCAGCTCAACTTGTCGGTAGTTCTGGAGGTCATGGCCCTTGGTTCGGTGGATCTTGCAGTACTGCTTGTCGGAGCCTCCTGGCTTGTCAGCGGCCGCCAAGGCCCGGCAGGCGGCGCACCCGCAACCTCCTTGTCGGGGTCATCAGCCTTGGCCTTCTTACGGTGCCAGGGTCACTGGATCCCTCAACGGCAAGCACAGTCTTGCACTTAAGCTTCTTGTTGCGGCGTCGGCCCTTCTTTGTTCAGGCGGCGACGTCTTTGTCCATGGAGTCAATCTTTGCGCCGGCGTCCTCACCAGGATACTTCCTTCCTTCCTCAGCCCGAGCACATATATCAGCCAGAACATACAGTTCGGGTACATCGTTGACCTTGTTCATCGCCAGCTCTTCACGCATCTTGCGGTTGCATACGTTCTGATGGATCGCACTGATGATAACGGCGGGACGAACATCTGGGATGGTGTACTTCACACGGCTGAATCTTTGTATGTACTTACGCAGGGGCTCGCCATCCTTCTGGGGGATGACATGCAAGTCACTTGCCTGGCCAGTAGCTTGGTGGACTCCGGTAAAGGCGCTAACAAACTCGTGGCACAGATCCGACCAGGAAGAGATAGAATCTGCTCGCAGGTGCATCAACCACGACATGACGTTGGGCTTAAGCGCCAACAGAAAGTAGTTGGCGAGCACCCTGTCTTCACAAGCCCCGGCGGCTCGCATCGCGAATGTGTATATGCTGAGGAACTCCAACGGGTGAGTCTTGCTGTCGTACTTTTCCCCAACATCAGGCTTGAATGTGTTGTGGGAGGGCCACTGGAACTGCCGCAGCTCTCGGGTAACGGCCGGACAACCCACCTCGTAAGCCAGGTCGCTAGAGCCCCTCGGCGCTGGGTGGTCCATAGCAGGCCCCGCACGCCGATCCGACTGATGGCACGCCTCCCGCCATCGCTTGATGGTAGTTCGAGCGTCTTCCTGAGCTCGCTCTCGAAGACCACGACGTTGGTCACAACGTGTTTGTGGGTCGGACAACACTCTGGAAACGTTGCCACGGGAGTTGGCCCAACGAGTCGGTGGCTGCTGTCGTGGCCGTGGGGGAGGAGAGTGTACCGTGGTCACAGCATCTCCGGTCCTCCCACCGTTGACATGCACTGGCTCGACAGAACGCCGGCATGCACTACAAAAAAAGACACATCCGTGACATTTTGGGCCAAACGAAATTGTTTTTCTGTCATACTTATGACACTTCTATGACGATAATTGTGACAAAACTCAGTATCATCATAGATGTGGTGGGATCCTACTTCTATGACAAAAAATCATGATAGAAAATGGGCTTTTTATCCTAGGCAGGCCAGAGACGCAGCTGCATGACATTCTTTGGGCCGTCCATGACGGAAAAAACCATGGTAGAAGTGAGGGCGAGGAAAATATCGGGGTGTTCCCGGTTACGATGGGTGGTCGGGGCCGAGCGATGGGTGTTTCTCTTGTACACGCACGCATGTGGGTGCGAGGCGTTGGGCTCTAACTGAACCCGAGCGAGGCGTTGGGCTCTAACTGAACCCGAGTGATTGCACTATAGGCTACGCGTTACTGAACCTAAGTGATCGATGGCTGTTAACTGAACCCGATCGAGCGATTCCTTCGCTACTGCTGCTAACTGAAGCTGATCGATGCTGCATGTGGACGTACAGTGAGCGTTGCTGGGGGGTTTGGATGAACAGTTCCCGGTCAGGGTGGATGAACAGGACACCGTGGTGTTGCCTTTGGATGAACATGACCCCGATCGATCGATCACGTTAAGGAAGGATGAATAGGACCCCATGGAGGGCTGGATGAATAGTAGATGGTGGAGGGCTGGATGAACAATAGCCCGTGGAGGGGTGGTTGAACAGGAGCCCGTGGAGAGGGCTGGTTGAATAGTAGCCGATGGAGTAGCGCGCGGTGGAGGCTGGATGAACAGGAGCCCCTGGATGAACAGGAGCAGGTGGAGGCTGGAGGAGGTCGACGGTGGATGAATAGTAGCACGTGGAGGCTGGAGGGGAGTCGACGGTGGAGAAGAACAGTATCCCGTGGAGTCCTGTTTTGCGGTACGCCACACCCCTTCCGATGAACAGGACCCCCGTTTCGACCGTAGCACTCCAACACAAGTCTGTTTCCTCCGTTTTGCGTTACGCCACACCCCTCCCGATCAACAGGACCCCCGTTTCGACCGTAGGAGGTCCGTTTCCTCCGTTTTGCGGTACACCAGACCCCTCTCGATGAACAGGATCCCGTTTCGAACGTGGCCGATCGAACAAAAGGTCGTTTCCTCTGTTCTGCGGTACGTCAGGCCTCGTTTCCATCGGTTGTTCTGTCCAAGCCCTCCCGATGAACACGATGACGCATTCCGTTCCGACCCAGCTAGTTGGCTCCCCATGAACACGACGATGACGCAGTTTCTCCATTCTGACCCAGCCATGTACACAAGCCCTGGTCGTACGTATGCGCGAGTAGGCGTTCGAGACCCTGCCCGTATGTACGTACGTGGCCGTATTTTCTTTCTTGCACACTGGCCGATGTATGTACGTGTACATGGTACGTGCGCACCTCTACTGCGACACGTGCGCGCCTCTACATCGACCAGTATGTACGTACATGTTCGCGACCAGAATGACAACGCTATGTATGCTTCGACCAGGTGGGTCCCGACTGTCAGGCACTTCCTTGCATGCGAAGATGTAGCTGGTGGGTCCCAGCAGTCAGGGGGGCGAATTGTTTTTTTTGCCCGGACGCACTTCCTTGTATGCGAAGATGTAGCTGGTGGGTCCCAGCAGTCAGGGGGAAACGTTTTTTTTGCGAAATACGGTGGCTCGTCCGGTGGGTCCCCGCAGTCAGGTGGAGGAATAATTATTTTGCGCGTAATAAGGAGGCTCTTCCTTGCTACAGTCGTGGACCCAGCTGTCAGCCTCTCCACATACAGTCCATGTCCGATGGAAACGGTTCCTTGACCATGTTGACCACGCCGCGGCGAGAGCACCAGGGCGGCGGACGAAGGCAAGGCCTAGGAAGGGGACGACGCGGAGCCAGGGAAGACGCAACAGTGGAAACCCGCGCGGAGAGGAGTACAAGGATTTACTGTTTCGGCTACGGTGTGAGGCTGCCGTCGCCGCAGAATAACAGGGGGTGCGGGTGAGTAGAGGGATGTCCTGGCCAGCAGTGGGAGTAGTAGGGGCGCTCAGGGGAGGTAGGAGCACGAGGCACGACCGGCGCTGGTTTGGGCGGCTAGAGCAAGAAGACCAGAGGTTGTAGAAGCACTACGACCGTTGGATGGACATCGTACGGTCAATGGAGCTAGAATCATGCATATTGACTAAGTTCACAAAGCCCTCCATCCCCGTCAACTTAGTAGGCCCACAAGTCAGCCTCCCACTATACTGGGTCCCAACTAGCAGGGGGAGTATTCATTTTTTTGTGCATAATAAGGAGGCACTTCCTTGCGTGCGAAGATATAGATGGTGGGTCCGAGCTATCAGCGGCGGTAACATTTTTTCGCGAAATACAAAGGCCCTTTCGGTGGGTCCCAGATGTCAGGTGGAGGAATCATTATTTTGCGCATAATAAGGAGGCATTTCCTTGCGTGCGGCCGTGGACCCAGCTGTCAGCCTCTCCACGCACAGTCCACTTCAGATGCATGTCGGTCGTTGACCATGTTGACCAGGCCGCGCCGAGAGCACCGGGGCGGTGGACAACGGCAAGGCCTAGGAAGGGAACGACACGGAGCCAGGGAAGACTCGACAGTTGTTTCCCACGCAGAGGGGAGTACGACTTTACGACGGTTTACTGGTTCGTCTGCCTTCCCCGGGGAATAACAGCAGGTGTGGGTGAGTAGAGGGATGGCTAGGCCAGCGATGGGAGTATGGTGGGGTGGTGAGGCGTGCGAGGCAGCACAGCCGGCCACGGGGAGGAGGGAGTAGGCGGTCCCGCTTGCGCTTGTTTGAGCGGCTGGAGCAGGAATAGCAGAGATTGAAGAAGCACGACGGGCGTTGGATGGACATCCAACAGTCACTTCTTGTGCTTCGACCTTTTTTTAGGAAAGCCTCAAATCTGTGGAAAATAGCATACGGCCCATCTGCCATTATTTCTAATAATTTACAGCCCATTAGCTAATTCTTAATGTTTTTTTGGAGCCCATAATCTTTTTGTTAGCATCACAGCTCATATTGTGGCCACGGTTAAAAAATTATACGAAATTTTGCATATTTCGGTGCAGTCCGAACTGTTTTTAATCCTGAAATTTCGAGTCAAGTTCAAACTGATTTTAAAAGTAAATATATATATATATCAATATAAAATCCAACAAATTGTCCATGCATAAAAATTAATGGAATTTAAAATCTTGAAATGAAAAAAAAAATTGAAACGAATAGCTAGTTTGATGTGTTTTAAAAATGTACAGCCCATTTCTCATTACTGATAGGCCATTTTCTCTGCCAGCTGAATGAAGCTCTCCTCGTCTTGAAAGATTTGCATCCCAACAGGCCTGACAAAGCGATTTACTTGGCTAATCACAAAAAAACTGGGATGTGGCCGTGGACCCAGCTGTCAGCCTCTCCATGTACAGTACTCTTTCGATGGAAGTCGATCGTTGACCACATTAACCATACCGCGCCGAGAGCACCAAGGCGGTGAACGACGGTGAGGCCTAGGAAGGGGACGACGCGGAGCCGGGGAAGACGTGGCAGTGGATGCCGACGTGGAGAGGAGTACAAGGGTTCACTGGTTCGACTGCGGTGTGAAGCTGCCTTCCTCACAGGGCCTGGCTAGCAGTGGGAGTAGTAGGGGGCGGTGAGGCCTCAACGGCAGCACAATCGGCCACTGGAGGCAAGAGCAGGCGGTCTCGCCGGCGCTGGTTTGGGCGGCTGGTGAAAGAATAGCAGCGATTGAAGAAGCTGTAGGACTGTTCGATTCAAATCCAACGGTTACTACTGCTAGAATCATTTGTTGACTAAGTTGACAAGCCCTGCATACACGTCAACTTAGTAGGCCCATAGGTGATACGTCTCCAACGTATCTATAATTTTTGATTACTCTATGCTATATTATCTACTGTTTTGGACATTATTGGGCTTTATTATCCACTTTTATATTATTTTTGGGACTAACCTATTAACTGGAGGCCCAGCCCAGAATTGTTGTTTTTTTCCTATTTCAGAGTTTCGCAGAAAAGGAATGTCAAACGGAGTCCAAACGGAATGAAACCTTTGGGAACGTGATTTTTAGAACAAACATGATCCGGGAGACTTGGACCCTATGTCAAGAAACAACGGAGGAAGCCATGAGGTAGCGGCGCGCCTACCCCCCCAGGCGCGCCCTCCACCCTCGTGGGGCCCCTGTTGCTCCACCGACGTACTCCTTTTCCTGTATATACCTACGTACCCCCAAACGATTAGAAACGGAGCCAAGAACCTAATTCCACCGCCGCAACTTTCTATATCCAGGAGATCCCATCTTAGGGCCTGTTCCGGAGCTCCGCCGGAGGGGGCATCCATCACGAAGGGCTTCTACATCACACCGTAGCCTCTCCGATGAAGTGTGAGTAGTTTACCTCAGACCTTCGGGTCCATAGTTATTAGCTAGATGGCTTCTTCTCTCTTTTTGGATCTCAATACAATGTTATCCCCCTCTCTTGTGTAGATCTATTCGATGTAATCTTCTTTTTGAAGTGTGTTTGTTGAGACCGATGAATTGTGGGTTTATTATCAAGATTATCTATGAATAATATTTGAATCTTCTCTGAATTCTTTTATGTATGATTGGTTATCTTTGCAAGTCTCTTTGAATTATCAGTTTGGTTCGACCTACTAGATTGATCTTTCTTGCAATGGGAGAAGTGCTTAGGTTTGGGTTCAATCTTGTGGTGTCCTTTCCCAGTGACAGTAGGGGCAGCAAGGCACGTACTGTATTGTTGCCATCGAGGACAACAAGATGTTTTTTATCATATTGCATGAATTTATCCCTCTACATCATGTCATCTTGCTTAAGGTGTTACTCTGTTTTCATGAACTTAATACTCTAGATGCATGCTGGATAGCGGTCGATGAGTGCAGTAATAGTAGTAGATGCAGCCAGGAGTCGGTCTACTTGTCTCGGACGTGATGCCTATATACATGATCATACCTAGATATTCTCATAACTATGCTCAATTCTGTCAATTGCTCAACAGTAATTCATTCACGCACCGTAAAATACTTATGCTCTTGAGAGAAGCCACTAGTGAAACCTATGGCCCCCGGGTCTATCTTCATCATATTAATCTTCCGATGCTTAGTTATTTCCATTGCTTTTTACTTTGCTTTTATTTTTCTTTACATCTTTATCACAAAAATACCAAAAATATTATCCTATCATATCAATCAGATCTCACTCTCGTAAGTGACCATGAAGGGATTGACAACCCCTTATCGCGTTGGTTGCGAGGAGTTATTTGTTTTGTGCACGTACGAGGGACTCGCGCGTAGCCTCCTACTGGATTGATACCTTGGTTCTCAAAAACTGAGGGAAATACTTACGCTACTCTGCTGCATCATCCTTTCCTCTTCAAGGAAATCCAACGCAGTGCTCAAGAGGTAGCAATAGGTCAGCCTCCCAACCGGTGCGTCCCAGATGTCAGTGGGAGGAATCATTTTTTCGCGTAATAAGGAGGTAGTTGATTGCGTGCGGCCAGCCCAACGGAGGGAGTAGGGTGGGCCGGGGAGGCCTGCGCGGCATCACAGCGGGCCGCAAGAGGAGGGAGCAGGCAGTCCCGCCTGCGCTAGTTTAGGCGGCTGGAGCAGGAAGATCAGAGATTGAAGAAGCACATCGGCCGTTGGATGGACATCCAACAGTCACTACTGCTAGAATCGTGTGTTGACTGACAAAGCCTTGCATAAACAAGTCAGCCTCTAAATCTATGGCATGTACAACTCATTTGCTATTATTTTTTATAATTTTTACTCATTTTCTAATTCATATGGAATTTATTGCAGCCTGTTTTCCATTTTTAGAATTGCTGCCCATTTTCTGGTCAGTACCAGGGTTAAAAAAATTAACTAAATATGTGGGAAATTTTGAAAATTCACAATTTTTTGCTGAGGAAAAAATATTCTTAATCCAAAAATTAGTATCCATACTAAAACAAATTTAAAATAAATTAGTACTAAGTCATGTTAAATCCAATGAAGTACTCCCTCCGTCCCAAAATTCTTGTCTTAGATTTGTCTAAATACGGATGTATCAAGGCACGTTTTGGTATTAGATACATCTGTATCTAGACTAATCTAAGACAAGAATTTTGGGACGAAGGGAGTATAAGATATCAGTGAAGAACAAAAACAAAAAAGAAACCAATATCCCATTTTCTATAATTTTTTTGGAATTTTCAACCCCTTTTGATATTACTTTTAACAGACACTGACCATACTCTTTGGCCAGGACGGAATGCATCCCTCATCGTCTTGAAAGATTTGCAGCCCAGTAAGTCAGAGAAAACAAATATGCCTAGCTTGGGTATTCTTCAAAAACAAATATTGGGCTACCTATTTTCCCAAAGAAAAAACTGCTGGGCTGGTCATGTTGTTAAACGGGCCACAGAGACCGCACAACCCAGTTTATACCCTGCTCCTCCGAATTACTACTAAAAAAGTTGTGCAATTCTGTCGTTAATTGACTATACGTTGAAAATGATGTGGGTACCAGATATCAGCAGGGTGGATTAGAGTAAAAAATGAGGGGTTCATCTGAGTAGTAAAAGAGGCGCTTGCTTGTGTTCGGGAGTGGACCTGGTGGGTCCGTACTATCATACTCACAACTACAGTCCTCTCCCGATTCACTATGTTGACAGGGCCGGACGGCGGTGCCGCGACGAGCACACCAATGCGGAGGATAAAGTGCTGTCGCCAATGTGCTGGGCTGGGTTGGACATTCTTATCGAAAAATAAAAATGGACCGGATCTATTTACGACGTTGACTACGATTTGCATGGGTCCGCTGGATGCAGGAAGAAAATGTTGGGGGAAAGAAGACTGGCCACTTTCTTTGCCGAAGAATAATATCGACTGAATGTAACGACACTATCATAGGAAATAATATCCTCCTGTTAAATCGTGAATTTAAAGAACTAGTGCATGAGAATTTAGCTTTATTTATTTATTTACTTATTTATGCTTAGGGGACCATGAGCATGTACCTGGGTCGGATTCATGTGAGAGGCTCCCTTCCAGTTAATTATGGGCTTCTCTATTGGGCCTTCATCAGTGGGCTGCACGTTATAAACAAGTGGAAAATGTGTTCCGTACAAAAAATAGTATGCGCTACTTACGGTGCGGGGCACTAAAGGGTTGAACCATGCAATGACTTCCAAAACATTGTGTTTGTCATTCTAACAACACATTTACTCAACCAACAGACGAAATATACTACTGATTATACATTGTAAACAGCAGCAACAACCAGGGCTGGGGGTGCAACAGAAGCAATAAGCAGGCTAGAAGAGTGAAGACGCAGCTCTCTCTTCCAAACCAAACATCAGCCATCATTATAAAATGGCTACCAAAAAAGAACAAGTGTATGCATCAAACTAAATAAAGATCCTACTACAGCAAGTGTACGGATCTAACTAACAGGCTCAGTTAGACGTTACTATTTATTAAGCTGTGGAGATTGGCTGACGGCTTGAACCAGATGGGTGCCTGACGGGGGAAACTCCAGCCAGCAGGTCGAAGTCTGATACTTCCGACCCTCTCTCCTACTTTGGGATGCAAAGCGTGGCGGCACATATCAGGGTATGGTGCATGCCGACACGCATGGTATGCTGTGTACACACAGTTTTGCCTGATGAATGAAACCGCGCTGCCATCATGATCCTTGTCGTCGGTTATCTCCTGGCTAATCGGATAATTCAGTCCGACAAACAGAGAGCGTGTACCAAGGCTACTTACCAACCTCCAGCCAAAAATTCCTGAAGGCCCAGAGAAGCTGGGATCCTACTCAAAGACCTTGCAGTGACTGTGATTGTATTCTGTGAAACAACACGTCCAGTACATGCGATCGATCATCAATCGTTCGTCATTGTCTGATCGAGCCAGGAACCACCTGCAACTGCCATGCCACTTTTCTTTGAAAGGTTCTGGGATTAGGAAGGGTAGGGACACCAGGCGGCCTACAACATCACATCAAGGTGGAGACAAATAACCCTCAAAAAAAGTTGGAGTCAAATAAAAAAGGGCTCTTGATGTAGTCAATCTTAGGAACAGCATGTTATGAGCATGAATATTTTTCAGTAAATGTTGACACTAATATAAGCAAGCCATCATGATATCATAGGAAAGTAACATACTGATGTAACAGCTGTTTCTAGCGATGACGGGAGTAGGCCAGCAATACGTCCAACCATAGAAGGAGTCGAGAGCGTAAATGAAGCCCTTGTGTTCAATGGCATCAAAGAACCATGGAGGATGTATGATCCTGTGATGGACGTGCATATTTATCCACTTACCGAAGTGACCTATCAGATAGGCGAGACCGCAGTTGAAGAACGCAATTAGTCTGAAGTCTTTATAATTCACAGATCCTGTGGGCACTTGGAAGATTACAACCTTGAGCAAATCAAACCTGGTATCATGTTGCCTACTGTAAGATTCTGAGTATTCTGGGCCGCAGTGCCAAAGTAGTGCAGTGTTAATCGAAGGAAGGGGGATCAATCGCCGGGTGTAGACCTCCACGAGCATCCAGCTGCCACGACCATCGACAAGAACCATCCAAGACATGTTCATGCCGACCCAGTACATACCGTTAATGTAGTTGAGGGTGACGGTGATTGGATCACAGTCAAGGGGGTTGATGCTTGACACGTCGTTTCTGAAGATCAGGCGGCATCAGCAAGCAAGGAGCTGGCTTAAAAAGCTCCGGCTTGAGTGATCACAGTACTGGTCCAAATATTGTTATATCAAAAGTAAACTGTTTGGATTGAAACATAAGATATTTTTAGTGATATGTATATCAAAAGTAAATTGTTTTCTTTCAAATTTGTGAATATGTACTATTCTACTTTGGATCCGTTGCAACGGACGGTCTCATTGTTATAAAGGTTTATCTCTTGCATTCTCCGCAACCAACACCTAGTGTACTGGCCCGGGCCGGATGCTCGCAGCGCGATGACCTGAGTTCGAATTATGTCTTGAACTTTGGCTTTTTATATTTTTTTAGTATATACTATACTACTTTTGCTACTGTACTGGTAGTGGAACCCACAGAGTACTTATAATACATGATTAAGGATGGATTTGTTTCTTTTTAACTTTCTGTACGATTCTATAGCCAGCCTGCAAGTCATGTACACTGTACTGACAGTGGAACCCATAGAGTACTTAGAATACAAGATTAAGGATGCAATTAACTTTATATAGAGGGAGAATCATACATGCAATTAACTCAAATGGATTGGACGTGGCTCTATTATTCTCCAACGGCAACCGGCAAATTTCCTCCCGCGGGCCGGAGTAGGTTTCCCGGTTTGCATGCGGGTTTAACGGAGGGGTTTGATGGAGGCGAGGAGGCGTGTTCAGCCAGGCGTGCAGTGGACGGTGCAGTACTATTCGATTTGACAACTACAACTAGTATATTACTAGTACGCGGGTACGTGCATAGCACGTGGAAAGTTCAACTCGTGAAAACAGATCTCCCACGCTGATTTTTTTTCTTCAAAAAAGAAGTCCTTGAAAAGTCCAACAAATCAACAATTCTGTTCTGTTTGGATGTAAAGTTATCATGACAGCTATCCTAATTTCACTCATCAAAATGTCCTAGTCACATTTTTTCTTCGAAGAAAAATATTTTCATGGTTGCAAAACTTGGTAACATGAATTTTTGTCCATCTCATGTATTTGTGTAGTGTGATAGATGACTTAACCATTGTACTATCATATATATGTCATATTCCCTAAAAAATGCTATTTCATGGACGGACGGGATGCAAAGCTACCAGTACTTTGATACGCTCTAGGAGAAGGATGGATATGGCAGTACAGGACCGAAAGTCTGGCGTGACTGCGGTTTGCTGCGCTGCAGGTCCATCAGTCCATGGCCGGACAGTGTCCTTCTATCTACTGGCCCAACCTTGTAGTGCACAAACGCGACGTCCTGCAATAAACAATTCAAGTGGGCCTAGATTTCTCTAGAATGAACAACCAGTTGCATGGTGGATACTGTAGACGCGAATCCGTGCATTCTGAACCATAGGATTGACCCTATTGATGGCTGAAATTACTTCTTAGGCCCATGTTTCAAATTTTCAAAATTGTTACACTATATAGTAGTATAGATACAGATAAAAACAAAGAAGAGTAGTAGAGATAGAGATAAGAATAGAGACTAGGGAGGAGCACCATCTACTGCTTCATGGGCTACTCCTGTTCTCCATTCGGCGGCCACAACGTCCCCTACAGCCACTCCCTCATGCACTCCATTCGTCGGACGCTGTTGAAATTTTGGGAGGGCACTCTCGCGAGTGCTAGCAGCGACGACTTCTTCCCCGACCTCGGCAACCTCTTCCTCAACGACATGGGCGACAACCTCAATGCCAATGGTGCTGCTCATGTTGCACCGTATGTGTTTCTGTCCTTCCTGTTCGAAATCGTGGTAGAATTCATGTTTCTAGTCTGTGTCCTAGATTGGATCTGTTCATCTACTATGCTAGTCCGCATGATTAGTTTAATCTCTATTATAGCCGTCATGATTTATTTTGTGCTTATTCGAACTAAATCTCATAGTATGTTGCTCATATATTCAACTGGCGGAACGTCCCCTACAGCCACTCCCGTTTCATGGACAGCCTGGTCGATTCCTCCAAGGAGCCCTTCGTCTACTGCTATGAGTTCCTGGTGCCGTTTTGGGGCTCGCCGGCGGACATCGTGCATCACTTGACGCAGGCGTGTGGCGATCGCTACTGGCCCTTGGCGAAGAACATCAAGTACGAGATGTGCTACCCGTTCACCGAGCCGGACTCGCTAGAGGATCACCGCCATCTACTAGTCTCGGAGGAGGATGGCAGCGTCTTCCTCTTGATCGTGGGCACCGGCGAGGCCCGCGCAGGACGCCGCCCCGTCTTTGTAGTGTGCGTCAGGGGCGACGTCGCTGACGTTGACACTGACACGAGGCCGATGTACGGGTGCGTGCTCACTATTACTACCCCTCGGAGGTACGTGGGCGGCGACACTGGCTACATCAAGCTGACTTGGACTCTGCCGAGCTGGGACCTTCCCACCGATGTGGACATGGAAGACACACGGTATTATTTGACCCCCAACAATGTGCACGGGAACTCCAAGGAGGTTCACCTGGACATCTGCATTATCAATTTAAATGTTGATCATTAGTCTTCGCTCAATGTAATCCGTTGTCTAAGCATGTGGAGACTTCCATGCATGATCTTGCTCTATTGGAGTATTGCGCATGAATAAAAGTGTATCCATTTATGGTTTAGTCTAGAATCTTCCATGTATGAATTTTT
Organism: Triticum aestivum; assembly: GCF_018294505.1. Taxonomy (NCBI): domain Eukaryota; kingdom Viridiplantae; phylum Streptophyta; class Magnoliopsida; order Poales; family Poaceae; genus Triticum; species Triticum aestivum. Next base: position 381,515,701 of record NC_057794.1, on the reverse strand, counting down.
ACTACAGTACTGGTGAAAGACTTATGATGAACCATTTCTTACATATCCTCTGCCCCCTTCCAAGTCATCTTGATTTAATCCCTCCGTCTAGGTGTATAAGGGCATGGTTAATACTTAAATAGCATAGCCAACTGTTGACTATAAGAAAGTGCCATATCATCTGTAGCCAACATGTATAACAATGGATACTCAAAAACTAATTCTTGATGATCATTTCTTGCAAAGCACAATAAGAGTTATTTCTTCACAAGTTTTGGATGTAGGTCGAACAGTTGAAAGCTTTTCTTTGCAAAAGATACTTTTTTATCTATTTCACCCGGATGTTTGTGAGCTCTAGAGATGAAATAATATTAGAAGAAACCTATCGATACCCGTTACACATGAGATGACCCCCACATCCTTTGTCAAAATAAACAACTCCCCAATCAATGCATTTCACTCTTCCGTGCAACGTGCGGGCACCTTACTATAGATTAGTACGACCAAAAATTGAACCAAAATTATATATAGTACGATAAATGATGATGCATGTCACCTAAATTTATATCATTGAAAACTATGTTCAAATACGAATCCAACGATATTGTTTTCGTTGACATGTACTAACATTTTGTCAGTTAAATCTTCAGTCAAATTCAATGGGGGATAAACCACAACCGATGTAGTAAACCACAACCGAGTACTAGTGTAGAGGGTGGCGCTGCACAGGAGTCTCACCCCGCTCGTGGCGCGGCAGTAAAGCCGTCATATCACAAAACCCAACCACTCCCAGTAATAAGTGGCCTGGTAAAATAAACGGACAAGAAACCATCACATCCCTTCGTCTTTTTGCATTTCACATCTCTGTATTTACTTTCTCTGGTTCATCTCTCACACTCGATCCCTAGCTACTACTCCTAGTATCCCTAGCTACTACTCCTAGGACCAGTTCTTTTGGCGGCTTCCCCAGCTTTTCCCATAAGACTAGTCACAGTGGAGAGTAACTTTAAGGCGTCTCATTCATTTATTTGGACTTCTAAACTACTACTTATAGGACCTCCATTCTGGTTTATTCCTCACCATTTTAATTTGTGCTAAATTTTGACCAAAGATAACATTTCATTAGTTAAATTTATGATCAAAATTTGACACAGATTAGAATGGGGACCAATAAACCAGGACGGAGGTACTAGTTATGAGATTACTAATATAGAATCCTGAAAGAACTGGCCCCTAGTACTCCTACTAGTAGTAGTACGTACTCAAGTTGAAATTCCAATTGCACGACACAACTTGTTAGGCAAAAAATTCGATACAGGGTGTAGGAAGTGGTTTGGGAATTTGCACGCCTTTCCGACCAGTGAGATACTCTGTACAAAGTACGACAGAGAAGGAAGCTAAAAGTAAACAATCAAAAGAGCATTTTTTTTCATTTGTTTTGCATTGAATCGTTTCACAAGCTTGACAAGTGCTATTTTTCTACTTTTGCAAAAACCGCATCGTAATGTTAAAACATGCATTTGCACGTACATAAGTAATAGTACTACTCCCTCCGTCTAGGTGTATAAGTCTTCCCTCCTTCTTGGTCATGTTGCACAACCAAAGATGACTTATTGATCTGGATGGAGGGAGTAGGACAGTCTGCAAGCATATATAGAGAGAGACGTGTAGTGCGATAGTATATAGTAAAGTTTGTGCTATATGCATGTACTTACAAAATGCGTATGAATACACAAGGTTTCCAAACTTTCCCTTTTACATACTTAATTAAGGACGTTAATAATTCCTGAACGTTCGGGATTTATCATTTGCGTCCCAAAACTAATGAGATCGCCTTACGAAACAAAAATTATACTCCTACTAAAAGCCACGGCGCTCGCAGGAGCGCTTGCTGCGCGCCACGAGTGCCCTGGTGCGCGGCCGTTTCCCAGTGCACCGACACAACGCCTCTTCCTCAGCCTCGCAACTTGCGAGGTGCTGATTGGCGGCTTGCCGGCGGGCGAGCGTGATCTCACCGGTGTGGTGATCTGACGCCAACAAGTACTCCTCCTCGCTGGAAGCGTGCACCCAGTCCACGTACCGCCAAGCGTAGATGAGGCGCTTGGGCCTGACTACACTCAGGTCTTCGGCACGGGCATCCTCCGCCACCCTCACGGCACTACATATCTGTTATGGTAAATTTTTATATTTTTCTATAAACTTGGTCAAACTTTAGGAAGTTTAACTTCGATCAAACCTAATATGCAGAGTTCACTAGTACTACTCGCTAGTTGCTTAGCCGAATCACCCAACACGCCAGACGTGGAGTTCTGTGTCACAAAATTTTGAGGTCGGCGGGAAAATCTCCCACGCCCCTGATTCGAGCAGTGGGAAGTTACCATCATAGCCTTTGGAACAGGCCTACAGATGCCGGTTGGTAGGGGGCTATTTTCGTAACTTCAGGTTCACCCTACCCAGCTAACCCCACCCTTCCCCATTTTCTATCCCCACCGCAAAATAGACTTCTCCACTGCACCGCAGACTTCGTGCTCCTCCCCTTCTACATCGGCGCACTCGTCCACCACAGCGCATCTTCCTCATCGACGACCTCGTACGCCGCACTGGAGCCGGTCCACCGTCGTCATCGTACACGGAGCCTCTTCCCCGGCACCGTCTTCCACGGTCTCGGATCTGCTTCCTAGAAGCCAACGCCAAGCGCAGAAGCACCATCGTCGTGGATAATGAACTGACTCCCATTGCCGACCATGACTCATAGAGGCCGCCGCGACCATCATTCTCCTCCTCGATTGGTAATGTGTGTATTGAATCACTTAGCAGTACATGTGCAGTTCCAATTTTGTTCATACCTACCCTTCAAATTTGCTAGGTGCTATTGTTCCCGTAAAAGCAATTGGTTATAGCCTCCATTTTTCTTGCCATGTTGAGATTTCAAAACCACGACTGCGAACATGCAGAGGAGCAATGAAGACCAAACACGGGATATTGGGGATATCTTCAAGGAGCGTGGCAAGTTAAAGAGGAGCTGCACCGAACCTGTAAAACGAGCTTTGGTAAGTAACACCCTTTCAATTACATTCGTTTAGGCTCGTGTTCTTCGATGTGTATATGTTGTAGTTTCTGTTTCTCTTAAGCCTCGTGTTCTTCGATGTTTCACAAGAAGAGTCTTAATCGTCCTAATACTTTCGTTTTTAGCTTGATGTAGGAAGTGGGTGTTCTCACCTTGTAGTCTGTTTTTATATTATTTTTTTCCTTTTGAATTCACTTCTCCCAGTTCTGTTTATCTGGCTTCAACTAAATGGATCTGGGTTGCTCTGAGTATTGATTAAAAAAAAGAAGCAACTTCATGTCAAGATGCAGTTCCTGCAAGGAGGGAAGTATGGTCAACCTCGAGATCATGTTTCTAGAATGAGGATGTGATACGTCTCCAACGTATCTATAATTTTTGATTGTTCCATGCTATTATATTATCAACTTGGATGTTTTATATGCATTTATATGCTATTTTATATGATTTTTGGGACTAACCTATTAACCTAGAGCCCGGTGCCAGTTTCTGTTTTTTCCTTGTTTTAGAGTATCGTAGAAAAGGAAAATCAAACGGAGTCCAGTTGACCTGAAACTTCACGGAACTTATTTTTGGACCAGAAGAAGCCCACGGAGTATCGGAGATGGACCAGAAGTCTGGGCTGCCCACGAGGGTGGGGGCGCGCCCCCTGCCTCGTGGACAGCCCAGAGGTCCACCGACGTACTTCTTCCTCCCATATATACCCATATACCCTAAAAAATTCGGAGAGCACAATAGATCGGGAGTTCCGATGCCAGAAGCCTCCGTAGCCACCAAAAACCAATCTAGACCCATTTCGGCACCCTGCCAGAGGGGGGAACCCTCACCAGTGGCCATCTTCATCATCCCGGCGCTCTCCATGATGAGGAGGGAGTAGTTCACCCTCGGGGCTGAGGGTATGTACCAGTAGCTATGTGTTTGATCTCTCTCTCTCTCTCTCGTGTTCTTGAGGTGATACGATCTTGATGTATCACGAGCTTTGCTATTATAGTGGGATCTTATGGTGTTTCTCTCCTCTACTCTCTTGTAATGGATTGAGTTTTCCCTTTGAAGTTATCTTATCGGATTGAGTCTTTAAGGATTTGAGAACACTTTATGTATGTCTTGCGTGGGATACCCATGGTGACAATGGGGTATTCTATTGATCCACTTGATGTATGTTTTGGTGATCAACTTGCGGGTTCCGCCCATGAACCAATGCATCGGGGTTGGCACACGTTTTCGTCTTGACTCTCTAGTAGAATCTTTGGGGCACTCTTTGAAGTACTTTGTGTTGGTTTGAATAGATGAATCTGAGATTGTGTGATGCATATCGTATAATCATCTCCATGAATACTTGAGGTGACATTGGAGTATCTAGGTGACATTAGGGTTTTGGTTGATATGTGTCTTAAGGTGTTATTCTAGTACGAACTCTTGAATAGATCGATCCGAACGAATAACTTTGAGGTGGTTTCGTACCCTACCATAATCTCTTCGTTTGTTCTCCGCTATTAGTGACTTTGGAGTGACTCTTTGTTGCATGTTGAGGGATGGCTATGTGATACAATTATGTTATTATTGTTGAGAGAACTTGCACTAGTGAAAGTATGAACCCTAGGCCTTGTTTCAACGCATTGCAATACCGTTTGTGCTCACTTTTATCATTAGTTACCTTGCTGTTTTTATATTTTCAGATTACAAAAACCTTTATCTACTATCCATATTGCACTTGTATCACCATCTCTTCGCCGAACTAGTGCACCTATACTATTTACCAATGTATTGGGTGTGTTGGGGACACAAGAGACTCTTTGTTATTTGGTTGCAGGGTTGTTTGAGAGAGACCATCTTCATCATACGCCTCCTATAGATTGATAAACCTTAGGTCATCCACTTGAGGGAAATTTGCTACTGTCCTACAAACCTCTGCACTTGGAGGCCCAACAACGTCTACAAGTAGAAGGTTGTGTAGTAGACATCAAGCTCTTTTCTGGTGCCGTTGCCGGGGACATGAGTGCTTGAAGGTATATCTTTAGATCTTGCAATCGAGTCTTGTAGTTTCTTGTTTCTTCACTAGTTTAGTTTATAAAAGAAAATTACAAAAAAATGGAATTAAGTTTGCTTCATACGCTTCATCTTTTAATATCTTTCGTGAGTATGATGGAAAGGCAAATTGTGCCAAAGTGTTAGAAGAAGAATGCATTAAAATGTTTGGCACTAAATCTTTGAATGATGAGCATGATTTTAATGTTGTTAGTATGAACTCTTTAAATATCCATAGTACTGATGATGATTGCACTAGTTATGATGAAAATGTCTCCTATAAACATGTCAATTTTTGTGGAGTGCATTGGGTTTGCAAGTACACACCAAATAGGGGAGACAGATATTGCAACAGGCATAAGCATTTAGAAATGAAATTGTTGCAAGAAAGGCTAGAAGTTTGTGCTGAGAATTTAAATTTTCTTAGCCGTACTTGTGAACTTTGCAATGAACATGATCATTTCAGTACCCAATGCAAATTATTTCATGATCGTATCGTGTCCAAAAATTGTGATGACTTGATTTCCCTTGCACATCATAATGAACTTAGTTTGCTCTTGGGTTATGCAGAAATGAAACGTATAACTAAGGTTATTCCTTAATTTGCCCTTGATAGAGTTCTTCATTTTGATCTAGAGGAAATTTATATGTATTGTGCGGTGAATTGTATTGAAAATCCTTATATTGCCAATTACATAAAGAAAATAAAACAAATAGAAGATGAAGAGAATACTAATGAAAGGGAAGAGACTTCCCAATATCCTCCTATTATTTCTTATGATGAATCAGGTAATGAGGAGGAGCCTTCTATTCAACCAATCTCATTAATAAGGAGCTCCAAAAAGAGGATTGAACCCACACGTGATGTGGTGAAGAAGAAGAAAAGAAAAAAGTAAGCGAGGTAAAAAGTCTCTCCCAAATAATGTTGCTCCTATTATTGTTGTGCCTAATGAAAATGAATCAAAAATATTTGTGGAAGATGACGCACTTGATGATGATCTCGTTATGCCTATTGCTTGTTGTGATGATTATGATCGGGAAGATAATGATACTTCTCCCGATCTTGAAAATCTTTTTGGCACTTACTTGGAAGAATATGATAATTGTTATACTATTGGTGCTATCCATACTATTAATGATGAGAGTGATTATGCTTATGATATGAAAAAGCCCAAGCTTTGGGATGCTATGTTTGAAGAAGATGATGTTTTTGAGAATATATTTGCTGAAATTAATGTTTGTCCCAAGCTTGGGGATGCTATGTCTAATGAAGATGATATTTTTAGCCTCTCAAGTTTTGATATGAAAAGTTATGATGATGATAGCATGACTCCTACTTATGATAATTATGAAAGTAGATTTGGAGAGGTCATGACTTTATTTAGTGATGATTCCACTATCTTGGAAGATGTTTCAATCGATTATGATGAGAACAAAGTAGTGATGATTATATTTATAAAACTTGTCATGATTATGATTACCCCTTTTCTAGACATTACTCTTTTAATGTGGAAACAATTTATAGTATTCAAGTCTCTTATGATACTCCCACTATCCCAAATGAGAAGAATTTTGCTTATGTGGAGAGTAGTAAATTTTCTACGCTTGTAGACCATTAAAAGAATGCTTTAGGTGCTGGTTATATTGTTGAATTAATTCATGATGCTACTGAAAATTATTATGAGGGAGGAACTTATGCTTATAGGAATTGCAATAATATCAAGTTTCCTCTCTATGTGTTTAAAGTTTTGAAGTTATGCTTGTTTTGCCCTCCTATGCTAGTTGATTATTGTTCTCATAAGTTGTTTGCTCACAAAATCCCTATGCATAGGAAATGGGTTAGACTTAAATGTGCTAGTCATATTCTTAATGATGCTCTCTTTATGTTTCAATTCTTATCTTTTTATGTGAGCATCATTGAAATCATCATGCCTAGCTAGGGGCGTTAAACGATAGCGCTTGTTGGGAGGCAACCCAATTTTATTTTTACTCCTTGCTTTCTACTCATGTTTAAAAATAAATAATTTATCTAGACTCTGTTTTGGTTGTGTTTTTTGTGTTTAATTAATGTTTGTACCAGGTAGAACTTTTCGGAAGACTTGGGGAAAGTCTTTGCGATCATGCTGTAGAAAACAAAAACTTTAGCCCTCACGAGATTTGCTGTCATTTTTTATTGGAGAGTGATATTTAGTTAATTATTTTTGAAGATGATTAATAGATAAATTAATCACCTCCATAAATTTATTTCATATTTTTATGAGTTCCAGAATTATACGTTTGATCCATATTGCTACAGAGTGTTCTGTTTTTGACAGATTCTGTTTTCGATGTGTTGTTTGCTTATTTTGATGAATCTATGAGTAGTATCGGAGGGTATGAACCATAGAGAAGTTTAAATATAGTAGATATTACACCAATATGAATTTATAATGAGTTTTCTGTTAAGTTTTGTGTTGTGAAGTTTTCAAGTTTTGGGTAAAGATTTGATGGACTATGGAATAAGGAGTGGCAAGAGCCTAAGCTTGGGGATGCCCAAGGCACCCCAAGGTAATATACAAGGACAACCAAAAGCCTAAGCTTGGGGATGCCCCGGAAGGTATCCCCACTTTCGTCTACTTCCATTGGTAACTTTACTTGGAGCTATATTTTTATTCACCACATGATATGTGTTTTGCTTGGAGTGTCATTTTATTTTCTTTAGTTTTGCTTGCTGTTTGAATAAAATACCAAGATCTGAAATTCTTAAATGTTAGAGAGTCTTCACATAGTTGCATAATTATTCGACTACTCATTGATCTTCACTTATATCTTTCGGACTAGTTTGTCATTTGCTCTAGTGCTTCACTTATATCTTTCTAGAGCACAGTGGTGGTTTTGTTTTATAGAAACTATTATTCTATCATGCTTCACTTAGATTATTTTGAGAGTCTTAAACAGCATGGTAATTTTCTTAAATAATCCTAATATGCTAGGTATTCAAGACTAGTAAAAAACTTTCTTATGAGTGCATTGAATACTAAGAGAAGTTTGACACTTGATGATTCTTTTGAGATATGGAGATACTGATATCAAAGTTGTGCTATTTGGGTAGTTTTGAATTTGAGGAGTACTTGTGTTGAAGTTTGCAAGTCCCGTAGCATGCACGTATGGTAAATGTTGTGTTACAAATTTGAAACATGAGGTGTTATCTGATTGTCTTCCTTATGAGTGGCGGTCGGGGATGAGCGATGGTCTTTTCCTACCAATCTATCCCCCTAGGAGCATGCGCGTAATGCTTGGTTTTTGATGACTTGTAGATTTTTGCAATAAGTATGTGAGTTCTTTATGACTAATGTTGAGTCCATGGATTATACGCACTCTTACCCTTCCATCATTGCTAGCCTCTTCGGTACCGTGCATTGCCCTTTCTTGCGTCGAGAGTTGGTGCAAACTTCGCCAGTGCATCCAAACCCCGTGATATGATACGCTCTATCACACATAAACCTCCTTATATCTTCCTCAAAACAGCCACCATACCTACCTATTATGGCATTTCCATAGCCATTCCGAGATATATTGCCATGCAACTTTCCACCATTCCGTTTACTATGACACGCATCATCATTGTCATATTGCTTAGCATGCTCATGTAGTTGACATCATATTTGTGGCCAAGCCACCATTCATAATTTTTCATACATGTCACTCTTGATTCATCGCAATCCCGGAACACCGTCGGAGGCATTCATATAGAGTCATATCTTGTTCTAGTATCAAGTTGTAATCTTTGAGTTGTAAATAAATAGAAGTGTGATGATCATCATTAATAGAGCATTGTCCCAAAAAAAGAGAGAAAGGCCAAATAAAAAAAGGGGAAGGCCCAAAAAAAGAAGAGAAAGGCCAAATAAACAGAAAAGAGAAAATAAAAAGGGGCAATGCTACTATCCTTTTTCCACACTTGTGCTTCAAAGTAGCACCATGATCTTTATGATAGAGAGTCTCTTGTTTTGTCACTTTCATTTCCTAGTGGGAATTTTTCATTATATAACTTGGCTTGTATATTCCAACATTGGGCCTCCTCAAGTGCCCCAGGTCTTCGTGAGCAAGCAAGTTGGATGCACACCCACTTAGTTTCTTTTGTTGAGATTTCATACATTTATAGCTCTAGTGCATCCGTTGCATGGCAATCCCTACTCCTTGCATTGACATCAATTGATGGGCATCTACCTAGCCCATTGATTAGCCGCAGTGATGTGAGACTTTCTCCTTTTTGTCTTCTCCACATAACACCCTCATTATATTCTATTCCACCCATAGTGCTATATCCATGGCTCACGCTCATGTATTGCGTGAAAGTTGAAAAAAGTTTGAGATTAATAAAGTATGAAACAATTGCTTGGCTTGTCATCGGGGTTATGCATGATGAGAGCATTCTTGTGTCACGAAAATGGAGCATGACCAAACTATATGATTTTGTAGGTATGAACTTTCTTTGGCCATGTTATTTTGAGAAGACGTGATTTCTTAGTTAGTATGCTTGAAGTATTATTATTTTTATGTCAATATTAAACTTTTGTATTGAGTCTTATGGATCTGAATATTCTTGCTACAATAAAGAAAATTACATGGATAAATATGTTAGGTAGCATTCCACATCAAATATTCTGTTTTTATCATTTACCTACTCGAGGACGAGCAGGAATTAAGCTTGGGGGTGTTGATACGTCTCCAATGTATCTATATTTTTTGATTGTTCCATGCTATTATATTATCAACCTTGGATGTTTTATATGCTATTTTATATGATTTTTGGTAGTAACCTATTAACCTAGAGCCCAGTGCCAGTTTCTGTTTTACCTTGTTTTAGAGTATCGCGGAAAAGGAAAATCAAACGGAGTTCAATTGACCTGAAACTTCACGGAACTTATTTTTGGACCACAAGAAGCCCACGGAGTATCGGAGATGGACCAGAAGAGTCACTGGCTGCCCGTGAGGGTGGGGGGCGCGCCCACCCCCTGGGCGCGCCCCCCTTCCTCGTGCACAGCCCGGAGGTCCACCGACTTACCTCTTCCTCCCATATATACCCATATACCCTAAAAACTTTGGGGAGCACAATAGATTGGGAGTTCCGCCGCCAGAAGCCTCTGTAGCCACCGAAAACCAATCTAGACACATTCTAGCACCCTGCCGGAGAGGGGAACCCTCACCAGTGGCCATCTTCATCATCCCGGCGCTCTCCATGATGAGGAGGGAGTAGTTCACCCTCGGGGCTGAGGGTATGTACCAATAGCTATGTGTTTGATCTCTCTCTCTCTCGTGTTCTTGAGGTGATATGATCTTGATGTATCGCTAGCTTTGCTATTATAGTTGGATCTTATGATATTTCTCCCCTCTACTCTCTTGTAATGGATTGAGTTTTCCCTTTGAAGTTATCTTATCGGATTGAGTCTTTAAGGATTTGAGAACACTTGATGTATGTCTTGCGTGGGATACCAGTGGTGACAATGGGGTATTCTATTGATCCACTTGATGTATGTTTTGGTGATCAACTTGCGGGTTCCGCCCATGATCCTATGCATAGGGGTTAGCGCATGTTTTCGTCTTGACTCTCCGGTAGAATCTTTGGGGCACTCTTTGAAGTACTTTGTGTTGGTTTGAATAGATGAATCTGAGATTGTGTGATGCATATCGTATAATCATACCCACAGATACTTGAGGTGACATTGGAGTATCTAGGTGACATTAGGGTTTTGGTTGATATGTGTCTTAAGGTGTTATTCTAGTACGAACTCTTGAATACATCGATCCGAACGAATAACTTTGAGGTGGTTTCATGCCCTACCATAATCTCTTCGTTTGTTCTCCGCTATTAGTGACTTTGGAATGACTCTTTGTTGCATGTTGAGGGATAGTTATGTGATCCAATTATGTTTTTATTGTTGAGAGAACTAGCACTTGTGAAGGTATGAACCCTGGGCCTTGTTTGAACGCATTGCAATACCGTTTGTGCTCAGTTTTATCATTAGTTACCTTGCTGTTTTTATATTTTCAGATTACAAAAACCTTTATCTACTATCCATATTGCATCACCATCTCTTCGCCGAACTAGTGCACCTATACAATTTACCATTGTATTGGGTGTGTTGAGGACACAAGAGACTCGTTGTTATTTGGTTGCAGGGTTGTTTGAGAGAGACCATCTTCATCCTATGCCTCCTACGGATTGATAATCCTTAGGTCATCCACTTGAGGGAAATTTGCTACTGTCCTACAAACCTTTGCACTTGGAGGCCCAACAACGTCTACAAGAAGAAGGTTGTGTAGTAGACATCAGGTTGGATTACACACAAGGTGCCAGTTCCCTAATGATGCTGGATTAGACACAAGGTGTAAATTCCCAGATGATGCTGGATTACACACAAGCCAGACGGAGTCGTCCGTTGTTCGTGTCCTCGTGGCTCTAGTAAAGACTGAAAGAAAGCGTGTAGCAGTCCTTGAGAATGTAGCTGAGTTCCTGAAGAAGCGAAAATAGAAATCATATGCTCTCTTCACCCATGCTAAAGAAGAGATGGAAGAAGCCAGAAATAAGCTGGCAGAGGCAGAGCAGGGTAGGCATCTCCTGCTATCTAAAACGGTTGTCAATACAAAATTTCCTTCATAGTAGCTAGGTTCAAATGTGTATCCAGTCAGCATGCCTGTTTTGATGTCCGTGCATCTACTGATGTGGCACAATTTTTTTTTCGGGTCATGTAATAACATCAATTACTTTCCAAACAATAACAGACGAAGCATTGGACATCAAACACATGTTCACAGATATCTCCACATTCATACATAATGTCCACAACCATGATTCACTTGAAATCCAAAAAAATTGAGGAGAGTTATGAATGAAGAAAAACCTCTAGTTCCTGCTACCAGTGCGAGCACAACAAGTCAAGACCATGCGTAATTAATTATATTTTAGTCATTTTGTATGTTCAAAAATGTCGCCCGGCTCACGGAAGGACGTGTTGCCGGCACACGCGCAGATTCAATGAAGGCAGGCGGGGCAGTCTGAAGCCAGTTGCGTGCGGCGAGGAAGCGTGTTCAGCCGGGCCTGCAGCGAGTGGGGCCCTCTTGGCCGACGCGCCAGTTCAATGCCTGCGCTATGAGAGGTCGCATCTATGTCAGAGCAATCACTCCATCCAGTCCTTTTTTGTTTGCGTATAACAAAATCTCGTTTTCCATTCACATTTTACAAGTAAAATTCATGGACAAACATTGACCCAAAATACGATGGGGACTAGTAAACCAGAACGGAGGTAGTAGTTTTTTTTATCAAATAAGGGTTTCCCCCTTTCGATTTTCATTACTGAAAACCAACATCTAAATATAAACCATAGTATTTGCCCTAGAACTACCAGGTTCAACATCTTGCAACATAAACCCATACAACCATACGCCAAGGAGATACGTAGTACTATGAATTCCATTTTCGCTCCATACCAATCGTTCTAAAAACTACTTAGTACTTATAACGCGGCATTGAAAATCAGAACTCTTAACCCCGCTAAAAATGATATTTTAAACATGGCTACTCGATCTGTAGCAACTGGCGAGCCACCGCCTCCAAGTCGTTCACCTATGGTCTCGACCATCAACTCCTACGGAACAAATTATCACGTGAGCTGACTATTCCTACAAAGGTGCGCTCCACCACGTACCCGATACCCACGAATGCAGCAATCATTCACCTAGGGTTTTAGGGTTTATTTTTTAATGTTGCCTTTACGTAACACTCATGTGTGCGAGACAGCGAGGGACCGACTGCGTGTGTGCGCCTCTTCTCTTCGTATATGTACTCCACTGTTTGTCTGGTGTCCAAAAAATTATAATAACTACTAGCAATGTGCCAATGTGTTGCCACACGATCAGAGTAGATTAATACATATTCACCGACTTGATAGAAAAAAGTCTAGTTTTGAAATACGTATATCACTAAAAAAATGTTATGTTTCACTCAAAATATATTCCTTTGGCGGTTTTGATGAGATTAGGGAGGAATGTTGTTGGTTTCAAGATTCGAGAAGTGGTATATATCTAATTTCTACTCTTACTAGCAAGATCCCCATGTGTTGCACGGAACGTCAAGGTCTTATGGGAGAAAAGGATGAACGAGGGAAAGCCTTATCTGCAAATGTGGAGAGGAGTGCGGGTAAATTGCCATAGTTTCGTTCCTATCCGTGAGATATAAATCGGACGGCCTATATTGCAGGATGGCAGGCCCACCATCATCACCAACTCTGTTTTTTATCCCTACTCTTATAAAAAGCATAGTCGGTGATGATCGTGTGCCTGCCATCCTGCAATATAGGCCGTCCGATCTATATTTGACGGATAGGAAGGAAACTATGGCAATTTTGCAAAAAGATACCCACACCCCTATCCACACTTGCAAATAAGGCCTTCCCTTGTTCATCCTTTTCTCCAACAAGATAAACTACTCATACAAATGCATCTTCATGTGTCGTGCAACGCATGGGCATCTTGCTAGTTTTTGCAAAAAGCCCATGTGTGTGTGAGAGAGAGAGGGAGAGAGGAGGAGGACGAAGTGCATGTGTGACAACGACACAAAGAGTGTGTGTGCGAGAGGTATCATCTTAAAATGAGGCGATAGTGTGTGTGTGCACGATCAAGAGGGCATGTCTTAAGAAGGGAAGAAAAATCTACATAGATACAAGGAGCGGGAGAAAGACATGTATGCGATAGTGGAAGCACGAGTGTGCGGGTGTATAAACCTATCTAGAGGCTAGTCGATAAATGTTGTGAGAGAAATACGAGTCAGAGTGCGAAAGCGAGAGTTGTGTGTGTGAGAGAGAGACGGTAGTCTGGAAGGGGAGTTTGTTTGATCGGTAAACAAATGAATAATGTCAGTCTGGGATGGTGACGAAAAGGAGACCACAACAAATGTTGTGTCTATAGGAGAGAGACAGAGAGAGATAGAGAGTAATTTTAGTGGTATGATTCATATCTAATGACATATAGGGTGTGTGAGAGAATCCCATAGAGAGAAAGACAAAGTGACAGACAAGTGGAGACTGTGTGTGTGGCGGTGAAAAAGAAAGCTTAGGTACCTAGTGATACGAGAGAACGGTAGAGACGTGAGAGATAATGAAAACCATGTAATGTATAATGACAGGGAGAGTGTGACACTTCTCAAGGGAGATGTCGAGACACCATGTTTGCGAGGATAGGAGAAACATGAACTGAGCGTGCGGGTGAGGTGGAGAAAAGAGAGTGATAGCTACATGAAGGAGCATGCATGCGAGAGAGATGGCGTGAAAGGAATGAACACAAAAGGGATTCAAATATTTCAATTCGAGATGATGATACATGTAATCCATACTTGAACCAAAATTGATCTATCAAACATGCATACTCATATGAATTCACGTGCATCTATATTATTTAATATGTAGATATTACTGATCCATACATTTTAGTAGAACATAATTTGGTTTAATTTTTTGAATTCAACCTTATGATTTTGAGATCATTGTATTTGAAAATCATATTATACATAAAAGGAGCAGAATTCTTTGTTGTGATTTTGAAAGTATATATAAAAAATGATGTATATAGAATTTTATTCCAATCGAAAATAGATCCCGCCCGAAAAAATAGAATACAAACGGGATTGGAATTGAGTTGGCACGGTAAACGTGCACTCTGCAAAATTTGAACGAAGCGAGGAAAGTCGCAGTAACCGCCCAAAACCAAAATGTGCGAGATGGAAATTACTACTGCCTATCGCTGCCACACAAAGCCTATCTGCTCGATTTCTATAGGTTTCAATAGGGGTGGGTTTGTAATTTCACTCAAACGTGACATAACCGCCTCTCACCCGGATTCATACACGGTGGGTGCCAAAACACAGTGTGTCCTCGGCCGAAATCGACTCCCTCCCCGATTCATACACGGTGGGCACCAAAAACAAACTCTCGTCGGCAAATATTCGGTGTATGCAAGATTACCGTCCTATCCCCAACCGACTAATATTACTGTGATGTAGGAAATTTGAAACCGGGGCTAAGTTTGTAAATTTCCTCGCATTTGAGACAAGCGCGCCCTGAAGACATGGTCCCCCCTTCCTCTCCACCTCCATTTCCCCATTCGTACTCCGTGGGCACCAAAACACCCTCTCCACCCCGGCCTCCTCCGTCCGCCACCCCATCCACCTCCGTCCTCCTCCACCATGCCGGGGCTGATACCCCGAAGCTGACGTCCATTACAAGAGATCGACCTCTCTCATCCACGGCTTCGGACCGGGATCCTTGCATCCCGTCCTCTCGCTTCATCCCCGCCGTTGTCCATCTTGCCGGCGCCGCTCCTACGACCGTATTGTCCACCGCGTCCCGCCGCCACCGTCTACCCTCCTAGATCTGCTTCCACGCCATCGACAGCCATCGCTACCACAGCACCGTCAAATTCTCAGCAGATGTATACACGGCACCGCACCAGAGGCGGTACTCTTTCGTATCTGCTCAACATATTTATCGCAACAAGAAAATAGATCGCCATTGCTTTACTCTGATTTCTTGTCCACCACTTACTTGATAGTTGAAAGAAAACATTGGTCGCGAAGTTGCCTTTGTCCGGTTTGCACCTTCAGATCCGCCATGGCACGCTCAACACTATACCCAATGCTTATGGTTTCCCCTTTTATATTCCACACTAGTTAAATCACAGTAGACTAAATTTCAAAATTGGGTCAGTCGATTTTTCAGAGCTCGTCGGAGTTTGCCGGTGTGAACGAAGGGGCTCGGGTGGGGACTTTGGTTGTGGGGGCAGTGGTGGGGCCTCGCTGAATGAAGAAAACTCAATGCGGGTGGGGGTGGCGGAGGAACACAGGCGTTGGGGGCCGGTGGTCCAGCCGGCGGCCCGTGTGGTGTTCTGTATGCGAAGAATCAGAGACGAGGAAGAAGAAGGGTTAGGAGACGTAGGCTCTTCATCCAACCGCCTGAAATGGTTGACTGGCCCAAATTACAAAAGTCACGTGACTTGCATGTAGACATGCCTTTATATTCAGTACCATCATCGTACCTTCTTAGCACGGCTCCTGAATCCATCAAGCTAAACAACGTGCCACTCATAATTCCAAACTTGTTGCTCAAGTACGAATCTGATATGATGCAGATATTACTAAAACAGAAAACATTTAATTGGTCAGCTAATGTTCCTACTTATAGAGAGACAGTAGGGAGTTGCTTTCTTAATGCGCTCTAGTTCATCATGTGTGGGCACTACGCAACGAACATTTTATTATCCAAAATCTGCTTGCTCTTCTTTAGCATGTTCCTCTTTCGTTCTTCTTTAATAAGTACACTCTTCGTTCCTAAATACAAGTCTTTGTATAGATTCCACCATGGACTACATATTGAGCAAAATGAGTGAATCTACACTCTAAAATGTATCTGGATACATCTGTATGTGATCCATAGTGGAAATCTCTACCAAGATTTATATTTTGGAACAGAGGGAGTATGATAGTAGTACAATATGTTCCCTGTAGAGAAGATGAGCAGGGACATTTGCAGTGTAGAGGTCTATACGGTCGGTTGGTATGGACACTTTTAAATCTTCGAGCCTCTTTGATTCGTAGGATTCTATAAACATGGGAATAGGATTTGTAGTGGCCTTCCCACTTGAATCCTATAAGAATAGCAAGGAAATGCGGGGAGCCATGTCGCCTTTGAGAGTTACACTGATATTGACAGTACAACACCTTCAGTTGAAGAGAGCTGGTATCCGAAGCCTTTCTAGCCGTACCGGCAATACTAGCACATATATTCCAGCAAGTTCCACTTTGCTGATTTTACTCTGATGCTTACGGTTTTCCCGTTATATCTACACTATGATCTGTGTAGCTGCTTTGTGTCGCACTAGCAGCAGTCCACTCTTGAAGCTAAACACCGCAATGACTTACAAAATTGGCACCAAAGCATTGAGTGCCATTCTGGATGCAATGAAACTCATGCACTCCCCACCTATTGATTCTTGTTCAGAATATGATCCTAATGACTATTCTAACCTCGAGGAGTCAAAGGCAGATGGCCTGTCCTGTTCACACATCAAGGTGCTTGTTCTAATTTGGCAAGGTTTTATTGATTTCGTGTATCTTGCATATGTTGTTGCATTTCTTCTACTTTGTAGCACCGCCATCTGCTTAGTTTACTCATCATATATGTCGAGATGCCACTACTAGGAAAAGGGCTATAGATGGAATTGACACTAATGGCGCACCAGACATGTGGTGCGCCATTACTATATAGTAATGGCGCACCATGTGTTGGTGCTCCATTAGTGTGGAAATACTAATGGCGCACCACGTCCACGGTGCGTCATTAGTAAAAAAAAATATTTTTTTCAAAACTACTAATGGCGCACCGTGGGAGTGGTGCGCCATTACTAGTTGAACTAGTAATGGCGCACCACTCCCACGGTGCGCCATTAGTAAGAAAAATTCAAATTTTTTCAAAACTACTAATGGCACACCGTGGGAGTGGTGCGCCATTACTAGTTGAACTAGTAATGGCGCACCACATCCACGGTGCGCCATTAGTAAAAAAATTAATTTTTTTCAAAACTACTAATGGCGCACCACATCCACGGTGCGCCATTAGTAACTTGGCCCAAACATTCGCCCGAATGCACCCCCCCCCCCCCCCCGTGGACCGCCTTTTCAGTTTCAAAAAAATAAAAGAAAATGATAGTAATGTCAAAAAAATAAAAGAAAATAAGATTCCCATGTGATATGTGGTCTAGTTGTTAGCACAATTTACAAACATGAATTTTCGTCTTTTTTGCAAAATCTCTCGAGAATTTGTAAAAATGGGCATAACTTTTGCATATGAAAGCGGATGAAAAAGTTTTTTATATGAAAAATCAGATACTCGAAAAGTTACATCCGAATTTAACGGGGGAACCCCGTTGAACATTTTCAAAATCCTCAAAAACCTAACAGAGAAAAATATACGGGGCTTTTAAGATCTGGAGAGGCAAAAAAATTCAAAAAAATTCAAACTTACTAATGGCGCACCTGCCCATGGTGCGCCATTAGTATCTTCCCGCCGTCAAAATTCAAAATCAGTCAAAAAAATAAAAAAAAAGTTACTAATGGCGCACCTGCCCATGGTGCGCCATTAGTATCTTCCCGCCTTCAAAATTCAAAATAAGTCAAAAAAATAAAAAAAGTTACTAATGGCGCACCTGCCCATGGTGCGCCATTAGTATCTTCCCGCCTTCAAAATTCAAAATAAATCAAAAAAATAAAAAAAGTTAGTAATGGCGCACCTGCCCACGGTGCGCCATTACTATGTCGTATATATGGCTGGGCGCACCTCCTCCACTCCACCTCTCCGCCACTCCATCTCCTCCTCTCCTCCACTCCATCTCCTCCTCTCCTCCACTCCATCTTCCCTTCTCTCCTCCACCATACTACCCTCCTCCTCTCCGGCAACCTCCTCCTCCTCTCCAGCAACCTCCTCCTCCTCTCCGGCGACCTCCTCCTCCTCTCCGACGACCTCCTCCTCCTCTCTGGCGACCTCCTTCTCCTCTCCGGTGACCTCCTCCTCTCCGGGGATCTCCTCCTCCCTCCTCTCCTCTCCTCCCCTCCCCTCCCCTCACGGTTTCTCCTCCCTCCTCTCCGGTGAGCTCCTCCTCCCTCCTCTCCTCCCATTCCCACATGGTTTCTCCTTCCTCCTCTCCGATGCTTCGGTGAACTCCTCTCCGGCGACCTCCTCCTCCTCTTCGGTGATGTAGGTGAGCGCCTCTTTGGTGACCTCCTCCTCCTCCTCTCCGACGAACTCCTCTCCAGCAAAAGAACACGGCAAAAGAACGTACAAGATCCAAAATCAGGAACAAAATTTGAAATAATATCGTGCCAAAAAACGAGCAAAAAAACTAGTAAAAAATAGGCAAAAAAATCATGATCCAGATCCAAATTCAAAATTCAAAAATAGCAATGGCGCACGGTGGGGGTTAGACGGTGCGCCACTCCTATTTTCCCGCCTTCAAAATTCAAAAATACTGATGGCGCACCGTGGCCTATACTAATGGTGCACCAGTGGCCTATACTAATGGCGCACCAGTGGTGCGCCATTAGTATACCAGATACTAATGGCGCACCGTGGCCTATACTAATGGCGCACCAGTGGTGCGCCATTAGTAAAAAATACTAGTGGCGTGATACTAATGGCGCACCAGTGATGCGCCATTAGTAGGCAAAACCGGTGCGCCATTAGTAGCCCTTTTCCTAGTAGTGTGCCATGCCCATCCATTATCATTACATTTTCCATCTGTCATCATACCATGTTTTTCCACTCAAATGATGTTCTTGTGCATCAGACATCAAAAAGGAAGAGGGTGATTGCCGAACCTCAAGGAGCTCCAGCAAAGTCCTTGAAAAACGTGGTTGTGCCGGAGAAATCAGACAGCACCCCACTTATATTGGTTGTACAACCAGTGACACAAAACGTAGGACCGACTCCAGCAGACTGTACCCATACTTCACTGGCCACACCACTAGCCGCAACACACAGGACCTACACTCGAGCAAAACGTATGCCGATTTCAGTTGCCATAGCACCAGCCGTACCACAGAAAAATCCCACTCCAGCAAAAAGTACAGCAAGTCCACCGGCCGAAGACCTATCCCAACTACAGAGACGGACAATTCCTGCAGATTGAAACCCCATTCCAGTTATTCCCGGTTTAAAAGACAATGCTTTCAATGTTGTTAGGGACTACATGAATATATTCCCATCATGGGAAGATTATAGTGAAGAAAAACACCATTTTCACATCTTCCTGTCCCACTTACGTGTAAGTGCTATTATTCATGGTGATTATTTTCCTGTTTTCTGCTGATTGAACACATCAATGATTTACATTACATTGTTGTAAGTAGGCGAGGGTCAATCTGGATAGTCATGACGAGCAAAGCTTGCTTGCGCTTTTCAAGGAAGCATTGCAGCAGTATTGGTGTTACCTGAGGAAATCACACTTTGATGGCAAGTCTATAAATGAATTTCTGGTGAAGTCTCATATGCTAAATTTAGAAGACATTGAATGGAAAAACCTTGTTATGCACTGGTCTCGTTCCGAGGATGAGGTACTGTCTATGATATCGCATGACAATTTGAACTTCTATTTTTCCACATGTGCCTTACGGATTTTTTTTGTAGGAAATCTGCTTGAAAAAGAATTCCGGTTTGAAAAGAACGATAGGATATCGCAAATATGTTGCCCGCTGCCTTGCTGTTGTTAGTACCTGTTGTCCTGTATCACTGTACTTGCATACATACCTGGTTCATTATGTGACAGCAGTATGCATGATAGCTTGCTTATAAATTGTTTGTTCCAAATTATCTGATCTGTATGAATGGTTACATTAGTGTAGAATATATCCAATGCCAATGAATTTTTTTAGCTCTGCATTGTTCTTGTAAGTACCTGATGTCCTTTATCAGTGTACTTATATTGACATGTAGTTATTCATGTACCATCACTCTGCAGCTTATTTTCCTTTGCCCTCCATATTCTACACATAAGATCTATATTTACTCTTACCATAATGTTGGATAACACCGATGGTACTGAAGAAGTTTAGCTCTGCATTGCTCTTGGCTGTACCTTTTGCCTGTATCACTGTACTTGCATTTATAGCTACTTGGTTATGTAGCATCACTCTTCATCTTATCTTAAATATTCTCCATTTTTTCTTATATTTTCACATCTATATTTACTCTTAACAAAATGTAGAATAAAGGCAATGCTTATGAAGAAGATTCTGTGGTAAACTTCTTGAATTGCCCCCCCCCCCATCAGCATGGACAAGGGCTTTATAGAGCATGCCTTCACCAATAATGTAAGTTTGTCCTTCTCAAGCCTTCAAACTTTGTTGTGCATATTTGGGTAGGCATGACTGCAACAGCTGTTTATTTTTTGTGTTTGAATTAAATTGCATGTTTAAAGTTTATTATGTAGTTCATCAACAAAAGTTTGTCCTTCTCAATTTAATTTTTCAGTTGTACAACCAAGTTCCTTCTTCATACCATGTAAATTAAACTATACAGAGCAAGTGATCTTGTTTTGCACTGCATGTATGCTTCTGTTCTTGATCCGTAATCCAGTGGTGTGGTGAACCTACCCACTACAGCACAATGTCATATTCTGCAATGTATTAACTATGAACAATGTTATATCATTCTACTATTATTTAAACTATCTCTTTATTTGCCAATCTGAAATGGGATAAATTGACAACACACTAACCATTGATACTTACGAGTTCCTGATCTGTAATAGAGTGGTGTCGTGAAGCTGCCAACTCCTTCACAATGTCATTTCCTGCCATATCTTGACCTGAACAATACCATATTGTGTTAATGCAATTTTAAACTGTGTCACTTTATTGGTCAGTAAGAAATGTGATGAATTGTCAGCACTGATACTTTTATGTGCAAAACCTGCCATCTGTCTGCTTGTTTATCTTTCAGAGTGAGGAGGATATAAGTGTTAAACAAGCGCAGTCTCATCAGCTTGCTCAACTGCTTGCGCTGCAGCTCCCCAGCAGGGCTAACCTTTCTTGAACTCTATTGAAGTGTTGTCGGTTTTGTATATTATTTTGTCGGCGTGTTTAGTTGCACTGGTGGCGATCTTTGATGCCCCGTGTATGTAATATGCTGTCTACTTGTGCTTTACTATCATAGTGGCGAACTTTGATGCCCAGTGGATGTAATATGCCGTGATTTCTTTATTGTATAGTCTAGGTTTTTTCTTATTCACGATGCTACAATTATTTTACTGTATATATATATCATGTCTTCGCAGTAAACCGGCCAAACCATAAAATTACGGGACATAATCGGGTCGTCATACAATCATGATGTATGATCCGCATCGTGGGCCCCATCATCTTCGTCCGTTAGAAGGCCTAAATGTAAACTAGCCCACTAGTAGATTCGGGCCTTTAATAGGCCGAGTAAACCACCGGCCCTCTTTTCGCTGCAAAGATCAA
Source organism: Triticum aestivum (assembly GCF_018294505.1). NCBI lineage: Eukaryota > Viridiplantae > Streptophyta > Magnoliopsida > Poales > Poaceae > Triticum > Triticum aestivum. The sequence goes on along the minus strand of NC_057794.1, from coordinate 381,493,592 downwards.
TGGGATTTTAGGAGGCTGAGAAGTAGGTTGGTCCTGAAATGTGTCGAACAGCTCACGGGCCGGAAGCAGCCCGAAATGGACCCCAGCCCATGATTGTGCCAATCAAATCACGGGCTTTTAACAGGCCAAAATTGTCTTGGTCCTTGTTTGGCCCAATCAGATTATCGGTTGCGAGCAGGCCGGATGCAAATCGGGCCGTAGTTAGGCCCAACTATATGACGGGCTTTTAACAGGCCGAAATTAATATAGGGCTAAAATGTTAAACGAACCCTTAACATGCCGAAACTAATATCAGGCTGAATTACTAAATGGGACTTTAGCAAGTGGGCCCAAAAGCATAGCGTCCAGTTGACGGGACGAATCTAATATGGGACATAATTTAGCCCAAAGCCTCTTAAAGGGCTGGACCTGATCCGGGCCGTAATTTGGCCCAGAACGTGGTAGGCTTTGAACGGGTCGGATCTCATATGTGCCATTGTTAGGCCCGGAACGTGGCAGGCCATTAATGGACCAGATCAAATATGGGCCGACATTTGGCCCAAAACATGGCAGCCAGTTAATGGGCCAGCCTACTAGGGTCCTCAAAATCTTGTGGGCCTACAGCTGGGCCGGCCCATTAATGTTGGCAAAATCTCATGGGCCTTTAGCTGGGACGGCCAATTATGGTCCACAAAAATCTTGTGGGCCTTCACATAGGCCGGCCCATTATGGCCCGCAAAAATCTTGTGGGCCTTTACCTGGGCCGGCCCATTATGGACTGCAAAATCTTGTGGGCCTTTACCTGGGCCAGCCCATTATGGTCCACAAAATCTCATGGGCCTTTAGCTGGGTCGGCCCATTATAGTCCGCAAAATCTTGCGGGCCTTTAGTTGGGTCGGCCCATTTTAACTTTATGGGCCACTTTTGGGCCGGTCCATGTGTTAACATATCATAGGCGCATCTCGCCCATTGGATGAGTGACACATGTGCCAACGCGGAGCTGACACGTGTTTCCGTCAGCCAATCAGAATTTTACACGTGGAAAATTCCCATTGGTCCAGGCTGTTAACGGGTTATCGGATCCAAAATCGAACCCGATAGCTTAACGGCGTTCCATTATGGTGGATGTCACGTGTCGGTCATTCTTGAAGAAAGCACTTCTGTGGCGCATGATTTATCGTCATGGAAGTGGACACTTCCATTATGATAATTTTGGTAATGTCACGTAACACTTCTACGACAGCACAGGTATGACTATCTTGATTCTGTCATAAAATGACATGGATGTACATGCATGAAACGTGACCTACTATGACAAACACGTATCATCATGGAAGTGTTTTTTTGTAGTGATGAGGGTCCTGCTGGGAGCGGCTCGTCTTTATTGGCAAAGCTGATGAGGCTTCGGATGGTGGCCCTCCACTCGTCGAGCTTCTCCACAGCGCGGGGAAGTTGAGGAGCAGTTGCACGCGCGCCAGCGCTTCTGCTGGCGTGGGTGGTGGCGAAAGCCGTGTGGACCGTGACGCGCTCCGAATTCTAACCAAGTTAGAAGGAGCTCTATCACGGTCTTGCGGCCGCACGCCGCTTTCGCCATTGTCCGAGTGCACACGTCGGCTACGTGCATCGTGAGGGTGGCGCACGTGGCTCTTCCCACGGCGGTGCCTGGGAGTTCCGGCGTCGCAGCGTTGTTCATCACGCCAGGCTATGGCACGGGTGCCAGCTGGGGCGCCGTCGAGGTTGCTGCACCGCCCGTGGGCAGCACGGTGCCACCCCTAGACCAAGCGGCGTGCGGCTCGTCGTCTCGGACTCGAACGACGCCGCTCGCAGGCTCCGATTGCCAGAGTGTCATGGATGCTCGCGGGTCACATCTTCGGCACCATCCGTGGCCACCGGGTCGCCTGCTCGCACTGCCACGGGTCGGCCGGCTCTGGATGACCAGATCATTGTGATCCCCTTTTTCTTGGGGGCCATGGTGATGATGAAGTCAATGCGCTAACTTCCAAACCGGATTTTCACAGCTTGCGCACCCCCTACCTGGCGCCCCAAAGATGTCAGTGGAAACGACACCTGTGGGATCACAGGGAATCCCTTCTGCAATTAGCTGGCGCGGGGCTGTGGAAAGAGCGAGTCTAGAAGATCAACATGGGGGAATTTATCCAGGTTCGGGCCGCAAGTGATGCGTAATACCCTACTCCTGCTGGTTTGTGTGTATCTGGTATTCTTGGACTAGCTACAAAGCGTGCAGGGTCCAAAAAATCCGAATCCTTCTCCAGTATGCCTCGGCCTCCTTTTATAGCCAAAGGGGTCGCCAAAATGGTACACAGGAGGTGGAAAGTTGTACTGTATACAAGTCTATCGCCTGGTACCGTAGGACAAACGCATCTAATGCGTTGCCGACGTGCCCCTCACTTTATCGGGGACTACAAGGAAGCTTGTCTCATCTGTCGCCGCCTCGTCTCGCATTGACACGCGTCCAAGCTGACTAGGTGTGTAGTGCCACGCTGGCTGGCTGGCTGCTGAGTTGGTGCGGTGGCGGAGTCTTCACGAAGATCTGCATGCTACCACGCATGTGCTCGCTGAGTTGGCCTGGAAGCTGCACGTCGCCACGCAGGTTCCTGCCTCATTGGCGGGTTGACTGCTGTGTTGGAACAGCGGTGCAGCCTTCCCAAGTGGGGGCCTGGCTGCGGCCCCACAGATGTCACCGCCAAGGGTCTTGCCGGAGCCCCGGCAAGGGCCTTGCCAGGGTCTCATAGGTGTCCCCGACAAGGGTCTTGCTGGGGGTCTCGTAAACGCCCCTGGCAAGGATGTTGCCGGGGGGTTTCTGTCTTCTGGTTCTCATCTGGTCTTGCATGTTCTTGGTCCTTACAAAGATCCGCATGCCACCGTGCAGGCGCCTCCTGAGCCTTGGTTCCAACTCGGTCGACGGTGTCGGAACTCTTAGGCTCAAGGGTGGCGGCTCTGCTGGTGTTGGGCAAGTAGCCCTGGCAAGACTCTTGACGGGGCTATGTAAGCTCCCCCGGCAACGCTCTTGCCGGGGAAAGCCCACCTTGTCCCTCTGCTTCTCGCGTCTTCGCCTTGGCACTGCTCTGGTAGTCTTGTGTCTTCGCTTCCTTTGCCCTGCCAAGCATCGCCACATGCGTCTGGGAGCGACAGCCCGCGCACAAGTAAAGGGGGTACAAAAAGGACCCCTACTTTTGTACACCGACATTGGCTCTTTATCTAAACAGCCCCTAGTTTTTATTTACGTGCTCTTTATTATCTTGTAAACCTATCGTATCACACCTACAAAGTACTTCTAGTTTAATACTTGTTCTAGGTAAATCTAACATCAAGCGTGCATAGAGGTTTATTGGTGGTTGATATAACTTGAGGGAATATTTGTTCTACCTTTAGCTCCTCATTGGGTTCGACACTCTTATTTATCGAAAAAGGATACAACCGATCCCCTATACTTGTGGGTTATCAGGGACCGACATGTATGTATAGTTGCTACTAAGGATAAAAAGATGGGATCTATATCTATCGCCATTGATAAACGGATCTTGTCTACATCATGTCATCGTTCTTATTGCATTACTCCATTTTTCCATGAAATTAATACACTAGATGCATGCTGGATAGCGGTCGATGTGTGGAGTAATAGTAGTAGATGCAGGCAGGAGCCGGTCTACTAATCTTGGACGAGATGCCTATGTAATGATCATTTCCTGGATATCATCATAATTATTTGAGGTTCTATCAATTGCCCAATAGTAATTTGTTTACCCACCATTTGCTACTTTTCTCAAGAGAAGCCACTAGTGAAACCTACGGCCCCGGGTCTTCTTTCTCATATGTTTGCTTGCGATCTACTTTTCCTTTGCATTTTTATTCGGATCTATTAAACCAAAAATACAAAAATACTTTGCTGCACTTAATTTTATTTGTGATCTATTATTTCAATCTATCACAATGTTCTCCCGTCTCCGTGCCTATTTCTGGCGCCGTTACCCGAAAGGGATTGACAACCACTTTAACACGTCAGGTTTCAAGTGGTTGTTATTTGTGTGCAGGGGCTGTTTACGTTGTGTTGCTTGGTTCTCCTACTGGTTCGATAACCTTGGTTTGAAATATGAGGGAAATACCGACCGCCACTGTGCTGCATCATTCCTTCCTCTTTGGGGGAAAACCGACATAGCTTCAAGCGACATCAGTTAGTACCTTCGGCATTATTTATTTTGATGACTCTAGACCGATGAACCTCCTCGATAAGATATGGGCCTTCCCATTTTGAGAGGAGTTTTCCTACAAAGAATCTGAAACGAGACTTGTACAAAAGAACATATTCTCCGACTTTAATCTCATGCTTTTGGATTCTTTCGTCATGCCATCTTTTAACTTTTTCTTTGAATAATTTGCAGTTTCATAAGCTTGGGTTCTCCATTCATCTAATGAGCTAATATAAAATAACCTATTTTCACCGGCAAGTTTGAAATCATAATTGAGTTCTTTGACTGCCCAATATGCTTTATGTTCTAACTCAAGAGGCAAATGAAAAGCTTTTCCATAAACCATTTTATAAGGAGACATACCCATAAGATTTTTATACGCTGTTCTATAAGCCCAAAGTGCATCATCTAATTTCTTTGACCAATTCTTCCTGGACCTATTGACAGTCTTTTGCAAAACTAATTTTATTTCTATATTGCTAAGTTCATCTTGACCACCAGACTGAGGATGATAAGGTGATGCAATTCTATGGTTAACATCATACTTGGCAAGCATTTTACGGAAAGCACCATGAATAAAGTGTGAACCACCATCAGTCATTAAATATCTAGGGACTGCAAACCTTGGGAAAATACTTCCTTAAGCATTTTAATAGAGGTGTTGTGATCATCACTACTGGTTGGAATAGCTTCTACCCATTTAGTAACATAATCGACAGCAACCAAAATATATGTATACCCATTAGAGGAAGGAAAAGGTCCCATGTAATCAAATCCCCAAACATCAAATGGTTCGACAGCAAGTGAATAGTTCATAGGCATTTCTTGACGCTTACCGATATTACCTATTCTTTGACATTCATCACAAGATAAGACGAACTTACGGGCATCCTTGACATTCATCACAAGTACCTTATGAGCAGTTCTATCTCCAGCATGGTGCCCTCCATAAGCTTCGGAGTGACATTTCCGTAGGATTTGTCCCTATTCATGCTCAGGTACACAATGTCTAATAATACCATCTACTCCTTTATAAAGATGTGGGTCATCCCAAAAGTAATGTCTTAAATCATAGAAGAATTTTTCTTTTGGTGGTAAGTAAAGCTAGGTGGTAAATATTTAGCAACAATTTAATTAGCATAATCAACATACCAAGGAGTACTATGAGCAACATTCATTGCAGCTAACTGCTAATCAGGAAAACTATCATCAATAGGTAGTGGGTTATCAGGCACATTTTCAAGCCTAGACAAATTATCAGCTACGGGGTTCTTAGCTCCTTTTCTGTCAATGATATGTAAATCAAATTCTTGTAACAAGAGAACCCATCGAATAAGTCTAGGTTTAGCATCTTTATTTTCCATAAGATATTTAACGGCAGCATGCATGATCGGTGTGAACAATTACTTTGGAATCAACAATATAAGGTCTAAATTTATCACAAGCAAACACAACTGCTAAGAATTCCTTTTCAGTAGTAGCATATTTTTGTTGAGCACTGTCTAGAGTTTTACTAGAATAATGAATAACATTCAATTTCTTATCAACAGTTTGTCCTAGAAAGCACCACCAGCATAATCACTAGTATCACACATATTTTTAAAAGGCAAGTTCCAATCAGGTGGTTGAACAATAGGTGCAGAAATTAAGGCTTTCTTGAGTGTTTCAAAGGCTTCTAAACAATCATCATCAAAAACAAAAGGAATATCCTTTTGCAAAAGACTCGTAAGTGGCCTAGAAATTTTAGAAAAGTCTTTGATAAATCTCCTATAGAAACCAGCATGACCTAAGAAACTACGAATACCTTTTATATCTTTAGGACATGGCATTTTCTCAATTGCATCAACCTTAGCTTTGTCCACTTCAATACCTCTTTCAGAAATTTTATGACCCAAGACAATGCCTTCATTAACCATAAGGTGCCACTTCTCCCAATTCAAGACAAGATTTGTTTGTTCACATATCTGCAAAACTCGATCAAGATTGCTTAAACAATCATCAAGAGACTTCCCATAAACGGAGAAATCGTCCATGAAAACCTCAACAATCTTTTCAAAAAAGTCAGAGAATATAGCAGTCATACATCTCTTAAAGTTAGCAGGTGTATTACATAAACCAAAAGGCATACGTCTATAAGAATAGGTTCCAAAGGGAGAAGTAAAAGTGGTCTTTTGTTGATCAGGTTGAGAAACAGGTATTTGTGAAAAACCAGAATATCCATCAAGGAAGTAAAAAAATGTGTGTGCTTAGATAATCTTTCAACGATTTGATCAATAAAAGGCAAATGGTAATGATCTTTTCTAGTTGCTTTATTTAATTTCCTAAAATCAATTACGATTCTATAGCCTGTAACAATTCTCTGTGGAATAAGTTCATTCTTATCATTAGGAACAAAATTTATACCTGATTTCTTAGGGACACAATGAATAGGACTTACCCATCTACTATTACCTATGGGATAGATTATACCTGCTTCCAGAAGTTTTAATATTTCCGTTCTTACCACTTCTTTCATCTTCGGATTTAACCGACGTTGGTGATCAAAAATGGGTTTAGCATCAAGAGTGGGACTAATGCCCTTTAAATCATCAAGAGTATATCCAATAGCAGCTCGATCCTTCCTCAGAACTTTCAATAGTCTTTGTTCTTCATGTTCTGAAAGGTTAGCACTAATAATAACAGGATATATCTTCTTTTCATCAAGATAAGCATATTTCAAAGTGTTTACCAATTGTTTTAATTAAAACACAGGATCACCTTTAGGTGGAGGAGGACCTCCTAGAGTTTCAATAGGAAAATTGTGTTTAAGCAGAGGACATTGTTCAAAGAAAAATCTTATCTTTTACATTTCTTTCATGCATATGTAAATCATTTTCATGGTCTAGCAAATATTGTTCTAGTGGATCAGTAGGTGGCACGGAAATAGTAGCAAGACCAATTAATTCATCTTTACTAGGCAATTCTTTTTCATGAAGTTTTCTACTAAACTTGGAAAAATTAAACTCATGAGACTCATCACCAAAACTAACACTGACAGTTTGTCTCTCACAATCTATTCTAGCATTAACGGTGTTCAAGAAAGGTCTACCAAAGATAATGGGACAAAAGTCATCTTGTGGGGAACCAAGAACAAGAAAATCAGTAGGGTATTTTATATTCCCACACAAGAGTTCAACATCTCTAACAATCCCAATTGGTGATATAGTGTCTCTATTAGCAAGTTTAATAGTAACATCTATGTCTCCTATCTTTGTGGGTGCTATGTCATTCATAACTTCTTGATATAAGGTGTAAGGAATAGCACTCACCCTAGCACCTATGTCACATAAACCATGATAAAAGTGATCTCCTATTTGAACTGAGATGACAGGCATGCCAACTACAGGTCTATGTTTATCCCTTTTTTCAGGTTTGGCAATTCTAGCAGCTTCTTCGCAAAAGTAAATAACATGTGCATCCATATCTTCTTCCAAGAGATCTTTAACCATAGCAATACTAGGTTCTACTTTAATTTGTTCATCAGGTTTAGGTGTTCTAATATAGCTTTTGTTAACCACAGTAGAAACTTTAGCATGTTCCTTTATCCTAACATGAAAAGGTGGTTTCTCAGTACAAGCAGAAGGAACAACTGGATCAGCATTGCAAAGTATAGTTTCTTCTTTAATTGGTATCAGTTCTTTGATTTATTCTTTAATAGGTAGGTGATATTTAAACCACTTCTCTTTAGGGATATCAACATGAGTAGCAAATGATTCACAAAAGGAGGCTACTATCTCAGAGTCAAGTCCATATTTAGTGCTAAACTTTTGAAAAGCATTAGTATCCATAAAAGATTTAACACAATCATACTTAAGCTTAATACCCGACTCTTTACCTTCGTCAAGTTCCCAATCTTTAGGGTTGTGTTTAATTCTTTCCAAAAGATCCCACCAGAATTCAATAGTCATCTTCATAAAAGATCCAACACAAGAAGTATCAAGCATGGTTTGATCATTACGAGAAAGATGAGCATAAAAGTTCTGAATAATAATTTCTCTTGAGAGCTCGTGATTGGGCCATGAATATAACATTGACTTAAGCCTCCCCCAAGCTAGAGCGATACTTTCTCCTTCATGAGGCCAATATATATATATATATATATATATATATATATATATATATATATATCTATAATTCTGATCACGATGAACTAGATGCATAGGATAAAATTTTTGGTGGAACTCCAATTTCAAATGATTCCAATTCCAAGATCCAATATCATCGCATAGCCTATACCATGCCAATGCTTTTCCCTTCAAAGATAAAGGGAAAACCTTTTTCATAACTACATCTCCGGGTAAACCTTAAAGCTTAAAAAATCCACAAATTTGTTCTACAAATATCAAGTACAAAAGGCGCTTCACTCCCTGGCAACGGCGCCAGAAAATAGCCTTAATGACTGTCGGTGTCAAAACCGGCGGATCTCGGGTTGGGGGTCCTGAACTGTGCGTCTAAGGTTGATGGTAACAGAAGACAAGGGACACGATGTTTACCCAGGTTCGGGCCCTCTCTATGGAGGTAATACCCTACGTCCTGCTTGATTGATATTGATGAGTATGAGTATTACAAGAGTTGATCTACCTTGAGATCGTAATGGCTAAACCCTAGAGGTCTAGCTTGTATGGCTATGATAATGAGTCTCCCCTATCCGGACTAAGTCCTTCGGTTTATATAGACATCGGGAGGATCTAGGGTTACATAAGGTCGGTTACAAAGAAAGGAATCTACATATTCGACGCCAAACTTGCCTTCCACACTAAGGAGAGTCCCATCCGGACACGGGTGCAGTCTTCGGTCTTCATATCTTCACAGCCCATCAGTCCGGCCCATGGCCAATAGGCCGGACGCCCGAGGACCCCTTACTCCAGGACTCCCTCAGTAGCTCCTGAACCTGGCTTCAATGACAAGGTATCCGGCGCCTAGTGCTGTCTTCGACATTGCAAGGCGGGTTCCTCCTTCCGAACTCCAAAATAGTCTTCGGACGAATCGATCGTGTCCGGACCCGTAACACACGTCCGTAGAGAGTATAGTATTCCACGAATCCAATTTGCTGACAACTTTAGTAATGTGATGTCACGCTCCTTGGTCATTATTTCGAACCGTCTCCCGTCCCGCCGTTCCTTGTTTTGGGGCGTGGTTTTTATTGACACGTCTCGTCGAAGCAGAGATCGTCTCCCCTAATTATGGGATTTTCATCAATACGAGCGTGGGTAGCCCAACTGTCCTATAGAAAAGATTCCTTAGGAATAGGCAAGTTCTTAGGCTTAGGAGGAGGCGTTCAATACCCGCTACTTTTATGAAGGAACCAAGGGCCGTCCTTTTATGCCAAACCTCTCCTCAGCCTTCCCGACCTCGAGTTCCAGCACCCAAGGTTCGACTTCATTGTTTCAAGCGTCCCCATCGTGTCCGGACCCAGCTCTCAAGGCCGATGGGTGTCTTCCTCCGTTACAGGGGAGGATATCGCAAAGCTTCGGGCTGCCAGATATTTGACTACGGAGGTCCACGACAGGCTTCCTACTCAAGGACAGGTTATTCCGACCCCCAGATCTGGCGAGAGGGTTGTATTCATCTCCCACTTCCTCAGGGGGCTTGGGTTCGCTCTTCACCCCTTCGTCCGGGGGCTAATGTTTTATTACAGACTAGATTTTCATGATCTAGCCCCGGACTCTATCCTCCACGTCTCGGCGTTTATCATTACATGCGAGGCCTTCCTCCGAATCCCCCCACACTTGGGCTTATGGCTCAAGACCTTCAGTGTGAAGCCGAAGGTAGTCGATGGGGAACAGGTGGAGTGCGGCGGTGCTATGATCAACCAACTCACCGGTACTCCTTGGCCAAAAGGTTCCTTTACCGAAACTTCCAATCACTGGTAGCGGGAGTGGTTTCATGTTACGGACTTACGGAGCCCCGCAACACCAAGTGGGTAGCTGCACCCGCATTCCGTCCTGGCCCACCATTACAGCTTGCATCATGGGTCAACAAGGGACTGGACTGGGGATCAGTTGATGAAGTCCAGACTTTACAGAGCCACATCCAAACCCTCCTCGAGAGAGACATCGATCTTCTCAACGTGATTCAAGTGACGTTAGTTCACCGAATCCTACCATGCCAGTGCAGGTCTCGCTGCATGTGGGACCTCAATCCAGATGGACCATGAACCCTCCAACACTTCTTCAATACCACACACGAAGGGATGTGGAAGTTATTTTTCGGGAAGCGGAAGCATTGGCCGGGCACTACCGAGGACGCTGGCCTTAACTGCAACCGTCCGGATACCCCGGTAAGCACTTGGCTCCCGAAAACTTTCTAATTATTTATACCGTAATATGGTACTGAGCAAGCTATCTTCTTCCAGGGCTGGGTAAAGAAGGCGAAACTGATTATGTGTTCGGCTCCTCTGCCCGAGGGCCCAACGAATCCTGTTCTAACAAGGATGCTGGCCCTGGCACCATACCAGATGCATGTGAAGGAGCGCAAGGCAGAGACTGACAGGACCAAAGATGGCCCCTATCCCAAGGGTATACCGGAATTTGTGTCTGGAGGAATCAAAATCCCCTCATTTGAAGACAAAAGTGAAGGGGGAGCAGCAGTCTCCTTCCCTCCTAGGAAGAAAAGGGCTACCTCCGAAGATTGGGAGAGGCGGGCTCCTAAGCGAGGCAAGACGCCTCCGATGGGTGGCTCGGGCTTGGAGGACGTCAAAGCGCAGTCTCATGACGAGGACAAGCCTCAGGCCAAATCGTAAGTGAACAAGGCTGTTTTAAACATGTCCCGTTCCTTTCTTATAATGCCTGGAATATATATATATATATATATATATATATATATATATATATATATTGCAGCTTAGCACGTAGTCTTCTTCAACAATCCTCTTCCTCAGGGGACCTTCTCCCAGAGATGATGGAAAGCGAGACGCCCCACCGGCCTCTCCGTCCAATAGGGCGGACGACTTCGAGGTGTCGTCGCGGAGGGTCTCCCCCAACCAACAAGTGGTGCAAGGGATGATTAAGACATTACCCGAAGGTGATACTTCGGTGGCCCAGGGTCCGGGGAACAACAATGAAGGCCCCGAACAGTCCGGTATCCAGCCGGATACGAATAAACTGATCCCTTCGAAGGGTGGCCGTATTCCTACGGCAGCCTCCGGAGACCCAGAGGCGCCGGATATCTTGACGAACATGCTGCGATAGGCGTCCGTCTCAGAGGAACATCGTACCTTGATGGGCATGGTGGTTGAAAAGGTCTTGTCTGCGATAGGCGTCCGTCTCAGAGGAACATCGTACCTTGTCCGCGAGCCAACTAACACTACAAAAAAACGACACATTCGTGACATTTTGGGCCGAACAATTTTTTTTTCTGTCAAACATATGACACTTCTGTGACGATAATTGTGACAAAACCCGGTATCATCATAGATGTGGTGGGCTCTTACTTCTATGACAAAAAATCATGACAGAAAATAGGCTTTTCATCCTGGGCGGGCCGGAGACGCAGCTGCATGACATTCTTTGGGCCGTCCATGAAGGAAAAAACCATGGTAGAAGCGAGGGGGAGGAAAATTTTGGGGAGTTCCCGGTTACGGTGGGAGGTCGGGGGCCGAGCGATGCACGTTTCTCTCGTACACGTATGTGCGTGTGTGTGAGGCGTTGGCTCTAACTGAACCCGAGCGAGGCGTTGGGCTCTAACTAAACCCGAGCGATTGCATTGCAGGCTACGCGTTACTGAACCCGAGCGATCGATCGATGTCTGTTAACTGAACCCGATCAAGCGATTCCTTCGCTACTGCTACTAACTGAAGCCGATCGATGGGATGAACAGTGAGTGTTGCGGGGGGGTTTGGATGAACAGTGAGCGGTGGTGTTGCCTCTTGATGAACAGGACCCCGTGGTGTGGTGGAGGGCTGGATGAACAGTAGACGGTGGAGGGGTGCCCATGGAGGGGTGGATGAACAGGACCCCGTGGTGTGGAGGGCTTGATGAACAGTAGACGGTGGAGGGGTGGTTGAACAGGACCCCGTGGTGTGGAGGGCTGGATGAACAGTAGACGGTGGAGGGGTGCCCGTGGAGGGGTGGTTGAACAGGACCCCGTGGTGTGGAGGGCTGGATGAACAGTAGACGGTGGAGGGGTGGTTGAACAGTAGCCGGTGGAGTAGCGCGCGGTGGAGGCTGGATGAACAGGAGCCCGTGGGAGGCTGGAGGAGGTCGACGGTGGAGATGAACAGTATCCCGTGGAGTCCCGTTTTGCGGTACGCCACACCCCTCCCGATGAACAGGACCCCCGTTTCGACCGTAGCGCTCCAACACAAGTCCGTTTCCTCCGTTTTGCGGTACGCCACACCCCTCCCGATCAACAGGACCCCCGTTTCGACCGTAGGAGGTCCGTTTCCTCCATTTTGCGGTACGCCAGACCCCTCCCGATGAACAGGATCCCGTTTCGAACGTGGCCGGTCGAACACAAGGCCGTTTCCTCCGTTCTGCGGTACGCCAGGCCTCGTTTCCATCGCCTGTTCCGTCCAAGCCCTCCCGATGAACACGACGCATTCCGTTGCCTCCCCATGAACACGACGCATTCCGTTGCCTCCCCATGAACACGACGACGACGCTGTTTCTCCGTTCCGACCCAGCCATGTACACGAGCCCTGGCCGTACGTATGCGCGAGTAGGCGTTCGAGACCCCGCCCGTATGTACACATACGTGGCCGTATTTTCTTTCTTGCACCCTGGCCGCTGTACGTACGTGTAAATGCTACGTGCGCGCCTCTACTACGACACGTGCGCGCCTCTACTACGACACGTGCGCGCCTCTACATCGACCAGTATGTACGTACACGTTCGCGACCAGAATGACAACGCTACGTACGCTTCGACCAGGTGGGTCCCGACTGTCAGGCACTTCCTTGCCTGCGAAGATGTAGCTGGTCGGTCCCAGCAGTCAGGGGGCGAATCGTTTTTTTTGCCCGGACGCACTTCCTTGCGTGCGAAGATGTAGCTGGTGGGTCCCAGCAGTCAGGGGGAAACGTTTTTTTCGCGAAATACAGTGGCCCGTCCGGTGGGTCCCAGCTGTCAGGTGGAGGAATCATTATTTTCCGCGTAATAAGGAGGCACTTCCTTGCTGCGGCCGTGGACCCAGCTGTCAGCCTCTCCACGTACAGTCCACGTCCGATGGAAGTCGTTCCTTGACCACGTTGACCACGCCGCGCCGAGAGCACCAGGGCGGTGGACGACGGCGAGGCCTAGGAAGGGGACGACACGGAGGCAGGGAAGACTCGGCAGTTGTTTCCCACGCGGAGGGGAGTACGACTGTACGAGGGTTTACTGGTTCGTCTGCCGTCGCCGGAGAATAACAGCAGGTGTGGGTGAGTAGAGGGATGGCTAGGCCAGCGATGGGAGTACGGTCGGGCGGTGAGGCCTGCGCGGCAGCACAGCCGGCCGCGAGGAGGAGGGAGCAGGCAGTCCCGCCGGCGCTTGTTTGAGCGGCTGGAGCAGGAAGAGCAGAGATTGAAGAAGCACGACGGCCGTTGGATGGACATCCAACAGTCAGTGCTTGTGCGTCAACCTTTTTTTAGGAAAGCCTCAAATCTGTGGAAAACAGCATACAACCCATCTGCCATTATTTCTAATAATTTACAGCCCATTTGCTAATTCTTAAGGTTTTTTTGGAGCCCATATTCTTTTTGTTAGCATTACAGCCCATATTGTGGCAACGGTTAAAAAATTATACGAAATTTTGCATATTTCGGTGCGGTCCGAACTGTTTTTAATCCCGAAATTTCGACTCACATTCAAACTGATTTTAAAAATAAATGTATATCAATATAAAATCCAACAAATTCTCCACGCATAAAAATTAATGTAATTTAAAATCTTGAAATGAAAAAAAGATATTTGAAACTAATTGCCGGTTTGATGTGTTTTAAAAATGTACAACCCATTTCTCATTACTGATGGGCCATTTTCTCGGCCAGCCGAATGAAAGCTCTCCTCGTCTTGAAAGATTTGCAGCCCAACAGGCCTGACAAAGCGACTTACTTGGCAAATCACAAAAAAACTGGGCTGTGGCCGTGGACCCAGCTGTCAGCCTCTCCACGTACAGTACTCTTCCGATGGAAGTCGTTCCTTGACCACGTTGACCACGCCGCGCGGAGAGCACCACGGCGGTGGACGACGGCGAGGCCTAGGAAGGGGACGACGCGGCAGTGGAAGCCCGCGCGGAGAGGACTACGAGGGTTCACTGGTTCGGCTGCGGTGTGAGGCTGCCGTCGCCGCAGGGCCTGGCCAGCGGTGGGAATAGTAGGGGGCGGTGAGGCCTCTGCGGCAGCACAGCCGGCCACGGGAGGCAGGAGCATGCGGCACGACCGGCGCTGCTTTGGGCGGCTGGAGCAAGAAGACCAGAGGTTGAAGAAGCACTACGGCCGTTGGATGGACATCGTACGGTCACTGGAGCTAGAATCGTTCATATTGACTAAGTTGACAAAGCCCTTCGTCCCCGTCAACTTAGTAGGCCCACAAGTCAGCCTCCCAGCAAGGTGGGTCCCAGCTAGCCGGGGGAGTATTCATTTTTTTGTGCGTAATAAGGAGGCACTTCCGGTGGGTCCGAGCTGACAGCGGGGGGAACGTTTTTTTCGCGAAATACGGTGGCCCGTCCGGTGGGTCCCAGCAGTCAGGGGGAAACGATTTTTTTCGCAAAATACTGGTGGCCCGTCCGGTGGGTCCCCGCTGTCAGGTGGAGGAATAATTATTTTCCGCGTAATAAGGAGGCACTTCCTTGCGGCTGCCGTGGACCCAGCTGTCAGCCTCTCCACGTACAGTACTCTTCCGATGGAAGTCGGTCGTTGACCACGTTGACCACGCCGCGCCGAGAGCACCAGGGCGGTGGACGACGGCGAGGACTAGGAAGGGGACGACTCGGAGCCGGGGAAGACGCAGCAGTGGATGCCCACGCGAAGAGGAGTACGAGGGTTCACTGGTTCGGCTGCGGTGTGAGGCTGCTGTCGCCGCAGAATAACAGGGGGTGTGGGTGAGTAGAGGGATGGCCTGGCCAGCGGTGGGAGTAGTAGGGGGCGGTGAGGCCTCCGCGGCATCACAGCCGGCCACGGGAGGCAGGAGCACGCGGCACGACCGGCGCTGGTTTGGGCGGCTGGAGCAAGAAGACCAGAGGTTGAAGAAGCACTACGGCCGTTGGATGAACATCGTACGGTAACAGGAGCTAGAATCGTTCATATTGACTAAGTTGACAAAGCCCTCCGTCCCCGTCAACTTGGTAGGCCCACAAGTCAGCCTCCCACTATGCTGGGTTCCAGCTGGCAGGGGGAATATTCATTTTTTTGTGCGTAATAAGGAGGCACTTCCTTGCGTGCGAAGATAGCTGGTGGGTCCGACATGTCAGCGGGGGGCACTTTATTTCGCGAAATACAGAGGCCCTTCCGGTGGGTCCCAGATGTCAGGTGGAGGAATCATTATTTTGCGCGTAATAAGGAGGCATTTCCTTGTGTGCGGCCGTGGACCCAGCTGTCAGCCTCTCCACGCACAGTCTACTTCCGATGGTGTCGTTCGTTGACCACGTTGACCACGCCGCGCCGAGCGCATCCAAGGTGGTGGACGACGGCGAGGCCCCGGACAGCAACGAGCCGGAGATGGGAAGACGCGGGAGTAGAGTCGCAGACAGAGAGGTGTACGAGGGTTAACTGGTTCTAGTGCGGTGTGGTTCGGCAGTCGGTGGAGAAGAACAGGAGGTGTGGAGGGGTGGAGGGATGGCCTGGCCAACGGTGGAGTAGCGCTTCATAGCGAAGCGTGCTAAGCAGAGCTGCTAGCAGCAGGAGGCGGGAGGTGGTCCCGGCGGCGCTGGAGGAAGAAGACGAGAGATTGAAGATGGATGCCGGTCGTTGGATGTAAATCCAACGGCTAACATGTCAGAATCATTTGTTGACTAAATTGACAACGACTTGCATTGGCTTCGACCTATTGGCCCACATTTCAGCCTCCAAAAATGTGGCACGTATTCAACCCATTTTTTCAGAATTTACAGTCTTTTTTTGCGCGGTAGAATTTACAGTCAATTTGATCTTTTTTTGAATTACAGCCATTAGCTGGGCTGGGTGAACAAATAATGTAGCGTCCATGCGGCCCGTTTATTTTATTTCCTAAAAAATTACAGCCCATTTGCACTTTCTCGAAATACATGATTTTGCTGGGCTGATTCTAATTATAATGTTGGGTTGGGCCAGCAATGTTATCAAAAAATAAAAAGGGGCTGAGCATTTTGTTATAAATATATTTAAATAATAAGTGATATTATTACATTCGTCCTTAAATCTTACCAAGCTTTTGTACACAATCACTAGGATTTTCGTGCCAAAACAATCCAGGATTTTATTTGTTAAGAAATTATTTTTATAAGTTAATAAGATGTGGGATATTGTTTTCTTACATATGTAAGTATCTGTTAAATATATGATGACAATAAAAATAATATATAATAACATATAAAATATTTTTTTAGAAAAACAGGGAGCATCTCCCCGGTTCCATTGCTGAGAACGAAACCACAACATATTCTGATACAGCAGCTCAAAGAGCAGTTCGAAAGCAAAGGTAGAAAAGCTACAAACTAGGGGGTGGATGAACAAGTTCTCTGAATAACACAAATCACCCGAGCGGTGCCAAAGGCAGAGCGGATAGAGCACTCAAATGACACAAGGAGGGTCCAGCGAAGCCTTCATGGTCTTCAGCCGAGGGGCCGTGTCAGCCTGCGGCGACCAGTAAGCAAGCGGAGACACCGGGCTGGAAGGCGTAGCATGGTGGATGTCCCTCTTTTTCGGCGCCAGGTGCCCATCATCTTCATCAGAGATCTTGAGACGAGCCCACGGGTCCAGCCCCAGAGCAGGTCGAGCCTTGTTCAGCCACAAGTGATCGCCAACGGTTTCTGGAGGGATCTTGTTAGGGTTTCCACGAAGCTCATCAACTTGTCCTTGTCCGATCCGGAGGAGAGAATCGCCCAGTTCCTCACCATGTTCCTGATCAACCTCAAGACCTGCGGAATGGAAATCCAGGAGGTGTTACTGAAAATCATAGCATTTCTATATTTCCAGAGGCACCAAAGGACAGCTGAGCTAACAGTGTTTAAAACTGAGCACTTTTTGGTAGCAATCCAGAATCTGGCGACAGATTCGAAGGATGAGCCAATCTGACTAGAGAAATATTCCTCAATGTGGGCCCAGAGATGTTTAGCAACTATACATTCAAAAAATAGGTGAGAACAAGACTCTTGTTCCAAGCAGTAAACACAATCAAGGGGTTTGATGATGTGTCTCTTCCTAAGGTTATCCCTAGTCATCAATTTGTTTTTGGAGAGAAGCCAGAGAAATACATGAATTTTAGGGGGAACTCTCAATTTCCAGACAGCAGGGATAAACACGGGTTGAACCCCTCTAAAGTTGATAACATGATAGAGGGAGCTGGAGGAATACTTCCCCTTATTGTCCAGCTGCCAAATCAGGGCATCCGGCTCGGCAGTAAAGGTAATGCTTTTGGCAATTTCCTCCAACTGGAACCATTGTTCCATGAGACTATCACTAAAGTTCCTTCTAAAAGAGAGTTTTAGGCATTGACCGTCCCAAACTTCATTGACACTTTTGTTAAGCTCATTGCGGACAGAGTAAATAGGCCAAAATTGGACTGCTAGGGGGGATGTGCCAAACCAAGTATCTTCCCAGAACCTGGTTCTGCTCCCATCCCCTATGTTCCATCTGTAGCCAAATTTCACAGCATGCATAATAGATTTTAATCCTTTCCAGAATCTAGAGGTCTTAGGGTTGGAGGAAGGGACAAAAATATTAGGTTTATTTCCTAGGTATTTATGGGCAATAAGAAGCTTCCAGGGTTTCAGGTCTTCCTCATAGAATCTTTTAATCCAAGACCCTAGAAGACAGATGTTAATTTCTTGGAGGTTAGGTATGCCTAGGCCTCCAAAATCTTTTTTCATAGAGACTAGGGCCCAATTAGCAAGGTGTAGCTTCCTATTTCCCTCAAAATCATTCCACAAGCAATGAGACATCTGAGAATTGATGAGGTTCACTGCCCATTTAGGGAACTTGAAGAAGGAGAGGAGATACACTGGAATGCTAGCCAAACAAGCTTGTATGAGGATCAATCTACCTCTGTAAGAGAGAAGTTTGCCCCTCCACCCAGCAATCCTTTTAATGATTTTATCCAGAAGGGGTTGGATATCCTCTCTCCTCAGTTTATCATAGTGGAGAGGGATACCTAGGTACTTAATGGGGAAGTTACCTTTATTACAGACTAGAATAGAGAGGAAGTCAGCTAACTCCTGATCATCCATGTTGATAGGGATGAGTTCACTTTTAGAGTAGTTGATTCTCATGCCTGAGACTTGTTCAAACCAGGTTAGAACAGTTTTCAGATTGCTAGCATGTGTGGAGTCATTGTCTAAGAAAAGGATGGTATCATCTGCATATTGAAGGCAGATGATGCCACCAGGGCAGACCTCAGGACAGAGCCCTGCAATCAGACTATGATCAGCAGCTTTGCTCAGCATTTTAGTAAGAACGTCCACTACTAAATTAAACAAAAGCGGGGAGATGGGGTCACCTTGCCTAAGGCCTTTACCAGCAAGGAAAAAATCACTTTCACAGTTATTTAACTTGACCCCAACAGACCCCCCATGAGTAAGTTGCTGGATCCAACTCTCCTCTATGAAAGGCTTGGAAAAGATCTAAGAGATCATTTTTCACCAAGTCCCAAAAATGCTGGTAAAACAAGAAGGGAATCCCATCAGGACCAGGAGCCCCATCAGGATAAGAGCTAAAAATGGCTTCCTTCACCTCTGTCTCTGAAAAAGGGGCTTCTAGCAGCTCATTTTCAGCAGGAGAGACTTTTTCAGAAGCAGAGAAAAAATTGTTTTGTAGAGAGAACCCAGAAGGGTTTTCTTTCTTAAACAGGTCTTTGTAGAAGTCACTAGCCACTTTCAGCATCTCATCTACCTCAGTAACAGGGCCATTAGGGCCATCAAGGGAGTGAATGAGGGTTTTCCTCCTCCTCTGGTTAGCTACTGCATGGAAGTAAGCAGTATTTCTATCACCCTCCTTAATGTTCCTATCTCTAGACCTTTGTTTGGCTTTGATTTCTTCTTGAAGCCAAATTTTCTTGAGCTCTCCATGGACAAAGTTTAATCTATTAGTCTCAGCCTCAGAGAGGTCAGTGGTTTCTGCCTTAATATCTAGAGAATCAAACTCAAGGAGGAGAAGCCTTTTGTATCTTCTAAGATTAGCTTCCTCATTGGAGTTCCACCCTTTGGTAGTTCTTCTAAATCTCCTGATTTTGATCTGCCAATTTTCTAGGGGGCAGCTGCTCCCAGTAGGCTCATTCCAGATTTTCCTGACTAGCTCAGTAAAATCTTCTCTAAGCAACCACCACTTTTCAAATTTAAAACTATTGCTCTTTGGAGTTTGGTTAAGACCAGAGTCCCAGAGCAAAGGAGTGTGGTCACTACCACATCTGGGCAGAGCTCTACAACTAGAAAGGGGAAAGAAACTATCTAATTCTGTGTCACAGAAAATTCTGTCAATGGTGGACATAATCCTGGAGCAGCACTTCCAACATATCTAGCAGAACTGTGGGTTTTCCTTCTGACAGGGCAATTCTCAACTTTATGGGTAACCATTTTGCAGATAAAACAACTCTTGGGCTTGACACATTTATCCAAATGATGCCCTGGTTCCCCACAGTTGTAGCAGATCACCTCAGAGTATGCCATAAGGCCCGAAGCAGGGGCAGGAGCAGTTTTCTGGATGTCCTATCTCTTCTTTTGCTGATTCTTGCCTTGAGATTTCCCACTGATCTGAGAGTCAGAACCACCAGCAGATTGATCTTGGGCAATTACAGGAGCCTGCCCAGATTGTGCCCCCATTTGGGGCGGAGGTGGGCCGTACCACTGCCCAACCGGCGCTCCCCCCATTGTGATAGGGGAAATTCATCGGAGTTCCTGGTTCCTTCTCATCCTCCAGCCAGATGTTGTCTCTCAGGAAGCAGAAATAACCACCAGACAGCTCAATTGAAGCAGATTGCAAGCCTAATTTCAATCTTCTGCAGGTTTGGGGGAGAGGTAAGGTAGGGGATCCACCTGCTCCGGCTCCGGTGGCGTGCTGGTGGGCAGGAGTCCAGTCAAGCATTCCCATCTCGCAGCACGGCGTGGATCTCCTGAATTCACTTCTCCTTTCGCCCATCGAACGAACGCAATCGGCGGCTCACTGGGGTGGGGCATCCTGTGCTTCTCCGAGAAATCTCCTTCGAAGTAGATCCGCAGGGCTAGATTCAGCAGCTCCCAATCCACATGATCCTTGCACATCCGAGCATACCTGCGCGAGTGAGAGAACGGATTCGGTCCCTCCTCGGCTTCCTCCCTCGCAGCTTCCTCCTCTGCTTCCCTCCATTCGCGCGTGCACTGGGTCCAGGAGAGAGCGTCGTCGCGGATCCGCATCGCTCGCTCCCTCCATCTCCTCCCTCGAGTCTCCCGCAGCACCGCCGGCGCGACGGAGTCGAGCGGCTGGAGCATCCGCGGGAAGGCTTTGTAGACATGTGGGAGATGCATCTTGTACATCTGCCTGTCTTCCAGCCATTCCCCCGTGGATATGGCCGGCGACTCCATGGGGCGCGCGAGCGGACTTGCTGAGGGGGGCAGGCGCGCCCGGAGTCAGGAGGCGGGGGGTGGCGGCGAGATCTATGGCGGCGGCGAGGGTGGAGGTAGTGGCGGGGCGGCGGCGAGGGTGGAGGTGGTGGCGGGGGCGAAGGGGATCGCGAGAGTGGTCATCTATTTGCCAATTATGTGAACTAAACAGTCAACATATAAAATAATTTAAATATATATAATATAGTTAGAAGGGAAACATAAGTTGGACCTGGCGTTCCTATTCTTATATAGAAAAATAGAACAGACCTCTGCGTTTTCTTCAAAAAAATACATAAATTGGGCTGCCAAAAATAAAACCTCGGATGGGAGGTCCATAGGCCGGTCGATACATGACGGCCCTAAGAAAATACAAACAGGCCTATGGACCTCCCATCCGAGGACGTGGGCTGCGCATGTTAAAAATGAAAGCCTAGACGGGGCAGCCCAAAACCACGTCCAACACTTGCCAAAACTTCGTCCCTCGTTTTCTCTGTGTTTCGCACACTCGACATTGTGTGGGCATTTTGACTGTGCATCATATGAAGATGTGCTATGCATGAATGTTGATCAGCATGATGTTAACTGGCTGGTAGTTCCATTTTCGACCATGAATAAAACTTCCAACATGATGTTAACCCTGTTTGAAAAGGCCGTGTTAATATAAATGCTCTGCCTCTGAAAGTTGCAGTTTCTTATCTGAAACTGAACTTGCAGTTTCTTATCTGAAACTGAAACTTGCAGTTTCTTCTCTGAGAATCACATTGTCTGCACTTTTATACTCCTATGAAACTACATTTTTTAAGTGCTAAAAATAGATATCTAGAATTCATAAAATACTTCATATGCTCAATACTGCAAATCTGAAATTCAAAAGACATTCATATCTGAAAGTACTCTCAAAATACACAACACAAAACACAATTCACAACCTGCAAATACTGACAACCCTAAGCTCCTCCTGACAATTCACAACCTGCCCGACTATTGGGCTGGGGGGCAGCCCCCTCCTATTCCTCGGCGGCAGACAGCCGCCCCGTGAGACGATGTGAACGGCGAGGGAGACGATGGCGGGGAAGCGTCGTCGGGCCAACTGCTTTTCTCCTCTTGCAGTTGGGTTCGGTCGACGAAGACTCCACCGGCTCGCTCTGGCAGGACACCCTCACAAACGGCACCCTGTAGATGCTCGATCCTTCAATCTCTGGTGGATGCTCCATCTGGGATCGATACTCCCACCACCGCTCCCTCACGATCGGATTCGGTGAATCTGTTTGCTCCATGGCCCAGAGGAGCAGCTCTATGTACTCCGGCGCGACTCCCTCCGGGAGTATCGCCGCCTTTTCGCTCTGTTGCAGATATTTGGCCATGGATGTCGCCGTCGCCGCTAGTTGGTCCTTGTTGTCAAACCAAGACTGTATCTCCAACATCCTAGCTAGCTTCACAGGGTCGCCGTCTGCGATCCTCACGTATCGGTTGTACTCCTCCATCGATCTACTTCTCCACAGCACCTTCACTCGCCGGCGGTGGTTTTTGAATGGAAGAGGAGAGGAGCAGCGCTGGTTTTGGATTAGAACGGGAGAGGAGCGACGCTGGTTTTGGACTGGAACAGGAGAGGAGGGGCGGTGGTTTTGAAATGGAAGAGGAGAGGAGCGGCGCTGCATTTAGATTGGAACAGGAGAGGAGCGGCGGTGGTTTAAGAGGAGAAGAGCGGAAGAGCGGCGCTGGTCTTGGAAGTATTTTTTTGTTGTTTCGCGTATTTTGGGTCAAAGTTTGACCACGTACTGTATTTGACAAGCAAAATGTGAATGCATGTCACCAAAAATTGTATCGTTTGGTTCGTATCTGAATGTACTTTCAAATTATACTCCCTCCATTTTTGTATACAAGGCCACAAACTCATATTACAGGTACCAAGGTAAAAATCAATGCTATGTTTAAGTCAATGTTGCAAGCTAGCTTGTCACCTTGATTGTCGTGTTAATTAATGTGGTTTTTCTCTCCCAAGCACAACAAGCCAACCCTCTTACTCCTCATTGGTTGATTAATGTTGGGAATGCAAGCTAACCTTCTCACTCCCGCATGCACACAAGGGATATTAATGTCCTCGGGTGCTAGTACGAGGCAAACGCCATCAATTTTGCCTCGATTAATGTTAGTGGCCTTGTATAGTTGCAAATTGTAATTTTGATAGTGGCCTTGTATACAACGTATAACATATATTTTATGTGCGAAAATCATGGTCAATTATGACCCAGAATAAAAGGGAGACTAGTTAATGTGGGGTCGCTTTCTTAATTGAAGGGTAAATTGATTTTGATTTTGATCCAGTCAGAGCGCGCCGGCCCTCTCGTCCAATCCTAAATCGCTGCCGCACGCTCCTCTCCCTCTTCTCCATTGCAAAACCACCTCCTCTCCTCTCCATCATCTCCATTCCAAAACCACCGTCTCGCCTCTCCCTCTTCTCTATTGCAAGACCACCGTCTCTCCTCCGTTTTCTAGACGCTTTGCTCCATGGCGCGGGCGCAATCCATGGATACAAAATTAGTATACTGTATACTATTTAAAAGTCGAGGGCGGGGCTTTTCCTGCGCGGTAGGCGGCGGGGCAGTTCCGCCTAGTCGGTTCGACAGAGACGCGAGAAGACGAGGGAGTAGGCTGCTGCAAACGTAGGGCTGTGTGATTTGACAGCGAGTTACTGCTGGACAGGTGGGGCCCCGTGATTTGACTTGCCATTATCATTTTAACTGCGGCGCTACGACCGGCGTGAGTCTCCCAGATTCCTGACCACCTCCATACAGGTGCCTCTCCCAATGCTCCACCATGTAGTAGAGGCTGGCTCTTGCATGAGAGCCCACTTCTCCACTTTTTCCTTGCCTCTCTTTCCTCCACATATGCAAAAATGCCATGTAAAGCGCACTATTGTACTTACTTTTACTTGCTCCTACAGGTGCTTAAGCTTGCCACATAAGCATAAAGTCTGATGTGGCAAGTTAATCAAGAAGAGAGAGACTAGTTTGGTGACCCAAGGAAGAAACGGTGCTAAGCGCGTGTACCTAGGTGAAAAGACAATTTTGAGTCTATAGCTAATTAAATGAAGCAAACTTAGCAACACCATTTCATTGGAAGAGGTCACTCCTTGGCAAATGCAATAAATACACGCGCTTAGCACCGTTTCTTCCTTGAGTACGAAGAAAGAGATAGAGAGGAGTAAAAAAATACACTTATAGCCAACCTTGTTGTAGTATGAGTGACTAAGTGATGACTATGTATGACATGCCAACATCAGATAGCCTAACGCACCGTGTTAAATCTCCAAGGGCGCGACCGCGCGAGCGACGCGACGGTCGTGGTAGGCGCGACCATGATACGGGCTGCTGGCAGCCCTTGGATCTGAGATCAAACGGTCGCATGCTAAGTTGCTGAAAATTTGCAGAATAACCCTCCAGGATAGGATATTCACCCATAGGTCTAGAATCACGCCATGCAACCGTTCGATCTCAGATCCAAGGGCTCTCGGAAGCCCGTATCATGGGAGAATGGAAAGCCACTACCCTGCCGTTCGCACGCTGGCAGTTCGCTCCTACTCGTCCCCGCACGTCCTTCAATACTACGGCGGTTCGCTCCTAGTCGTCCCGTCCATTCACATTACGGCAGTTCCACTAATCCTAACCCTCCTCCCAAATCCATGGCGTCCCAAATCTCCACGATCGGCGGTGAGTACAAGGTTAGAACCATCACCGGCGATGAGTTCGACGTCATCTACACCCGTTCTTCCGCGACGGTGAAAGGATGCCTTTCTCGCTTCAGACGCATGTTCGAAGACTCAGATGATGAGTGGGTCGCTGGGCTAGATGTTGAGTACACCACAGTCCTGGGACGAGAGAAGGATCTAAAGGACGAAGAGAGGAAGAAGCCCGCCGTGATCCAGGTTTGCGTGCATGACTTATGCTTGGTCTACCACATATGCCATGCCGACGTTGAGTGCCAGGATTTTAAGGACTTCCTCGAGAGCAACCTAGTCAAATTCGTTACTGTAGACTTTGGTAACGACAAAGAAGTCCTGCATCGGATAGGCCTCGTTGTAGGCAACACCTTCGACCTCCAGAAGAATCGGCTGGTGTCCTCTCGTCAGCCTTCAATGCTGACCCTGGCAGGAGCCATGGTTCATCCTTCGTACGGTAAACTGGAGAAACCTCATTACACGTTTCATCGTCATGCATGGCAGCGGAATTTACTAGATATAGACCACATCCACTACGCTGCAATGGATGGCTACCTTTGCTTCAATATCTACAAGGGTTGGATGAAGAGCAACAGCCAAGTGTGCGGTTCAAGCAAAGAAGTATCGGCCAAGAGGAAGAGGGACAAGGACGAAGTCGAGGACGTGGACGAGGACTCCGAGTAAGGTGGCAGTGTCGTTGCTCATGGTGGTTCTAATGCAGTGTCTACCGGAATAGTTGCAAAGTTTAATTTCAGGTGTGCTTAATTTAATTTGAGGGGTGTGTTGTGCTGAGCCCCCAGCAGAACTATGTTATGTTTCTTCTCGTTACTTTAACTCTTCAGTACGTACATACTAGTATTTCTTACATTTCATCTTTTAGTTGGTATAGTACTACCACTCGTTTCTTCACATTATATACGTACAATATATATGGCCAACATCATATAGCCAGCAGTTTAGTTGTCAAAGAATTTCAGGGTGCTTAGTTTTGTCAAAGAATTCCAGGATGCTTAGAGGGTGCTTGGATCCAAGGGACTTATTTTAGTCTGACTAAAAATAGTCTCTTTAAGAGGCTAAAGTTCCAAGCACCCCTGACTAAAGAGGGGCTAAAACTAGTCTTGAGACTAAAATTTTTAGTCAGGGGTACCCCTACTAAAATGTGGATTAGTCCTCTCTCTACTCATTTAACTCCTCTCCTTTAACACAGGCGAGTTCTGGATTGGAGGGTTTGGAGGATAATAAATGCTCATTAACTTGATTTTAGCCTTTTTAGTATTTGGATCCAAGCATGGGTGAGGCTAGCATGTTTTAGTCCCACTACTTTTAGTCATGGGACTAAAACGTATCCAAGCACCCTCTTAGTTTTATTTGAGGGGTGGGTTGTGCTGGACACCATTATTGTGACTAGCCTTTTTAATAGTACTATATGCATAATTTGGCGACGAGCGCTCTCTATATGTACCACCTTTTTTTAATTTCAAGTTTTGCTCCATGGCGCAATCCATCGATACTACTGTTGTACAAAAGTATACATTTTTTAAAAGGCTAGAGGGCGGGGCAGTCTAGCTTGGTCGGTTTCACGAGAGGCGAGGGCCTTTGTGATTTGACGGCTCATTACTGCTGGAAGGCGGGGCCTTGTGATTTGACTGCTCGTATAAATGCGCCGACGACCTGATCGAGGAGGAGCAAAGAACCGTGCGGTATACTCAAGTTTTCCACTGGAGTAGTACTGCGACGGAGGAGCACGAAACACGGCAGCCCAGTGCCATATGGCGATAAAAATGATCTAATTTGCTAGTCATCTCATTGTTAGCATTGTTCTATTCATTCCCTCAAAAAAACATTGTTCTATTCATGCCTCGCAGAGAACGTGACACGTGCGGCGAAACACCCGAAGCAAAAGATGAAACACAGGAGCAAAAGAAGAAGGAAGATTATCACCCCAAATGATCTAATTCGCCGCGGAGTCGTAACTGCTTCTTCATCGCCTCCACGACCTCCATCTCCTTGCGCGTCTCCTCCGCCATCTTCATCATTGTGTCCATGACGCGGCATTTCTCGACGCGAGCCTTCATCATCTGTTCCACGGCCATATTACGTACCTTGACAGCAGCCGGGTGCTCGATGCGGAGCTTCGCCAACTCTTCCTTCTGTTCCATGGCGAGGGCCTGCAGCATCTTCATCGAGGAACTACTATTCTCATGCAGCTTCTTCCAGCCGGCGTTCTTCTCCTTCAACAGGTCGATCTCGTGGCAGAGCTTCGCATTGTCCTCCCGAAGTCGCAGGATTTCGCCGGTCGCCTTCTTCTCCGAGGCAATGCTCTTCTTCAGCAGCATCACCAAGCCGGCGGTCAACTCCCCCTGCTGATTGAGCTCAGCGGGCATGTCGTCGAGGCTCTCCTTCAGCAACTCCATCAAGCCTTGGATGAACTCCTTCTGCTTATTGAGCTGATCGGGCATGCCGTCGAGGGATAACGACTCCAGCTCCGCCGGCTCGGCATGTTCGCCTCCGCGGCTAGGGCGCTCCTGGGAGCCATCGCCTGCCCGTGAGAGATCTTTCGAGGTCTCTGCGTGGCGGCGAGCCCTCTTTTTTTTCCGCAGCCTTGGTTGCCGCTCCCTTGTTACGAGTAGTTCTCGACCTAGAGCTCTGCTCACCGGCCATGGCAACGACGGACGAAGAAGAAGCACTTATGAGGAGGAAAGGTAGAGTGATTTTCGGTTAGGTAGTTCCCCTTTTTATAACCTAAGTACTAGCACTAGTACTAATACCTGCATAGTGGGAACACGTTCAGGTTTGGTACGTACTACTAGTAGGTGTGAGCAGGCTTTCGAATGTGATGGGAACAAGGTAAAGATTAATTGATGGTTTTGGTTTCGAGGCCCGAAACGGCTCCCGATGAGTTTAGCGGAACATAAATTTCAAGTACTACACTGCTCAAATGCGTAAATATTATGTTACTGTCAAAAATTGGCACAAAATACGAAGGAGACCAATGGAAGTACTACTAGCAACCCACGATTTAACTACTCGCATGCGCGCAGTGGAGTAATAATGTCTTTCTTCCGCCCTCACGTCCACTCAATTTGCATGCGCTGTATTAATTGACCATCAATGAAGTGAACGACTTTACACGCGTCAAATTATCACATGGGGTGGATCTTGGTACAAAATTGCGTCCGCCCGTGTACCCGCGTGTGCGTGCGAGGAATGAGTGCGTGCATGGCGTGCGTGCACATCTTCGCTTCGTGCATGTACCGCCAGTATGGCTCAGGGAGGACGAGTACATTCTTCTGGAACCAGCAGCACGTCACTGTGATCAATCCACGCAAGGAGGTCGCGACAACGCCTACACATGTGCCACGTGGCTTCATGAACTGTAAGAGAGACACTGTGTAGCGTGCCATTGGTATTCTAATTTACGTGTTTTGCACATACTCGAAGTACTAGTAAGGTACACGTGCATTGCACGCATCAGATTTTGCAACCAAATTATGAATAAATACCACACTATAGCATGTAAGCTCTGAGTCATATATGCCTGATGTAGCCCTTCGTTTAATTCTTATAGTTCATCTCATTCAAAATCAATTAGTTTTTATAAAAAAGCTAAGAACGCGGGAATAGGAAAAACATGGGATTATAGTGGAATGTCGTCTTGAATCCTACAGGATTGTACGAGTGTTTGATTGTGCATAGAAAAAACGCAGAATTCTTTCAAAGAGGTTTGAGTGGATGGGATGTTTCCTATGAAATCTAGTGCAAATGAATCATATGGAAAAATTCCTATGGTTTACAATCCTACGAATCAAACAACCAAGATAGGAAAAATTCCTAATGATTAGAATCCTCCAAAATTCCTTTGAGAATCCTTTGAATCAAAGAAGCCCTTAATCTATTTTATGATTCATGGAATTGTGCGTTGTAAAGCATAAAGTAAAAACAAATAATGGCAATTCAACTAGAAAAAAGTTTGGGCAGTTATGATACGGAAGATTCTAGAACAAAAGAGAACCACTGTTGTTTTGAGGTTTGTGCATTATGCTTAAGTTCAACCATGGAGTCTGCTAGATTGTACATGTGGCAAAATCCGGTGGGGGGCTAGAAGATGGTGCGAGGGGCCGAGTGGAGGGAGACTATGAAGGAATGCACAAGTGCGAGATCGATATTTAGAGAGAGGGGGCGAACACGTGCGCTGATGCGCGCAGTGGCGGAGCCATGAAAAATAAATGAGCTAGGGGGCCAAGCATTGCTAATCCTTTACGAGGAGGGTCAATTCATGAACTTAAACCATTTTTAGCAGCAATTGTCTAATGATCACATTCATATTAGCCTTGATATATAGTGATGTTAGGGGGGAGGGGGCAGGGCCCTTACTGCCCCCTGTCTTCGCCATTGTGCACGCGTCTGAGAGATGAAGCGGAAGGCATGGATGATGAGAGGGGGACGTTGGATACATAATTAATGTGGGTGTATTAGCTATATATGTTAATCCTATATAGAGAGGTATAGATTGATCGATGTGGACGTGGGAAAGAGGGTGAGACCTCACTGGATATATCGATTGATCGGTTTGTGTGGAAAACTATGAAAGACCTAGCTATATACACACATACATAGAGGAACATCGATCGTTGCGCATGCACGCGTGAGAGATAAAGAATGCCCGATATGATGGAGAGGGGGATGTGTGTTGGTGTGTGCCTTCATGGGAGACCGACCTGAAGAAAAAGATTGCATGCGTGCGATGGATAATGCCGACTGGTAGTGTGTGTGCATGCATGCACGAGAGAAAGTTAGTGGTACAATTATAAAGAGAAGACTACTGTGTGGGTGTAAAAGAATAGCTGAATAGGTGAGGTCACAATCAATGTAAAGTTGAATTCAAATATTTGAATAAGAGATCCTGATGTTTGAAACCCATGCATGCATGAATATAACGGAGATCTGCGCGGTGTGGTTTGGAAACGAGCATGTTGTAATGTATACACATTGAACAAGGTCAGACTGATTTGAATTTGAGATACCGATGGCAGACATCATTTGGCCACGTCGCATCCGTGCATGGACACACTATTCTAATTGGAGATGATGGGCGGCTTTTGCAACACATATCTATATCTATACCCCTATATATATATTATTTTTTTATATTTTTTATATTGTGTGCGGGTAACTTTAACTTTGAAAGATGGTCGTTGGATGAGGCGAATCCGATGGTCCAAAGATGGCAAATTTGAGCACTACTGGCCGTTGGATATCATCTAGATTCCACCAGATTTCGCCACATGTATAATCTAGAAGACTCCATGGTTGAACTTAAGCATAATGCACAAACATCAAAACACAAGCACTTCTTATTTGTTCTAGAATCTTCCGTATCAGAATTGCCCAAATGTTTTTCTACATGATTTGCCATTATTTGTTTTTACTTTATGTCTTACGGCGCACAATTCCATGAATCTTAAAATAGATTAGCTTTCTTATAAAAACTAGATGATTTTGAATGAAATGAACTATAAGAATTAAACGAACATCTACATCATGCATATATGACTCAAAGCTTGCATGCTATAATGTGGTATTTATTCATAATTTGGTTGCCAAATCTCATGCGTGCAATGCACGTGTACCTTACTCTAGTCTAAATGGTGTTTGTGTGTGTGTTGTGCGTGTTGAGGTGCAAATTGTCTTTTTTTGGGTACACGTTAAGCTTGTTCTTCCGAAATTTCAAGCCGCGCCTTGTTATGCCGAAAATTCAAGCTAGCGTCTCTGTCTATCGTGCTGCGAAACTCCCGCCTCTTCAACCCGCGCCTTGTTAGCCCGAAATATTTAAGATATATCTTTGTCTCGTTGTGCTCCGACAACTCCCTCCATCTCAACCCGCGCCTTGCTATTCCGAAATTACAACGCGCGCGAAAACTCCCACCTCCTGTGAAATCCCGACACGCGAAATGCCCGTGGTACCCCTGAACCGAAAGAACCGCCTCAAATCGGTGGGGGTACTTTCGTAACTTACCCCACATTTCGACAAGCGCGTCTCTAAGCCATGGTTCCCCACTGCCATCCCATCCGCCCACCCATTCGTACACCGAGGCCGCGAAAACCCGCGACGAAACCCCACACCCTGCTCCGTCCGCCACCCAGCCGGAGCCTCTTCCCCGACGACGTCGTCCACAGCAACACCTCGACGTCCCTCATCCACCGTACCGGATGAGGATCCGTCGTCGATCTCATCGTCCCGCCGGTTCAGCCACCCGTCCTCCACCTCCAAGGAGCTGCCCCGATGTTCCCCTCGTCTTTCGCGCCACCTCCATTCCCACACCGCCGTCTTCACCTGCACCACCGGAAGAGCATCATCATCACCGTTTCCTCGGATGAAGCTGCGGCCTAATCGGCGCCACCAAAGAGGTTGTACACTAATCGCCGCATTTTCTTCTTGATTCGATCTCACGGTGCTGCCGGCGCTCGGTCCCGAGCCGACACGGCGCAGCTCCATCCACGGTGGCGTCGCCAGCCACTTCCTCCATGGCGTCGCTCCCTCGGCGGCGACGTCCACATCAGTAGGACCTTCTGCTGCTTTAGCTCTCGCTCACGCTGCTGCTCTACTCTTGCTCTCTGTCCCCTGCCTGGTCTGCTCTTGTCCCTTCTGTTGCTCTATTGCTCTGCTCGCGCTGCTACTCTCGCTCTTGCTATTGCTTGCGATGCTGCTCCGATTTAGCTACACTTCACTCCGATGCCGCCGGGGTGAAGGAAGAACCAGCCGCAGTGGGGAGGGGGGTTCGCCGGAGAGGTACCCCACTATCTATCTTAGGGTTCAAGATGGGGGCGGTGGTCGCCGGCGGTGGCGGGCGTTGGCGGGGCGGTGGCGTGGAGATCGCCGGAGAAAAAGCTCGACATGGGGGGGCCTAGAGGGATGGCCGGGGCGGCGGCGGACCGGCGGTGGGGAGTGTTTTCGGGGTGGGCGGGGAGGCGCACCGCCGGCCGCGGGCGGCGGGGGGCTGCTGTTTGGCCGGCTCAAGGGGGTGGAGGTTGAAGATGAACCGCAGGCCCTTGATTTCGTATCCAATGGCTGCAAAATCGACTGACCAGAGATGAAAAAGTCAGTCGACCGACGTGTAGCCTCACCTTGCTAGTGCGTTCAGTTTCGACAGCAAAATTCAGTTTCGACAGCAAAATTCAGTTTCGATAGTTAAGTTCAGTTTCGACAGTTAAGTTCAGTTTCGACAGTTAAATTCAGTTTCGACAGTTAAGTTCAGAGATGAGCGGCTGATGTATTTTACATCTAGCACTTTGTGTTTATGTATTTTACGTCATGTATTGGAGATGCTATTAGAATTCCACTCAGGTTAACGTTGTTCGTTGTCTCTCTTGTCCTGCTTTAGCCTCGGCGTCGTACAACTCACCGGAGCTGCTCCAACGACGAAACCCTCCATCACAGCGGAGCAGTACCTCGGGCTCCATCTCCAGACGCCTAAGATCTTCTTCCCCTCCTCCGACAGCCAAGTCAGCCGGAGCATCCTCACCGGCCAACCCAATCACGCTGAGATCGACATGGCTTCGCCAAAGAGGTTGTACACTTGTTGCATCTCTTTTTTACTCTACATGTTATATATATTGTCCACTGAGCACTCGTAGTAACGGGAAATACGATTATTTTATCCTACTATATGACAAGCAGTGAGGTACCAGGCAACTTAGCTATCCGTGATGGACTCTCTTGAACGCCATCATTATTTATCTCTGCGCGTTTGAGCTGTGCATTTGTCGATGGGCCTGGGAGTTGAGCTAGTATGGCAGTGGCCTGGGTCCAAAGTAATAGAAGTAGCACAAAAACATTTTTTTAGTGTAGGATTTTCCTTGCTCAAGCCTGCCTACTAGAATCGCCAGTGCTTGAAAGGAAAAGTGAATGAAAAACATCGGAATTGGAAAGTTTCCTATGGTACTACTTTTCATGAATTTGGTGCAAAGGAATGGAGCAAAGGAAAACTGTAGGATTTGTTCCTTTAGTGTCTCCTTGAAAGAAAAACCGTAGGAATTCTAATTTCCACTTCTCCTCCTTTTCATATTCCTATTCATCAAGCACAAGACTAAGAGATAGTAGCATAATAGCATTATAACCGTACATTTTCTTGTGGTTTGACTTAATCTCACCATGCTTTTTTGCATCCTGTGATCTTCCAATTGTTGTGAATCAAACACCCAGATTGGCAGAAATCCTGTGTTTTTAAATTCTCTGTTTTGCACGTGCATTCCTATCCTATTCCTGTCTATTTCCTATCCCTGCATTGTTAGAATCCTCAAATTCAAACAAGCCCTTACTCAATTACTTCTGTTACAGATATGTGTCAAAGAAAACCTTGTGTGGTTTGTCCTGCTCCTGCGGCGCTGTGTTCCACCCCAGCTCAGCTGCTCCAACGACGGAAGGGTTCACCACAGCAGGGATCCGCTCTCCAGACTGTCTTTCGCCGCCTCAGATCTTCTTCCCCGCCGCCGGCAGCCACGGCAACTGCATTACCATCATCAACTGAGCAGATGACCTTGAGGACTACACGGGTCCGCAAGAGAGGTCGCACTCTTCCGTGTCTGCTTACGTTATGCGTCGCTTAATATGATGACATGCTACATTATCGTCGTGTTCACCTATTAGACTCCGAGTCAGGTCCAAACTAATGCTGAAACTTGAGTTTTTAAATGGTTGTGGGGTACATATTGGGGCAGCAATCAGTACTATCTGTCTACTATCTGGTTAATCTCCGGTGTCTACTATGAGTTTCATGTTGGGTGCAAACAAACATTAAAGGAGCCATTATCTGTATTTTTTAACTAAAGCTATTATCTGCCTGCTATCATTGGTTTTGGGTCTATCCACAGTTTGCTACCATCACTCTGGATTTGTGCATGCACTCCTTACATAATCTCACTATGTTTTATTCCTATGCATGCCAGTTATTGTACACAATGGAACTGATCATGTAGAGCAAAAGAGACGAGCCTTGCGTGGCAATAAAATTTCATGCAGACGTCGTTCCATGGTGGGCGCAAAGGCAGCCCCCCTCCACCCATTTCGGATCGTAATCAAGAGGAAGATAACTGTTATGAGGGGGATTCAGAAGGAGAAGACCACTCCTATTTACCCCATGAGGTCTTCGCTCTAACTTGGCATGCTGATGTTGGTAATATCATGCATATGGTGCCTTGCATTGCTTACTGTATACATTAAAGATGTCATCTGCTTAGTTTAGACATGCTTTGTGTCAATGCCATCTGTTTAGTTTCTTTATCGTATATGTGAATCATGCAATGCCATCTTGTCTAGCCAGGCATCATATATGTGAATTTTGCAATGCCACCCTGGTTAGCCAGTCATCTTATATGTGAATTATATCATGCCATCATTTTTTATTACGTGTTAAATTTGTCAACAATTTTAGTACATTCAATTACTCTTCCTGTGCATCAGCCATTTGGCACGGTCATGGAAAAATCTGGAGTGGAAACAAGGTCTTCAGAGCAGACAATGCTATCTGACGAAGCGCATGTCTTGCTGGTTACCGATAGCTCCTCAGAGGAGGATTCAGAGACAGATGACCAGTCATATTCCCCCCCCCCGAGGTGCATGCCCTAACTTGGCAGGGTTATGTTGCTCATATCGTGCGTATGGTATCTTGCATTGCTATGTCATTTGCTTAGTTTAGACATGCTTTGTGTGAATGCCACCTGTTTAGTGTCTAATTACCATATATGTGAATTATGCAATGCCATCTTGTTGCAAGACATTATATATGTGAATTATGCAATGTTATCTTGTTGCAAGGCATTATGTATGTGAATTATGCAATGCCATGCTGTTTAGGCAAGCGTCATATATGTGAATTATATCATGCCGTCCTTTTTTGTATTTCTCATTGCTTTTGTCGACAATGTTTGTATATTCAACTGCTCTTCCTGTGCATCAGCCATTTGAATTGGTGATGGAGAAATCTGGAGTGAAAACAAGGTCTTCAGAGCAGACAATGCTACCTGCTGAAGCAGATATCTTGCTGGTTACAGATAGCTCTTCAGAGGAGGATTCAGAGGCAGATGACCAGTCCTATTATCCCCCTGAGGTGTATGCTCAAACTTGGCAGGGTTATATTACTCATATAATGCATATGTTGTATTGCAATGCTTAGTTTTTACATCATATACACAATATTGAATGCCATCTCCTTAGTTGACACATCATATATGCGATTGCCCTCTGCTCACTTCCTTAGTATATAAATCATATATTTGAATTATGTCATGCCATGATGTTTACATAGACAGCATGTATCTGAATTATGGCATGCCAACCCATTTTCTAAAGACATAATATAGTTATATCATCTCATCCTGTTTACATAGTCATCATATTTAAATTATGTCATTCTATCCGTGAATTATATCATGCCATCATGTTTCCATCGACGGCATGTTTGTGATTTATGGCATGCCAACCACTTTAATAGACACATCGTATAGTTATATCATGTCATCCTGTTTACATAGTCATCATATTTTGAAGTATGTCATTCTATCCTGTTTAGTTAGCCATCATACATGTGAAATTGTGTCATGCTATCCTGTTTAATTAGCCATCATATATGTGAAATTATGTCCTGCTATTCTGTTTGCTTAGACAACATAAATGTGAATTATTTCATGCCCTGTTTTCTTCCCTACTATCCATTGCACGTGTCTATCTTACAATGTCTGTACATTCAATTACTTTCTTGTTTATCAGCCATTTCAATTTGATGGAGTGATGGCAGTATCTGCGGGAGTAAAAACACGGTCTTCAGAAAAGATCGTGCTACCTGTCGATGCAGATAGAACCACGGTTGTACTTGCCCAAGAACCAGCCCCACCACACATAACCCACACTCATGCAGATTGTACCCCTACCCAGTTGGACAGAGAACCAGCTACACCCCTTCTAACCCCAACCCCAGCAGATAGACACCCAGTTCCCGTTGACACAGCACCGTCTCCACCACAGAGCACCCAAACACGAGCAGTTAGTAAGGCAACTGCAGTGCCCAAATCACGAGGACCACCACTCCGAACCCGAAGTCAACGCTTAAAGCAGAAGAAGAATTGTTCTCAGGTCAGGTTCCGTAGCTATGGTTCATACTACTTTGCTCTTGCATCACTGTATTTACTGATACCAACTAATTTCAAATTTGAAGGATGCAATTGAAACTCCAATGGCGCAACAGGTATGTTTTAAACCTGTTTCTTCAACGTGTTTGGCTGTTTGCTGTTGTAACTTGCTCTATGTTGATTTCAGTTTCAATTGAATAAACAGTTATGTTCTCATGCCATGCACATTACAAGTGTTGTTATTGCTGTGTAGTTTCCCACACTTATATTCTGTCTATGCTGCTTTGTCTTAAATAGATATGATTCGAACTGTATCTATCTTGATTTGGCAACATAAACTAGAATGATATAGACCATACAGTGACCATACTACATAGATATATGTTTGTTTCATGTTGTTATCCTGTCCACCTTACTACTGAACTGGTTTACCAAAATGAGTTTCATATACTACATTGTAAACCTGAGATGTGTTTGTTTGTTTCTCTTTTAGAACGCGGATAAAATATTGGAGAAGAGTACCCTGTTATGCAATGGTAAAGGAAGTAATGCAGATAAGGTTCAAGATAGTGAGACATCCCTGTTGGTCTCCAAGAAAGCTGATAAAAACTATATTGAAGACACTGAGACAACCCCAAAGTCCTGTCTTGATGTAGTGTTCGAGTTACTGGCTACCACTGCTGGCACCAGCTCTTCGAACTCATTGCCTGAATCAGTTCGGCTTCTTGAGTCTCAACTTCAAGTTGAAAGACATCGATCAGATGTTATGCGACAGGAAGCCGAAGGACTGAGGAAGTCCCTGCAGAATTCAGATGCATACTTTCTGGTGCAACAGCAAGCGCTGGAGGACTTAAGCGCCAAACAAGAGAAACTTAATAAGCTTGCTAAGCATCTTGCAAGCATTATGGGTACCCAGGATATTGTTTCTTGAGCTCTTCTGAAGTGGTTTCAGTTCTGGACTTGTTTTGCTGCGGCATTTATATGCTGCTGTGTTCCCTATATTTGCACTGGTGGCGAACTTTGATGCCCAGTGGATGTAATATGTGTAATAGCCATGATAGCCTAGTGTAAGTTGCTTGCTTATTTATTTCCTTGTTATCTTGTTTATTTGTTTGCTTGTAGTCGGTGCAGTTCTTTTTCTACGGTTTGCTAGTGGCTGCAATAACCTATTTTTTAAAACTAGGCCACAATAACCATGGGCTAATATTTACTGTAGTGACATTTGGCCTCCTACAGGCCGTAGAAATAGTGGGCCTTCTACGGGCCGTAGAAACAGTGGGCCTTCTACGGGGCATAGAAACAGTGGGCCTTCTACGGGCCGTAGAAATAATGGGCCTTCTATGGGTCATATCATCAATGGGCCTTCTACGGGCCGTATCATCAATGGGCCTTATACGGGCCATATGATCGATTGGCCAAACATGGGCCAAACAGACCGCATTCTGGCCGTAAATAGGCTAGAGTTGGAATTGTCCATTCATGGGCCGACCATAACGGGCCATCGTTAATAGGCCATATTTGATGACGCTATGAAAACGGCCCAACGTATTAACGGACCACAAACGGGCCGACTGTAACCACGGGCTGAATTTGGCCCACAAGCAAAAAATGACAGTAACGGGCCGTAAGTAAACGAATGCTGGAAATGAGCCCAAGAATAAATGGGCTCTGAGAAGGCCGAAAGATAACATGGCCTGGAGACGGCCCAATGGAATAACGGGTCGTTAATGGGTATAAATTGATACACTATTCATTACGGGCCAGATTCACCACGGGCCGTTAATGGGTGTAAAGTGATACACTGTTCATTACGGGCTAGTTTTAGCATGGGCTGCTAATGGGCCAAGAGTTACAAAGGGCCTCATATGGGCCGAAAGATGTCATGGGCTATACATGGGCCAGAAGTGAAAACAGGCTGAAATCATATTAGACGGCCCAGATGACGCTACTGGGCCTAATTCGGATAGGGCGTAACGGGCCTTGGGTTAACGGGCTGTAAATGGGCTATATGCGAATGGGCCGTTAACAGGCTTTCCATGGGTCGGCCCGCCAGCTTTTAACCAAGTCAAATGGGCTGGCCTTTTCACGGGAATGGGCCACTGTTGGGCCCTGCCACGTGTCGACGTATCATAGGCGCCTTCTGTCCAGTGAGTGGATGGCATCTGTCCCAACAATGAGCCGACATGTGTTTCCTATAGCCAATGATAATGTTAAACGTGGAAAATCCCCATTGGTCGGGGCTGTTAACGGGTTATCGGATCCAAAACCCGACCCGATAGTTTAACGGCGTTCCGTTATGGTGGATGCCACGTGTCGGTCACCCTTGACGAAAGCACTTCTGTGACGCGCGATTTATTGTCATGGAAGTGGACACTTCCGTGGTGATAATATTGGTAATGTCTTGGAACACTTCTACGACAGCACAGGTATGACTATCTTGATTCTGTCATAAATTTGTCATGGATGTACATGGATGACAAAAAAAGCGACCTACTGTGACAAACACGTATCATCACGGAAGTGTATTTTTTTGTAGTGTAAGAGGCTTCGAGGTTTGTAATGTAATATGTGCAATTGTATTTTATTCACAAAATACACCTGTGTATAGGTGGTAGCCCCTGAGACTCGGGTTGGCTTCCCATGGGAGGCGAATGGAGGATCAAGAAGAAATATTCATGGACTAATCTGATTATCTTGAACACATGCTGCTTCTCCCCTGGCTACTTCCCAACCTACGGATATTGCCGAGCTGCAATGGTAGCTTGATGTGGCCGGGGATGACATTGCATTAATCAACATGTGTCTGGACGAATCGCAAGGTATGTATCCAAAATAGTCCCTTCACATGCATTTTTGTGATATAAGCATGACGCTGAAAGTTATATAGTGTAATATGCACGGCTGCAGATGGTGCCGCCGCCGTTGAAATTCTTCGGGCGGAGCTAGCCTAGGCCAAGGAGCAAGCCCAGTGTAGTAATGTGGCTGCCGAAAAGGCGTCGGCTGATTTAAAAGCCGAACGAGCTGCTCGGCGTCAAGACGAGGAGAAGATATCCATGATGGCGCTCGAACTAAAAAATACTGCTTGCCGCTGTGAACTCCTTGAGAAGTGATGACCCACAAGTATAGGGGATCTATCGTAGTCCTTTCGATAAGTAAGAGTGTCGAACCGAACGAGGAGCAGAAGGAAATGATAAGCGGTTTCCAGCAAGATATTTTCTACAAGTACTGAAATAAGTGGTAACAGGTAATTTTGTGATAGGATAATTTGTAACGAGCAACAAGTAATAAAAGTAAATAAAGTTCATAAAGGTGGCCCAATCCTTTTTGTAGCAAAGGACAAGCCTGGACAAACTCTTATATAGAGAAAAGTGCTCCCGAGGACACATGGGAATATCGTCAAGCTAGTTTTCATCATGTTCATAGCATGAAACATATGGATCCAAATCAGCCCCTTACGAAGCAACGCATAAACTAGGGTTTAAGCTTCTGTCACTCTAGCAACCCATCATCTATTATTACATCCCAATGCCTTCCTCTAGGCCCAAATAATGGTGAAGTGTTATGTAGTCGACGTTCACATAACACCACTAGAGGCTAGACAACATACATCTCATCAAAATATCAAACGAATACCAAATTCACATGACTACTAATAGCAAGACACCTCCCTTGTCCTCGGTAACAAACATAACTACTCACAAAGCATATTCATGTTCATAAGCAGTGGGGTATTAATATGGATATAGGATCTGAACATATGATCTTCCACCAAATAAACCAACTAGCATCAACTACAAGGAGTAATTAACACTACTAGCAAACTACTAGTACCAATCCCGGACTTGGAGACAAAAATTGGATACAAGCGATGAACTAGGGTTTTGAGAGGAGATGGTGCTGGTGAAGATGTTGATGGAGATTGCCCTCTCCCGGTGAGAGGAGTGTTGGTGATGACGACGGTGATGATTTCCCCCTCCTGGAGGGAAGTGTCCCCGGTAGAAGAGCTCTGCCGGAGCCCTAGATTGGATACGCCAAGGTTCCGCCTCGTGGCAGCAAAGTCCCATCCCGAAAGCGTGTTTATGATTATTTTTTCTCATCGAAAGACTCCATATAGCAGAAGATGGGCATCGGAGGGCCACTAGGGGACCCACGAGGCAGGGGGCGCGCCTAGGGGGGTACGGCGCGCCCCCCACCCTCATGGGCACGGTGTGGCCCCCTCTGGAACTTCTTGCGCTCATTATTTTTTATATATTCTGAAAACGTCTTATGTGAAGTTTGAGGACTTTTGGAGCTGTGCAGAATGGGTCTCTAATATTTGCTCCTTTTTAGCCCAGAATCCCAGTTGCCAGCATTCTCCCTCTTTATGTAAACCTTGTAAAATAAGAGAGAATAGACATAAGTATTGTGACATAATGTGTAATAGTAGCCCATAATGCAATAAATATCGATATAAAAGCATGATGCAAAATGGACGTATCAACTCCCCCAAGCTTAGACCTCGCTTGTCCTCAAGCGAAAGCCGAAATCGAAAAATATGTCCACATGTTTAGAGATAGAGGTGTCGATAAAAGTAAAATACGGACATGAGGGCATCATGATCATTCTTAGAACAGCAACTTATATAATTCTTGTCATATGATTTCTTATGCTAGAGTAATAATTCAATCACAATTTCAAGTATGAATCATAAACTTCATTGACAACTAACAAATTATAATCTCGGTCATTGGAGCAATTGCAATTTATCATAACATAGGAAAGAGTCAATATAAGAGCTTTTCAGCAAGTCCACATACTCAACTATCATATAGTCTTTCACAATTGCTGACACTCACGCAATACTTATGGGTATGGAGTTCTAATCGGACACAGAGAAAGATAGGGGCTTATAGTTTTGCCTCCCAACGTTTTACCTCAAGGGTAATGTCAACAGTAATAGTTCATGAAAACTCACATCCAATTAGCCATATATACGAGGATCTTTCCAACATACTGTGCTTGCCAAAGGATAAAATGTAAAAAGGAAGGGTGAAAATCACCATGAATCTTATGCAATGTAGGAGATAAAAGTAAAAGATAGGCCCTTCGCAGAGGGAAGCAGAGGTTGTCATGCGCTTTTATGGTTGGATGCACAAAATCTTAATGCGAAAGAACGTCACTTTATATTGCCACTTGTGATATGGACCTTTATTATGCAGTCTGTCGCTTTTATTTCTTCCATATCACACGATCGTATAAAGCTTATTTTCTCCCACACTAATAAGTCATACATATTTAGATATCAATTTTTATTGCTTGCACCGATGACAACTTACTAGGAGGATCTTACTCAATCCATAGGTAGGTATGGTGGACTCTCATGGCAAAACTGGTTTAAGGGTGCTTGGAAGCACAAGTAGTATCTCTACTTGGTGCAAAGAATTTGGCTAGCATGAGGGGGAAAGGCAAGCTCAACATGTTGGATGATCCATGACAATATAATTTATCTCAGATCTAAGAAAACATAACCCATTATGTTGTCTTCCTTGTCCAACGTCAACTCTTTAGCAAGTCATATTTTAATGAGTGCTCACAATCATGAAAGATGTCCAAGATAGTATATTTATATGTGAATCCCTCTCTTTATTTATTACTTCCTATTAATTGCAACGATGACCAAAACTATGTTTGTCAACTCTCAACAACTTTTAATCATCATACTCTTTCTATGTGAAGTCATTACTCTCAATAAGATCAATATGAACTCTTTATTTATTTTTATTTATTTCTCTTTTCTTTTATTCACTCAAGATCATGGCAAAATAATCAAGCCCTTGACTCAACACTAATCTTTAGTATATAGCACACGGACTCGATTACATAGAGGGATCATAAAGCAAAACTCAAAACTAGGTCATGCCACAAACTTTATTCTACTAGATCAAGATATTACCACAAGGATCAAACCAAGAAAAATGGTAAAGATAAAAGTGATGGTGATACGATACCGGGGCACCTCCCCCAAGCTTGGCAGTTGCCAAGGGGAGTGCCCATACCCATGTGATTATGTCTCCTTTGTTGATGAAGAAGATGGAGGTGTTCTTGATGATGCGGGCTTATCGTCCATCTTCCAGATATTGTCTGAAGGTGCTCGATTTTCTCGTGAAGCTTGAAGATGGTCTCCCTGATATTGTCGGCATCCAGCTTGTGTGTGTTGGTGAACTCCGTGATCATTATGTGGTTGGAGTTGAGTCCACATTGCACCATCCCCTGACACTTGAAAACTTGTTGCTCCATTGCTTCGAGCCTTGTCTCCATGCTTCCGGTCCCCTTCGGTCCCTCAACATCGCGGATGTGCAGCAACCCATCACGCATCTCAATGGTTTGAGCGTGTCGCAGCACCTCTGTGAAGTAAGGGTTGATGACCTTCTCAAAGAACTTGTCCTTGGGGGCACTTGGAGACGTCATGATAATCTAGATATGTCATATAAACAACTCGAAACAAGAACAGAGGATATTTGCGTCATACAGGGGTCAAAACCTTTGGGAGATTATATAATGAATTTTTACCGACCAAAATACGTATTGTGCAAGAAAACGGAGTCCGGAGAGCGCACGAGGTGCCCACGAGGAAGGGGCGCGCCCAGTAGGGTAGGGCATGCCCTCCACCCTCGTGGAGGGCCTTGTTTCCTTCCCGGGCTGCTTTTTATTTTTCTATTTTTCTAAATATTCCAAAACGGAGAAATATTGCCTTAAAACTGTTTTGGAGTCGGTTTACTTACCGTACCACATACCTATTCCTTTTCGGAGTCTAAAACGTTCCGGAAAGTGTCCCTTATGTATTCCTCCGGGGTTATGGTTTCAATAACATTGGTTTCAACATTTATGGGATTACCTGAGATATAATGTTTGATTCTTTGACCATTCACCACCGTCGGATTTGTGCCTTCGAAGTTGTTGATTTTTATGGCACCGGAACGATAGACCTCCTCGATAACGTAAGGACCTTCCCATTTAGAGAGAAGTTTTCCTGCAAAAAAATTTAAACGAGAGTTGTATAGCAGTACATAATCACCTACATTAAACTCACGCTTTTGTATCCTTTTATCATGCCATCTTTTAACCTTTTCTTTAAACAACTTGGCATTTTCGTAGGCTTGGGTTCTCCATTCATCAAGTGAGCTAATTCAAATAACCTCTTCTCACCGGAAAGTTTAAAATCATAGTTGAGATCTTTAATAGCCCAGTATGCCTTGTGTTCTAGTTCG
The DNA here is from genome assembly GCF_018294505.1 of Triticum aestivum. Classification (NCBI taxonomy): domain Eukaryota; kingdom Viridiplantae; phylum Streptophyta; class Magnoliopsida; order Poales; family Poaceae; genus Triticum; species Triticum aestivum. Next base: position 381,450,594 of record NC_057794.1, on the reverse strand, counting down.
AGAGGTAAGCGACATGCTTTTCCATAAACCATTTTATACGAAGACATGCCCATAGTATTTTTATATGCAGTTCTATAGGCCCATAATGCATCATCAAGTTTCTTGGACCAATTCTTTCTAGACCTATTGACAGTCTTTTGCAAAATTAATTTGAGCTCTCTATTACTCAATTCTACTTGACCACTAGACTGTGGGTGATAAGGAGATGCAACTCTATGATTAACATCATACTTAGCATGCATTTTACGGAAAACACCATCAATAAAATGTGGACCATCATCAGTCATTAAATATCTAGGGACTCCAAACCTCGGAAAAATAACTTCTTTAAGCATCTTAATAGAGCTGTTATGATCAGCACTACTAGTTGTAATAGCTTCTACCCACTTAGTAATGTAATCAACGGCAACTAAAATATGTGTATAACAATTAGAGGCAGGAAAAGGTCCCATATAATCAAAGCCCCAAACATCAAATGGTTCAATAACGAGTGAATAGTTCATAGGCATTTCTTGACGTCTACTAATATTACCAATTCTTTGACATTCATCACAAGATAAGACAAACTTACGGGCATCCTTGAAGAGAGTATGACAATAAAAACCAGATTGCAATACCTTATGTGCAGTTCTATCTCCAGCATGGTGTCCTCCATAAGCTTCGGAGTGACACTTGCATAGGATCTGTTCCTGTTCATGCTCAGGTACACAACGTATAATAACACCATCTACTCCTTCTTTATAAAGATGTGGGTTATCCCAAAAAATAATGCCTCAAATCATAGAAGAACGTTTTCTTTTGTTGGTATGTGAAACTAGGTGGTATGAATTTAGCAACAATGTAATTAGCATAATCAGCATACCATGGAGTATTACGAGAAGCATTTATGACATTTAATTGCTCATCAGGAAAGCTATCATCAATAGGTAGTGGGTCATCAAGAATATTTTCTAACCTAGACAAGTTGTCTGCAACGGGGTTCTCAGCTCCCTTTCTATCAACAATATGCAAATTAAATTCTTGTAGCAAGAGAACCCATCTAATAAGTCTAGGTTTAGCATCTTTCTTTTCCATAAGATATTTAATAGTAGCATGATCAGTGTGAATAGTTACTTTAGAATCAACAATATAAGGTCTGAACTTATCACAAGCAAATACAACTGCTAAGAATTCTTTTTCAGTAGTAGCATAATTTCTTTGAGCATTGTCTAGAGTTTTACTAGCATATTGAACAACGTTTAATTTCTTATCAACTCTTTGCCCTAGAACAGCACCTACAGCATAATCACTAGCATCACACGTAGTTTCAAACGGTAAATTCCAATCAGGTGGCTGAACAATAGGTGCAGAGATCAATGCTTTCTTAAGTATTTCAAATGCTTCTACACAATCATCATCAAAGACAAATGGTATATCTTTTTGTAATAAATTAGTCAGAGGCCGAGAAATTTTTGAGAAGTCCATAATGAACCTCCTATAAAATCCGGCGTGACCAAGGAAACTTCTTATACCTTTGATGTCCTTGGGACATGGCATCTTTTCAATAGCATCAAGCTTGGCTTTATCAACTTCAATACCTCTTTCAGAAACTTTATGCCCCAAGACAATACCTTCATTAACCATAAAGTGGCACTTTTCCCAATTCAACACAAGATTAGTTTCTTCACATATCTGCAAAACTCGATCAAGGTTGCTCAAGCAATCATCAAAAGAAGATCCATAGATGGAGAAATCGTCCATGAAAACCTCACAAACAAAAGTCAGAGAATATAGCCATCATGCATCTTTGAAAGGTAGCAGGTGCATTGCATAAACCAAAAGGCATACGTCTATAAGCAAAAGTACCAAAAGGGCAAGTAAAAGTAGTCTTTGATTGATCCTTAGCTGACACAGGTATTTGAGGGAAACCAGAATAACCATCTAGAGAGCAGAAATGTGTATGTTTGGATAATCTTTCTAGCATTTGATGGATAAAAGGTAAGGGGTAATGATCTTTTTTAGTGGCCTTATTTAATTTGCGGAAATCAATTACCATCCTATAACCTATAATAATTCTTTGAGGAATCAATTCATCTTTATCATTAGGAACAACAGTAATTCCTCCCTTCTTAGGGACACAATGGACAGGACTTACCCACTGACTATCAGCAACGGGATAAATTATACCTGCCTCAAGGAGCTTTAGTATTTCCTTTCTTACCACTTCTTTCACCTTAGGATTCAGCTGTCATTGATGATCACGAACTGGTTTAGCTTCTTCTTCCAAATTTATTTTATGTTGACATAGAGTGGGCCTAATGCCCTTAAGATCATCAAGAGTATACCCAATAGCAGCACGGTGCTTCTTCAGAATTTTCAATAATCTCTCTTCTTCATGCTCTGAAAGGTTAACACTAATAATAACATGATATATCTTTTTCTCATCAAGATAAGCATATTTAAGAATATCAGTCAAAGGTTTAAGCTCAAACACGGGATCGCCTATGGGTGGAGGAGGATCCCCTAGGATTTCAACAGGCAAATTGTGTTTCAGAATAGGTTCTTGTTGAAAGAATACGTCATCTATTTCCCTTCTTTCCTTCATAAACATATCATTTTCATGGTCTTGCAAATATTGTTCTAAAGGATCACTAGGAGGTACGGCAATAGAAGCAAGACCAATAATTTCATCTTTACTAGGCAATTCCTCTTCACGGTGTTGTCTACGAAATTTAGAGAAATTAAATTCATGAGACATATCACCTAAACCAAAAGTAACAACATCCTTATTGCAGTCTATCTTAGCATTAACAGTGTTCAAGAAGGGTCTACCAAATATAATGGAACAGAAGCTATCTTGTGGGGAACCAAGAACAAGAAAATCAGCAGGATATTTAGTTTTCGCACACAAGACTTCAACATATCTAACAATTACGATTGTTGAAATAGCATCTCTATTGGCAAGTTTAATTGTGACATCAGTATCTTCTAACTCAACAGGTGGAATATCATCCATAATTTCTCTGTATAGGTCAATAGGTATTGCACTAGCACTAGCACCCATATCACATAAGCCATGGTAACAATGATATCCTATTTTAACACAAATAACAGGCATGCCTACCACAGGTCTAGGTTTATCTTTAGCACAAGGTTTAGCAATTCTAGCAGTTTCATCACAGAAATAAATAACATGCCCATCAATATTATCAGCCAATAGATCTTTAACAATAGCAATATTAGGTTCAACTTTAACTTGCTCAGGAGGTGTATATGTTCTAATATTGCTTTTACGAACCATAGTTGAAGCTTTAGCATGATCTTTTATCCTACCAGGAAAAGGTAGTTTCTCAACATAAGTAGTAGGAACAATAGGATCATTATAAGTGACAGTCTTTTCTTCAACTTTAATAGGTGTAGCTACTTTTACTTCTATGGTAGGATGATATTTAAACCACTTCTCCTTGGGGAGATCAACATAAGTAGCAAAAGATTCACAGAAGGAAGCTACTATCTCAGAGTCAAGTCCATATTTAGTGCTAAATTTACGAAAAACATCGAAATCCATAAAAGATTTAACACAATAAAACTTAGGTGTCATACCTGACTCCTTACCTTCGTCGAGGTCCCAATCTTCAGAGTTGCATTTAATTCTTTCCAATATATCCCATTTGAATTCAATAGTCTTCGTCATAAAAGATCCAGCACAAGAAGTATCGAGCATGGTGCGATTGTTATCAGAAAGCCGAGCATATAAATTTTGAATAATCATTTCTCTTGAGAGCTCATGATTGGGGCATGAATATAACATTGATTTAAGCCTCCCCCAAGCTTGAGCGATGCTTTATCCTTTGCGACGCCAAAAATTATATATATAATTGCGATCACGATGAACAAGATGCATAGGATAAAACTTCTGATGAAATTCCAATTTCGATCGTTTGTAGTTCCATGACCCCATGTCATCACATAGCCTATACCATGTCAATGCATCTACCTTAAAAGATAAAGGGAAGACCCTCTTCTTAACAACATCTCCGGGTACACCTGCAAGCTTAAATAATCCACAAACTTCATCCACATATATTAGGTGCTCATCAGGATGCGTTGTTCCGTCTCCTGCAAAAGGATTAGCTAGCAGTTTTTCTATCATACCCGAAGGAATTTCAAAGCAGACATTTTCATTTTCAGTAGGTTCAGTAGGTTGAAGAGCAACTCTTTGCTCTACTAGTCGGGATGAAGATACCCCGAATAAGCCCCTCAGAGAATTACTTTCCATAGTAACAAGTGACAGTAAATTTCAGCACACTATATAAATTTTTCCGTACCAAATTCCACCTACCAAAGGCGCTTCACTCCCCGGCAACGGCGCCAGAAAAGAGTCTTGATGACCCACAAGTATAGGGGGTCTATCTTAGTCCTTTCGATAAGTAAGAGTGTCGAACCCAACGAGGAGCAGAAGGAAATGATAAGCAGTTTCCAGCAAGGTATTCTATGCAAGTACTGAAATAAGTGGTAACAGATAGTTTTGTGATAGGATAATTTGTAATGAGCAACAAGTAACAAAAGTAAATAAATTGCAGCAAGGTGGCTTAATCCTTTTTGTAGCAAAGGACAAGCCTAGACAAACTCTTATATAGAGAAAAGCGGTCCCGAGGACACATGGGAATATCGTCAAGCTAGTTTTCATCACGTTCATATGATTCGCGTTCGGTACTTTGATAATTTGATATGTGGGTGGACCGGTGCTTGGGTGCTGTTCTTACTTGAACAAGCATCCCTCTTATGATTAACCTCTATTGCAAGCATCCGCAACTACAACAAAAGTATTAAGGTAAACCTTACCATAACATGAAACATATGGATCCAAATCAGCCCCTTACGAAGCAACGCATAAACTAGGGTTTAAGCTTCTGTCACTCTAGCAACCCATCATCTACTTATTACTTCCCAATGCCTTCCTCTAGGCCCAAATAATGGTAAAGTGTTATGTAGTTGACGTTCACATAACACCACTAGAGGCTAGACAACATACATCTCATCAAAATATCGAACGAATACCAAATTCACATAACTACTAATAGCAAGACTTCTCCCATGTCCTCAGGAACAAACGTAACTACTCACAAAGCATGTTCATAATCAGAGGGGTATTAATATGCATATAGGATCTGAACATATGATCTTCCACCAAATAAACCAACTAGCATCAACTACACGGAGTAATTAACACTACTAGCAAACTACTAGTACCAATCCCGGACTTGGAGACAAAAATTGGATACAAGAGATGAACTAGGGTTTTGAGAGGAGATGGTGCTGGAAAAGATGTTGATGGAGATTTCCCTCTCCCGGTGAGAGGAGCGTTGGTGCTGACGATGGCGATGATTTCCCCCTCCCGGAGGGAAGTTTCCCTGGCAGAACAGCTCTGCTAGAGCCCTAGATTGGATCCGCCAAGGTTCTGCCTCGTGGCGGCGGAGTTTTGTCCGAGAAGATGGCTTATGATTTTTTTTTCCTCATTGAAAGACTCCATATAGAAGAAGATGGCCATCGGAGGGCCACCAGGGGCCCACGAGGTAGGGGGCGCGCCCAGGGGGTAGGGCGCGCCCCCCACCCTCGTGGGCAGGATGTGGCCCCCTGGTGAACTTCTTGTGCTCAGTATTTTTTATATATTCTGAAAACGTCTTATGTGAAGTTTCAGGACTTTTGGAGCTGTGTAGAATAGGTCTCTAATATTTGCTCCTTTTCCAGCCCAGAATCCCAGCTGCCGGCATTCTCCCTCTTTATGTAAACCTTGTAAAATAAGAGAGAATAGGCATAAGTATTGTGACATAATGTGTAATAACAGACCATAATGCAATAAATATCGATATAAAAGCATGATGCAAAATGGACGTATCAAGAAGGAGAATGAAGCAAAAACAGTTGAAATTGACAAGGCCTTACGAGAGGCGAGAGAAGCGTGGTCTGAATCCAGAGCGGCCCGTGAGGAGATCTTGCAAGCTAGGGAGATTGTGGCTGGTGAGCCATTTTTGCTATAGACTAAGTTCGGCGATCCAAACTATGCTCAGCTTAACCAATTGTAGAGTTCTCCAGACGAGTTTTTAGACTTGTCGAAGAGTTCTTCTGATGCGGCGCAGTTTTACCAGGCGCGAGATGTTATGCAACGGAGAAGCTTTTCTGGTCACAATTCGGCGCGTCGAAGCGCCCCCTGTTGCTGAATGAGCAGATGTCCCAGTGGGTCGAGCTTCATAGGATATCTAGCGCTGCCATGAAGAACGTCATAATCCGGTTATGGCCAACTGAACCTGTTTCGAATAGTCACTTTGGCTTGGTGCAGCGGCTTGTTGAGGCGGTGCCGCGTATCGACGCTGTGAAGCGGTCGGTGTGCATCGAGGATGCACAGATGACCTTTGCCCGAGTCAAGACATTCTGGGGGAAGATGAAGGCCATCGATGTTGCGGTGAAGAGTCCACCCAAGGGCAAGGACCGCCATGAACCGGAGCATTATTTTGAAGACGTCCTAGTGGCCGCCCGCTTGATAGAGGGTCAATGCTCGAAAGACATAATGTTCGAGTGAGGTGTATGAGAATTGTACGAGAGAATTTTATAGTTAATCTATTTTTTTTATATTGCTTGAAAGTTTGTGTTCCTCCTGTGCGGGCCATTTTAATATAATCTAAAAGTTTTCCAGCTGTCGGTTTCAACCCCCTCGTAGGAAGTACGAGGGTATTCGGAAAAGCATTTGATCACTCTTGACCCAACGTCTTGGTCCGTGAAGGAGGTGTCAATGCGGCGAACCAGGCAACCAGACTATAGGGCGTTAACACATTCACTTAGCCATAGGAGTTTTATGGTGGGTCTATGACATAGCCCCTGGTACGTATGCAGCTTATTCATACGATGCATGTACATATTTGACCAAAAAGAGGTCCTTCATGTGACACGGAGGAATCGCTAGAGATTCCAATAAGACATAGAGTGGTTGACCAGCTCTCGCCGCATCATGACAGTCAGTTTTCGGCTTTCTCTACCAAGGTGCTGAGCCAGGTGAACCAGAAGCAGAATCGCAGTAGTTCTCCCTTTACTACCCTAGCCAATAGAGCGGAATGTAGGATAGCAAGCACAGGAGCCGGGCAACCCAACTATTGACCCAAGACATGATTCGGAGCTGATGCCTATAAGGACAAACTCGCAATGCCGAAGTACGCTGTAAAAGCTGTTCGGACTTTGTTGGCAACTCATTTGTTCTCGTACCGAGCCCCTGGCAAGTTTAAGCCGGGGTGTATCTGTGAAACAACCATAGGAGGCGTATTCATTTGTGGAAAGACACAGATGATTAATTCGGATAATGTGAACTGGGATCTAAGCGATATGCCAATGATTACTTGGTATATATATAAAGGCCACGACCCTGGCTATTTGATATGCCCTGGGTCGAAGGCAGAGGAAAAAGGCATGTTACAAGCTTGAAAAAAAGTGTGGTCTACAAAAAGTTATTTTGGACCTCCTGTCGCACGTCTGCGCCGCCTGTCCTCGGCGAGGGGAATCCTTGAAGGAAGTAGCCCCGTAGGTGAATGTACGGATCTGAACTCTGATGGAGTCGGTCTTAGAAGTTTCTCCTTTGCGCCACATGTTTTTAAGAGATAATGAAGAAAGAAAAAGGAAAGTAAATAAAAATGTTACCGAAGTGCTTGCGGACTTGTCCGTATAATGCTTCCGCCAATGCCCATGGTATCTTAAGTGCATAGTTTTGTATGTGCAGTATAGTTTTAACGGGTATATGAGATGGGCAATGGAAGCCAAACTGCTATTCCTGCTCCGGATTTGACCGATCTTCGGGGGGGGGGGAATTGCTTCTGGCCCCCGGTATTTGGCTGGTGAACCGCTCCGTCGTCCCTATTGCCTACCAGCCCCCTTCCCTTGTGTTCGGCGTTGAGCTTGTCGGCTTGCTTGAGGACCCAACAGCTTCTGTTGGTATGATTAGCTTGTTTATTGGGGTGGCCGTGAATCTGGTAGGGACGGTCCAGTATCCTGTCTAGGTTGGATGGTCCGTCTCTGTTCGCCTTGAATGGATTTTTCCGTTGACCGGGCTTAGGATTACTGAATCCGGCATTGACCGCTGTGTCGCGTGATCTTTCATTATCATTGTGACTGTTGTGTTTGATTCATCGTGGCTTGCCATTGCCGTCTTGGATTTTGGAAGTGCCCGAGTCGCTAGTGCTATTGATTCTACGAGCGAGCCAGCTGTCTTCTCCCGCGCAAAAGCGGGTCATTAGAGCGGTAAGTGCTGTCATGGATCTAGGTCCTCTTGACCGAGGTGGCGTGTAAGCCATTCATCCCGCACGCTGTGTTTAAAGGCCGCAAGGGCTTCCGCATCCGGATAGTCGACGATTTGGTTCTTTTTAAATAAGAACCTAGTCCAGAGCTTCCTGGCTGACTCTCCGGGCTGCTGGACAATGTGATTTAAGTCATCGGCGTCCGGTGGCCGGACATATGTTCCTTGGAAGTTTTCACGAAAGGCGTCCTCCAAATCTTCCCAGCTGCCAATAGAATTTTCTGGCAGACTGTTTAACCAGTACCGAGCTGGTCCTTTGAGTTTTAGTGGTAGATATTTGATGGCATGAAGGTCGTCCCCACAGGCCATGTGGATATGGAGGAGGAAGTCCTCGATCCATACAGTGGGATCCATTGTTCCAATGTATGATTCGATATTCATAGGTTTGAAGCCGTCTGGGAATTCATGCTCCATTACTTTGGCTGTGAAGCAAAGAGGGTGTGCGGAGCCTCTATGTTGGGCCACACTGTGACGTACCTCCGATGGAGTCCATTTGCGGTTTTCGGCCTGGGCGTGGCTAGGTTTCTCACGTCCGAATAGGTGGCCGTAGTCGTCGAGGTATGTCCTCGCGATCCGTAGGTCGCTATCGAGTGTCCTGCTCTACTACCCAGGTCCTGTTGACGGTCGTGTGCACAACCCCGAGTTGTTTTGTTCTTGCCTTTACGGTGAGGTGGGTGGTCTGGTGTTCAGCTTGAGTTGCCGCTTTACCCGGACCAAGTTGTGGTCAACCTGATGCTCTATGCGATAATGGCACGGGCTCGAGCGCCTTGTCATTGCCCTAGGGTAGCAATATACTCTTCGGGTAGCTTTTGGCTGGGCCACTAAGGCCGTATTCTTCGGCGGCTAGGACTTCGGTCCATCTATCATTGAGCAGATCTTGGTCAACTGGAAGCTGTTGCTGCTTCTTTTTCAGGCTCCTTGCAGTGGCTATTAGTTCGCGCTTGAAGCGCTCCTGCTCAAGAGGTTCCTCGGGCATGATGAAATCCTCGGTGCCGAGGCTCACCTCATCCTCAGAGAGTGGAAGGTAATTGTTGTCCTCCGAATCTTCGTACGTGGCCTGTTTACCAGGGCTAACCTGCCCATATTCCTGTTCATCTTGGTCATTACCTTTATCGACGGGATCTTCATTGTCTTCGGCATCATCATTCATACCGTCAATGTTCTCAGAGTCGTAATCAGGTGTATCGGTCAAATCCTTGACCATGGCTATGAAGTGGGTGGTGGGTGGGAAGCAAAATTCTCCACCGCCAGCCCCTGGTTCGAGCCGGATATAGTTCGGCTGTGAGTCCTCCGCCAAGGACAGGTTCTTTAAGGAATTTAGCACATCGCCCAAGGGAGAGTGCTGGAAGATGTCTACGGCGCTGAATTCGAAGATCGATAAATGATCAAGCTCGGCGTCCGTGGGCTCACATGGTTCGGAACTTACGTTCGGAGATGAGTACGGAATTCCGGTGACAAAGACGTTGTGAGAGGTTAAGTCTATGTGCGGCTCCAACACCGTGGGATCCGTGGCCTCCGTGGTGGGGTTGATCCTCCGTCCTCGGATGGCGCAGTCTACTCCGGCTCTAAGGCCAGAGCGGTTACAGCATCGACCTCTTGGATGCGGTCTGATGACAGATTTAGGTCATGATCATCGGGGTGACCGGGAGCGGCTACCGCGGTCTCGAATCCGGCGAAGATCAAGTCCCCACGGATGTCCGCAACGTAGTTCAAGCTCCCAAATCTGACCTGATGGACAGGGGCGTAGCTTTTGATCTGCTCTAGATGGCCAAACGAGTTGGCTCGCAGTGCGAAGCCGCCGAACACGAAGATATGTCCGGGGAGAAAGGTTCCTCCTTGGACAGCGTCATTATTGACGATCGAAGGGGCCATCAAACCCTTTGGCGATAGCACAGTGGAACTCGCAATGAGGGCACCAGTGTCGGTGTCAAAACTAGCGAATCTCCGGTAGGGGGTCCCGAACTGTGAGTCTAAGGTCGATGGTAACAGAAGACAAGGGACACGATGTGTACCCAGGTTCGGGCCCTCTCTATGGAGGTAATACCATACGTCCTGCTTGATTGATATTGATGAGTATGAGTATTACAAGAGTTGATCTACCTCGAGATCATAATGGCTAAACCCTAGGGGTCTAGCTTGTATGGCTATGATAATGAGTCTCCCCTATCCGGACTAAGTCCTCCGGTTTATATAGACACCGGGAGGATCTAGGGTTACATAAGGTCGGTTACAAAGAAAGGAATCTACATATTTGACGCCAATCTTGCCTTCCACGCTAAGGAGAGTCCCATACAGACACGGGTGCAGTCTTCGGTCTTCGTATCTTCACAGCCCATCAGTCCGGCCCATGGCCAACAGACCGGACGCCCGAGGACCCCTTAGTCCAGGACTCCCTCAATGACCCACAAGTATAGGGGATCAATTGTAGCTCTTTTTGATGAGTAAGAGTGTCGAACCCAACGAGGAGCAGAAGGAAATGACAAGTGGTTTTCAGTAAGGTGATGTCTGCAAGTGCTGAAATTGTAAGTAGCAGAGTAGTTTGGTAGCAAGATAATTTGTAACGAGCAAGTAATGGTAGTAGTAACAAAAGTGCAACAAGGTAGCCCAATCCTTTTGAGGCAAAGGACAGGCCAAAACGGTCTCTTAGGATAAGCAAAGCGTTCTTGAGGGTACACAGGAATTTCATCAAGTCACTTTCATCGTGTTGGTTTAATTCGTGTTTGGTACTTTATTTGATATGTGGGTGGACCGATGCTTAGGTGATGTTCTTACTTGAACAAACCTCGTACTTATGATTACCCCTCCCGCAAGCATCCGCAACTACAAGAAGAAGTATTAAGAATAAATTCTAACCATAGCATTAAACTTTTGGATCCAATCGGTCCCTTACGGAATAACTCATAAACTGGGGCATAAGCTTCTGTCACTCTCGCAACCCATCATCTAATTGCTACTCCACAATACATTCCCTTAGGCCCAAATATGGTGAAGTGTTATGTAGTCGACGTTCACATGACACCACTAAGGGTATCACAACATACATACTATCAAAATATCGAACACATATCAAGTTAACATGATTACTTGCAACATGATTTCTCCCGTGACCTCAAGAACAAAAGTAACTACTCAAAAATGATAATCATGCTCAAGATCAGAGGGGTATTAAATAGCATATTGGATCTGAACATATAATCTTCCACCAAATAAACCATATAGTAATCAACTACAAGACGTACTCAACACTACTAGTCACCCATGACCACCAATCTATAGTTCTGATAACAAGATTGAACACAAGAGATGAACTAGGGTTTGAGATGAGATGGTGTTGTTGAAGATGTTGATGAAGATTACCCTCCCCAAGATGGGAGTTGTTGGTGATGATCATGACAATGATTTCCCCCTCCGGGAGGGAAGTTCCCCCGGCGGAATCGCTCCGCTGGAGGGCAAAAGTGCTCCTACCCAAGTTCCGCCTCAAGACAGCGGCGCTCCGTCCGGAAAGTCCTCTCCTTATTTTTTTCTAGGTCAAAATGACCTATACCAGAAGATGGACACCGGAGGTGGGCCTGGGTGAGTACAACCCACCACGCCGCGCCTGGGCTCCCTGGCGCGCCCAGGTGGGTTGCGCCCACCTGGTGGGCCCCCTCTGGTAGTTATTTGCTCCAATATTCTTCATATATTTGATAAAAAATCTCTGTGAAGTTTCAGCTTTTTTGGAGTTGTACAGAATAAGTGGCCTAACGTAGCTTTTTCAGGTCTAGATTTCTAGTTGTCGGAATTCTCCCTCTTTGTGTATACCTTGCATATTATGAGAGAAAAGGCATTAGAATTACTTCAAAAAGCATTATTATGGACAAAAACATCATAAATAATAGTAAAAAAACATGATGCATAATGGACGTATCAACCATCAATGGCGACCGGCCTCCCGTCTCGTCGGACGACCTTGTCAAAGCTCTTGGCATTGCACACGTCATCCAAATAAGTGACTTGCTCATCGAAGTCTGTCTGCCACCGGCTGATTTCTTCGTCAGGTTCCAGACAACTTTTGACTACAGTCGTGTGTTCGAATCTTCCTGGCGTTTGTTCTGTGATGGCGCGCTGGTGAGATTTGATCGGTGGCACCCAGGATGGGGCTTGGCCCTCTGAGCTTGAGTTTTAACAAAGCTTAACTTCCACGGCATGCCTCGACGTGCTTGGAACAGCGAGTCCCTAAATGAGCTTATCAACGACCTTGGAGGTGAGCTCGTAAGTATGGTTGTTCCTCCAAACAGCTGGACTCTAACGGTTATGGCATGGATGAAGAAGCCGTCCACCATACCGAAGGTGATTGGTGTTGAGATACTGGTGCAGGAAGTGGGGTTGTACTATCGTCGCCACCAAGGCCGCCGCGGACCACGTTAAGGATGTACATGTATCTAGTGTTCGTGCATGTCGAAGAAGTGGTCAATCCATCAATCAAAGTCCTGCCGCCGCTGCTGGTGCCAGGGTCCATCGATGATGTACATTACAGGAGTCAACGTCAGACTTTCTCTGTGTTGCTCGGAACGATGGATGGCACAGGGCCTACTCCATCGCGCGGCGGAGGCCACTGCTTCTTTTGGAGAAGAGGCAGGGATGGCTGCCTGGATGTGCTCCAATTTGAGGTAACAACTGAATCTTATCAGATACTAGTTAAATATGAGCTATCGGTGTGAAGCACTGATGTGCCAGTACATTTGATTGTGAGTTGTTCTATTTTTGTACGTGGAATTTTTTAGAAAGGGTTGTACGTCAACTTAATGTGCTAGCAGAACTTATTGTGTTGTCTATCTGTTTTGTTTGCACAACATTCAAGATATTTCCCCTTCATTGATAAAGACGATGAACCGTTATGTACGAGTTTGTTGGTTTCAATATAGCCCTACCCGTAGTGATCCACTGCTACCACCCTGATTGTGCCACCTGCATGAAATTTTTGTATACAAGTTCAGTGTGATGTGATGTTTACTAGTGTTGTGTCAACTGTATAAGCTTTTACTAAGCATTAGCAATGCATATGGCTGAAAGATGTATTTACAAGCATCGATCGATGGGTCTCTCTCTCACACACACACGCACACACACACTCACACAAATGGGACCCATTCAATTTTTTTTTTGCTTGTGACAGCTTTTAATTATGTCGGATTCGGGGTTCCGCAAACCCTTGAGAGGTTCGAACTACGGGGTGCGTGCGAAGAACCCGTCCTCCCCAGTCTGCATGCTCGCTAATCTCACGGCCTAGCTCGACGAACCCAAGGGACAAGAGACATAGCAGTTTATCTTGGTTCGGGCCACCTTGTGGTGTAATGCCCTACTCCAGCTTTGTGGTGGATTGCCTCGAGGGGCTGAGCATGAACTAGTACAATGGTCGAACAGCCTCGGGAGGTGAGGTGTTCTTGTGCTCAATGAGTTGGTGAGGAGGTTAGAGTGGAATGGATCCGATCCTCTATGGTGGTGGCTAAGTCCTATTTATAGTGGCCTTGGTCCTCTTCCCTAATGTAGGCGGGAAGGGATCCCACAATGTCCAAATTCAAAGGCAAACAACTAGTACAAGTTATCCTGACAAAAGTAGTCTTCGCCTGCAAAAGCCTCTGGTCGTGATGCTGTGGTGGGCTCCGCGATGACCTCTATCCTGCCGTCCTGGCGGTCTTGGTCTTGTTGCACCGGAATTGAAACCTTTGCTTGATTCCTCGAGACTCCGCGTCTGTGCTTGCCTCCTTAGCACCAAAGGGGAAACTGGCACACTGCGCCCGCCTAGCCTTGGTCGTCATGGCTCACGTCATATAAACCTCATGAGGTGCTACTTGCATTGATATCTCCGCTCCTCAGGAGCCAGCCTGGGGAGGCCGCCCCTAGGGAGGTGGTGTCGTCCGCCTCACGAGGCTTGGCCCCTCACGAGGGTCATGGGTTGTTGTTGCTGAAGCTGGGCCATACCGGGATGTTGGTTGAGCCACGTTGAGGGAGTCCTGGATTACGGGGTCTCCGGACAACCGGACTATATCCTTTAGCCAGACTGTTGGACTATGAAGATACAAGATTGAAGACTTCGTCCCGTGTTCGGATGGGACTCTACTTGGCGTGGAAGGCAAGCTAGGACATACGGATATGTATATCTCCTCCTTTGTAACCGACCTTGTGTAACCCTAGCCCCCTCCGGTGTCTATATAAACCGGAGGGTTTTAGTCCATAGGACAACATACAATCATACCATAGGCTAGCTTCTAGGGTTTAGCCTCTCCGATTTCGTGGTAGATCAACTCTTGTATTACTCATATTATCAAGAATAATCAAGCAGGACGTAGGGTTTTACCTCCATCAAGAGGGCCCGAACCTGGGTAAAACATCGTATCCCCTGCCTCCTGTTACCATCCACCTTAGACGCACAGCTCGGGACCCCCTACCCGAGATCCGTCGGTTTGACACCGACATTGGTGCTTTCATTGAGAGTTCCTCTATGTCGTCACCGTTAGGCTTGATGGTTCCTACAATCATCAATAGTGATGCAGTCCAGGGTAAGACTTTTCTCCCCGGACAGATCTTTGTGTTCGGCGGCTTCGCACTGCTGGCCAACTCGCTTGGCCATCTGGAGTAGATCGAGAGTTACGCCCCTGGCCACCAGGTCAGGTTTGGAAGCTTAAACTACACGGCTGATATCCGCGGAGGCTTGATCTTCGACGGATTCGAGCCCCTGCCTTGTGCGACACACGGTCACGATGAGTATGATTTAGCTCTACCATCAGACAGTGTTCAGGAGACCACACCGGCAACCGCTCCGACCCTCAATTCAGAACCAGTTGCGCCATCCATGGACGGGTGGATAGACCCCACCACGGAGGCCGCACTCTCATCGGCGATCGAGCCGAGTATCGACCTTACCCTTCATGAGAGCCGTGACGCCGAACTCCCAGATTCCTCCCCGGCCACAGACTCCGAACTGCCTGCGCCCGTGCCTATCGAATCCGATTGGGCGCCGATCATGGAGTTTACCTCCGCGGATATTTTTCAGCACTCGCCCTTTGGCGACATACTGAACTCATTAAGGTCTCTCTCCTTGTCAGGAGAATCCTAGCCGAACTATGTCTGGCAAGATTGGGATGCGGATGACAAAGAAATTCGCCGCCCACCCACCACCCAAATACATCGACGGTATGGACGAGGATGCGTGAGACGAAGAGGAACCACTACCCACAGGCCACTAGACAGCCACCTCATCATACGATATATACATGGTGGACACACCCAAAGAAGGCAATGGCCCCTCCAAGAAGCAACCCAAGCGCCGATGTCAGCGGCGCCGCTCTAAGTCTCACCAAAGCAAAAGCGGTGACACCGACACAGGAGATAATACCACTCTGGATAGTGCCGAAGAAGACAACAATCCCCTCTAGCAAGATTTAGGGCAGGAGGATGGAGAAGCCAGCCCTCCCGAGAGAGCGGCAGATGGAGAGGCGGAGGATGATAATTACATGCCTCCCTCCGAAGACAAGACAAGCCTCGACGATGAAGAATTCGTCGTGCCTGAGGATCCCCTCGAACAAGAGCGCTTCAAGCGCCGGCTTATAGCCACGGCAAATAGCCTTAAGAAAAAGCAACAACAGCTACAAGCTGATCAAGACTTGCTAGCCGACAGATGGACTGAAGTCGTTGCGGCCGAGGAATATAAACTCGAACGCCCCTCCAAGATTTACCCAAAGCGCAGATTGCTACCCTGACTGGAGGAGGAAGCACCAAAACCTACATCTCCAGCATATGACGCGGCTGATCGGCCAGCTTGTGGCCGCGACAGAGAGGCACTTCAGCCAAAAGTTCCGCCCGCACTCCGATGCCACTCAAATAAAAATGTCAAGGCATGGGGAGATATGCTAGACCTGCGAGACGTATTGGAGGACAAAGCAAAAAATGCAAGATCGATCTACGGATCGCGAGGGCGCGCCACTATGCGAGACGATAATCGTCACGCCGGATACAGCAAAAGTAAGTCCGAACGGGCCGAACATAGCCGACAAGACTCATTTGAGCTGTGTTGCGATATAGCCTAGTACAGAGGCGCCACACACCCCTTATGCTTCACAGACGAAGTAGTGGATAACCAAATCCCAGGGGGTTTCAAACCCGTAAATATCGAATCATACGACGGCACAACAGATCCTGCGGTATAAATCGAGGATTTCCTCCTGCACATCCACATGGCCCGCGGTGACGATCTACACGCCATCAAATACCTCCCACTCAAGCTCAAAGGACCAGCTCGGCATTGGCTCAACAGCCTGCCAGCAGAATCCATTGGCCGTTGGGAAGATCTGGAAGCCGCATTCCTCGACAACTTCCAGGGCACTTTTTTTGACTGTACACAGTAGGGCAAAACCCCACTGCAATTTTTTTATTTAAAAAAACAGAAACAACAAAGGTTCCACTATACAAAAGGCTTGAGATAAACCAAAGAGCAAAGCAACAAAAAAATGGTCTAGAATTACAGCAGAAGATTGTCAAGCCAGGAACAATATACTACAGCATAACTCTTCTTGATTCTAAATCTTAGAAGATTGAGCTCCTCTAGGAAAATGGCTTTCCACCTCACCGGATGCCGATGACTTGAGCCACATAATTCAGCAGCCAGAAGAATCGGCTAGGCAATTCTGGATACGGTTCCTAACAAAGAAAAATCAAATCGTCGACTGTCCGGATGCAGAGGCCCTAGCAGCTTTTAAGCACAACATTCACGACAAGTGGCTAGCTCGGCACCTTGGCCAGGAAAAGCCGAAATCTATGGCAGCCCTCACGACACTCATGACCCGCTTCTGCGTTGGAGAAGACAGTTGGCTGGCTCGCAGCAATAACATATCAAAGAACCATGGTACTTCGGATACCAAGGATGGCAATGGCAGGTCACAACACAACAAACACAAATGCCGCATGAACAGTGACAATACCGAGGATACGGTAGTCAATGCCGGATTCAAAGGCTCTAAACCCGGTCAGCAGAAAAAGCCATTCAAAAAAAGTACTCCGGGCCCATCCAGTTTGGACCGTATACTCGATCGCTCGTGTCAAATACACGGCACCCCCGACAAGCCAGCCAACCACACCAACAGGGATTGTTGGGTGTTCAAGCAAGTCAGCAAGTTAAATGCCGAAAACAAAGACAAGGGGTCGCATAGCGATGACGAGGAGGAGCCCCGACAGCCGAACACCGGAGGACAGAAGAGGTTCCCCCCACAAGTGCGGACGGTGAACATGATATATGCAACCCACATCCCCAAGAGGGAGCGGAAGCGTGCGCTAAGGGACGTATATGCGTTGGAGCCAGTCGCCCCAAAGTTCAACCCATGGTCCTCTTATCTGATCACCTTCGATCGTAGGGACCACCCCACTAGTATCGGTCATGGCAGATTAGCCGCACTGGTCCTAGACCCAATCATTGACAGATTTCACCTCACTCGAGTCCTTATGGATGGCGGCAGCAGCCTGAACCTGCTTTATCAGGACACAGTGCGCAAAATGGGTATAGACCCCTCAAGGATCAAGCGCACAAAAACGACCTTTAAAGGCATCATACCAGGTGCAGAGGCCCATTGCACAGGCTCAGTCACACTGGAAGTGGTCTTCGGATCCCCGGATAACTTCCGAAGCGAGGAGTAAATCTTCAATATAGTCCCGTTCCGCAGTGGCTATCATGCACTGCTCGGGCGAACCGCATTTGCAAGATTCATAGCGGTACCGCATTATGCATACCTCAAGCTCAAGATGCCAGGACCTCGGGGGGGGGGGTCATCATAGTTAATGGAAACACAGAGCGCTCTCTCCGAACGGAGGAGCACACTGCGGCCCTCGCAGCAGAAGCGCAAAGAAGCCTCTTAAGGCAATCCACTAGTTCGGCGATTAAGGACCCGGACACCTTCAAGCGCGCCCGGAGTAATCGGCAACAAGACCGCCTGGCACATTCCGAGCTCGCATAGCAATGCGGCCCACACCCCAATCCCAGCCAAATGGCGAAATCCGTGTCGCTCGTACATAATTACGCATTGAAAATACCATGGGCATAAGTGGGGAGGGGGGAACGACTACGGCACGCCCCAAGACGTGGCTCAACCGCACTAGGGGCTTCCCGCTTTGTTATTTTTCTCTCTTTCAGGACTTTAATCTCTGGAAACCCGTCCGGCAGTATGATTGCCGAACACATGATGAAGCAACCAAGGAGGCAGAAAGCTACGTCACACCACGGAACTCCCAGGTGGATTACGATAACAAGTGAAGTACTTGCTTTAATACCATTCCTCAGCTTGCCCTTGGAGGGGACATGTCAAATAGTCCTACTTTTTGCTTACCGCACTACTTGTATCATTCTGCTTTAACGCACCTTTTTGAATAAACAATGCATAGCACTAGACTATTATTGCATTCTCTATTCTTCTTTATATGTTCATTCATGACATCCAGCACCCGTATACTCTGGTACGGCTAATACGCTAGGGGCTTAAGCATACCTCTTATTACAGCGCGAGAAGTCCGAACACTTTCGACAGTGCGGCACCCCGAACTTATAGCATTATATGCATCAACTCCGAATCATGTCTTGGGTCAATAGTTGGGTTTGCCCGGCTCCCATGTTTTGGTACCTTACGTTCCGCTATATCAGCTAAGGTAGCACTGGGAGAACTACTGCGATTGTGCCCCGGTTCAGCTAGGCTAAGCACCTTAGTAGAGAAAGCTAAAACTAACTGTCATGATAAGGTGAGATATTGGTCGCTGTTCGAGAGGTTTCGAGTCCCTAAAGACTTATGCCGCTTAGAGCGAGGAGTCGGCTTTGTCCGGCTTAAGGCGTGTATAGCGCCCCGAATTCGGCCTTCCGAATACTAGGGGCTTCGCCAAAATTTAAAATTATAGAATTATATGGCTAAGTGAGAGTGATAAAGCATTATAGTCCGATTGCCTTGTTCGTTGTGCTGAGCACCTCCCTCGAAGGACCCAAAATGGGAACAAGAGTGCTCAGGTTTATCCCGAACACCCCAGCACTTGTAGCATGGGGACAGAAGCCGACGACTAGCCATCTCTCAGATTTGATAAACAGCCGAATAGAAGGTAATATTTTAAATTCAAACAAGCGTTGCATAGCGCATATGAACAAGTTTTCATAATACAGGATCACACGAGCAAGTTCATTCAAATATTACATCTTTCGCACACTCGTCCACTACAAGATGGGCACCCTTCAGGACACCCTCATAATACATCTCGGGGTGGCGATGCTCCTTGCCCTGCGGCGGCCCCTCCTTCACCAGCTTTATGGCGTCCGGCTTCGCCCAGTGCACCTTCGCACGGCAAAAGCCCGGCGTGCACCTTCGATGCAGACGGACCGCTTGATGACTTCCAGCCGTGGGCAGGCATCCACAAGCCGCCTCACTAGGCCGAAGTAGCTTTTGGGAAGGGCGTCGCCAGGCCACATCCGGACTATAAGGCCCCTCATGGCCTATTCGGCCGCCTTGTGCAGCTCGACTAGTTGCTTCAGCTGGTCGCTCATAGGCATCGGGTGTTCGCTCCCAGTATACTGAGACCAGAACAGCTTCTCCGTCGAGCTTCCCTCCTCGGCCTGGTAAAACTTTGCGGCATCTGACATGCTGCGGGGCAAATCTGCGAATGCTCCTGGAGAGCTCGGGACTCAGGTAAGTAACAAGTAATTTACTTTCACATGCTTGCTTTGCATATTGAATGCCTTACCCGCCGCTATCTTCATCATCGCCTCAATCTCCTGGAGGGCCTTTTGAGCTTCAGCGTTGGCATTCTTTGCGCTCTCAAGGGCCGCGGCAAGCTTAGACACTCGCATCTTCGAGTCAAGCCACAACGCCTCGTGCTTCGTCACAAGAGCTTTGAGCTCTTGCTGCACCTCGCCCACCCATGCCTCTTGCTTTTCCCGCTCGGTGCGCTCGTGGGCCGCTTTGTTTTCGGCCTCGGACAACACTTGCTTCAGGGTTGCCACTTTGGTCGTGGCCCCTGGCAAATTCATGATGATCCTGTCATTTTGCAATCGCATCTTTTTTATATACATATCTATAGACTAGGTATTACTTACCTTTGTTCTCCTCTAGCTGCCTCTTAGCAAGGCCGAGCTCTTTCTCGGACCCCTCGAGGTCCTGCTTCAGTACGGCGACCTCCGCAGTCAGTGCGGCAGAGGTCAGCAGTGAAGCCTGCATACGCATATAGACATACTTATATTAGACTCCTACAGGTATTATTTGATCCTCTATTTGGCTTTTCTTTGTGAACACCAAACAGAGCATCAGGGGCTACTGTCTATGCGGTAACAATTTTCCTATATTTTAAATACTAACCTCAAAGCCTGTTAGAAGGTTGGCACAAGCTTCAGCCAGCCGCTCTTGGCAAACTAGACCTTCTTGATCACCGCACTCATAATAGTGCGGTGCTCTTCGTCGATAGAAGCGTTGCGAAGCGCTCCCAGCAGGTTGTCCGGTGCCTCTGGATGGACAGAGGTCACCGGCATGGGCGTCTTGCCCCTTTGGGAAGGGAGCCGCCTGCCCGAGTCCGGAACCACTAGAGGTTCCGGCGCGGTGTTTGGCTTAGAGCCGAACTTGGAGCCCCTGAGAGCCTTGCTCCCTTTGCTCCTGGAGTCCGGAAGGTCGCCTTAAGGCACCTCCGGGACTGTCTCCCCCCCTGGCTCGGCGCCTCTTGAGACAATACCTCGGCATTGTCCATAGGGCAGGGGGAGGAGGTGGTTGGAAGTGGATCGCTATCCATATTCGACGAGTCCATGTAACCGTCTGACGAAGATACGTCGATACGGGCTTGGAGCGGTCTGCATAATCATATTCGGCGTTAGGAAAAGCAGTGCAACAACGGTATGCTACGAGTTACTCTGCTATCTGAATACTTCCGACTTTGCCAGGGGCTTGGCCCTGAGCAGCCACTCGTCTTCGCCTTCGACGGCGGTGGTGGAAGAGTCCGGAAGAAGAGTCCTTCCCTTCTTGGACCCTTCGGCCTCCCCAGTTGGGGCAGCCTTCCTTTTCTTGTCTCCCCCGGCTGGAGGGGAAGCATCTTCATCTTCCTCCTCGTCTTCATGGGAGGAGTGCGTCGCGGAGTTATCAGACGATGAGTCCGATACCACCTGGCATTGGGAACTCTTTCGGGTTCCCTTGGCCTTGTTCTTGGTCTTCTCCGGCACCTTATAAGGAGCCGGAGTCAGCATCTCCGTCAGGAGAGCGTCCGCGGTGTCTTCGGGCAGGGGGGCCGGACAGTTAATCTGCTCCGATGCCTCTACCCAGTCCTGTCAAGGGCATGGGAGCTCAGACCCTGCACATGGTTAAGCTATGGGAAATAAATATCCTACCAGATATATAGAACTTATCGGATTCGCAGGGCACTTCGCGCTTAGGCTGCGGTCCTCGGTAAGAGAGGGAGGGACCTCGACGCCCTTGAATAGCACCCTCCAAACGTCTTTATGTGTCGTGTCGAAGA
Organism: Triticum aestivum; assembly: GCF_018294505.1. Taxonomy (NCBI): domain Eukaryota; kingdom Viridiplantae; phylum Streptophyta; class Magnoliopsida; order Poales; family Poaceae; genus Triticum; species Triticum aestivum. The sequence goes on along the minus strand of NC_057794.1, from coordinate 381,428,783 downwards.
GCTCGCTTAGAGTATGGTGCTGGGCCGGGTCGAACTCCCATAAGTTGAAATCCCGTTGTTGACACGGGAGGATCCAGCGGAAGAGCATGACCTGGACTATGTTGAAAAGCTTGAGTTTCTTGCTTGTCATGTTCCGGATACATTTCTGGAGTCCTTCTACCTCCACCGATGAACCCCGAGACAGACCCTTCTCCTTCCAGGAAGTGAGCCGCGTGGGGAATCCGGATCGAAACTTGGGGGCCGCCACCCAATTGGTGTCGCGTGGCTCGGTGATGTAGAACCACCCCGATTGCCACCCCTTTATGGTCTCCACGAAGGAGCCCTCGAGCCATGTAACGTTGGGCATCTTTCCCACCATGGCTTCGCCGCATTTCGCTTGTTGGCCGCCTACTACCTTCGACTTGATATTGAAGGTCTTCAGCCACAGGCTGAAGTGGAGCCGGATGCGGAGGAAAGCCTCGCACACGACGATAAACGCCGAGATGTTGAGGATGAAATTCGGGGCCAGATCATGAAAGTCCAACCCATAGTAGAACATAAGGCCGCAGACGAATGGATGGAGGGGAAACCCCAGTCCGCGGACAAAGTGGGGGAGGAAAACCACCCTTTCGTGAGGTTTTGGGGTAGGGATGACCTGCCCCGCGGCTGGCAGCCGGTACACGATTTCTGCGACTAAGTATCCGGCTCTGCATAACTTTTTGATGTGCCCCTCCATGACGGAGGAGGCCATCCACTTGCCTCCCGCTCCGGACATGTTTTGGAGAGAGTTGAGGAGGAAGATGCGGACTTGGGCGCTAGAGCTCGAGTGCGCGAGAATGGATGAGCAAGGAGGAAGAAGGCGTGGCTAGAAAAAGGTGAGATCTTATCCCTTTATAAGGGCGGACTAAACTATGCGCCCCCACTAGCCTGGTAAAACTCGCTTATCCACCAAGCGCCGTAATTGATGGCGCTGTTGGGTTACCCACGTCCGTATTGATGAGAATCCCGTAATGAGGGGAACACGATCTCTGCTTTGACAAGACGTGTCAAGAAACCGCCTCGCGTTATGTGCGGGGCTGGTTAAAGGAAAATGGTTCAAATAATTACCTGGTCGTGGCGTGATGTCATGCTGCCAAAACGTGTCAGCAGATTAGATTTGTGGTAATATTATTCTCTCTACGGTGGTATGTGGAACTTATTTTGCAGGGTCGGACATTGTCCTTGTATTCAAATTCTTCTGTGGTGTATTCGGGGAAGGAACCCGCCTTGCAATGCCGAAGATAACACTGCGCGCCGGACTCATCGTCATTGAAGCCTGGTTCAGGGGCTACTGAGCGAGTCCTGGATTAGGGGGTCTCCGGAGAGCCAGACTATATCCTTTGGCCGGACTATTGGACTATGAAGATACAAGATTGAAGACTTCATCCCGTGTCCGGATGGGACTCTACTTGGCGTGGAAGGCAAGCTAGGCAATACGGATATGTATATCTCCTCCTTTGTAACCGACCTTGTGTAACCCTAGCCCTCTCTGGTGTCTATATAAACCGGAGGGTTTTAGTCCATAGGACAACATACAATCATACCATAGGCTAGCTTCTAGGGTTTAGCCTCTCTGATCTCGTGATAGATCAACTCTTGTATTACTCATATTATCAAGAATAATCAAGCAGGACGTAGGGTTTTACCTCCATCAAGAGGGCCCGAACCTGGGTAAAACATCATGTCCCCTGCCTCGTGTTACCATCCGCCTTAGACGCACAGTTCGGGACCCCCTACCCGAGATCCGCCGGTTTTGACACCGACACACGTCATGGGCCGCAGGCAGGCGAGTCTGGGTACCCCCGGGTCCAGGATGCCGACAATAGCCCCTGGGCCCAAGGCGTGCTCGAGCTTGGCTTCGAGGCGAAGCCAAAGGGCAAGTGCGGAGCTCCGTGGGCCCTAACTGCCTGCGGCCTCGATCGACGCGTGGTGATTGATGGCACGTGGGCGTCTCTGCTTCCCCATGTTTCCGCGGCAACCGTTCTACTTGACGAGACCCTGCGGCATGCAGAGAAAAACCATCATTATGTGCGATCATGGAGGCTGGCGGTTGGCCTCCTCCAGTTATAAATGAGGAGAGGGGCGGAGCTCCCCTTTCTCATTTCCATCTCCTTGCCGCCAACTCCCTCTTCTTCTTTCTTGTCTTGCTGCAGTATCCATGGCGCCGATAAGGAGATTCTACGCAACGGAGAAGGGAAAAACCTCCCGGGAGGATCCAGGGCCGCTCCCGCCGAAGAAGAGGCTCGGCCGCCCTCACGACATTGGCAGAAGGCCAGAGGTGACACGACCCTGGTATGAGCGGCCCTCGCATGGCTTCCCGCTCCCTTTGTACGCCCAGGTGCAAGGCTCCAGAGATGGTGGCAGCGCTCCGCACCGTGCGAGCCACGACCGTGGTGGCCAGGCTGAGGTTGCACAGGCTGCCGGTCCGCGAACCCACGCCGAAAGATCCTCGAACGAGTTCATGGTGTGGGCAGTGATGCCACCGCGCACGTGGATCCAGCTCCCGCAGTTCTTAGCCGAGGAGATGCCGCCGAGAGGGCCAGTTGACTTGTGGCTGCAGCACGCCGGGTGCTGCAGTCTGGCCACGGGGGTGGAGGTCAAGGTCGTCCCCCAGGGAAAAGTCTTCATGACCCGAGGATGGGGCGAGGTTGCCTATGCCTGCCGTGCGGAGGGGGCCCTCGCCATCCACTTCGAGTATGATGGCGCCTCCACGTTGTTCTTCTAGGTCTTCGATGAGGAGGGCCGCCGCTTGGCGTGTTGCCCTAGAGGAAGTGGCTTGTGTGGCGCGGCTGGGGGTGTCGAGCCCGCCTCTGGTCCTGCCGACAGCTCCTCCAGCGGCAGCGACGACTCCTAGGAGTCCAGCGATTCCCCCGAGCCTAGAGATTCTCTAGAGTCGAGTGACGACAGCTACGTGCCACCGAGCTTTCGCCGTGCCCAGAGCGTTGCAGCGGCGCCCGCTCGGTGTCGCCGGTGATGCCTGGTAGCCAGGGCTTCTTGAAGTTCTCTTCTTTTGTTCCTTGTGAGGAATCGAGACAAACCCGAGGGGGTATGTAAGAAAAACTGTAGTGCTTTTGCTCCAATGTTTACCGCTTCTAGTATGAGTCTGCAATTGTGTGTCTCGCTTCGGCATTGTTCCCCCTTTTCGTTCTTGCAGTAGCTTAGCGCTCTACGCCGGTAGGTCCCAGTCTACAGGCAGGCTTCAGTCGATGCTGGTATGCTAGGTTGCGATGCCGTGGTCAAGGCCAGGAGGTGAGCGGCCCAGGGTCCGGTAAGGGCTCCTGTGGCGCGATGCTCAAGAGGTCCCCCTTGGCGTGCAAGCAGCTTCCTGAAGCCCGAAAAGGAAAGCGGCATTGCTGGAGCGAGATTGCGAGAGTCAAGAATTCTGGGCAACCGGTTTACGCTGATACGCATAGATGACTTATCTTAATGAGCCTGAGGTGATTCCTTTGCAGGGTGTTTGATTGTGTTCTAATGGTGATGCCACCAGGTGGGGCTCGCGCCGGCTTCCCCTTTCCTTGCTCATCTTTATGCTCTGTGTCCTCGGTGTTGGGGACGTAGTATTTCAAAATTTTCCTGCGATCACGCAAGATCTATATAGGAGAAGCGTAGCAACGAGAGAGAAGAGTGTTTTCCACATACCCTCATAGATCGTAAGCGGAAGCGTTATGACAACGCGGTTGATGTAGTCGTACGTCTTCACGATCGGACCGATCCTAGCACCGAAGCTATGGCACCTCTGCGATCTGCACACGTTCAGCTCAGTGACGTCCCACCAACTCTAGATCTAGCTGAGGTCGATGGAGAGTTTTGTTAGCATGACGGCATGGTGATGGTGATGATGAAGCTACCAGCGTAGGGCTTCGCCTAAGCACTGCAACGATATAACCGAGGTGGAAATCTGTGGAGGGGGGCACCGTACACGGTTAAAAAATCAACTTGTGTGTCTCTGGGGTGCCCCTGCCCCGTATATAAAGGAGGGGAGGAGGAGGAGGGCTAGCCACAAGGGGCGCGCCCTAATGGGGGATTCCTATTACTAATAGGAGTAGGTTTCCCCTTTTCCTAGTCCAAGTAGGAGAGAAAGGAACGAGAGGAAGAACAGAAGGAATGGGGGGTCGGCCCCCTAGTCCAATTCGGTTTGGGCTAGGGGGCGCACGCCCCACGTTGGTATGCCTCCTCTCTTCCACTACTAGGCCCACGAAGGCCCAATACTTCCCCCGGCGAATTCCCATAACTCTCCGGTACTCCGGAAAATACCCGAACCACTCAGAACCTTTCCGATGTCCGAATATAGCCTTCCAATATATTTATCTTTACATCTCGACCATTTCGAGACTCCTCGTCATGTGTGTGATCTCATCCGGGACTCCGAACAAACTTCGGTCATCAAATCACATAACTCATAATACAAATCGTCATCAAATGTTAAGCATGCGGACCCTACGGGTTCGAGAACTATGTATACATGACCGAGACTCATCTCCGGTCAATAACCAATAGCGGAACTTGGATGCTCATATTGGTTCCTACATATTCTACGAAGACCTTTATCGGTCAAACCGCATAACAACATACGTTGTTCCCTTTGTCATCGGTATGTTACTTGCCCGAGATTCGATCGTCCGTATCTCGATACCTATTTCAATCACGTTACTGGCAAGTCTCTTTACTCATTCCGTAATGCAACATCCCGTAACTAACTCATTAGTCACATTGCTTGCAAGGCTTATAGTGATGTGCATTACCGAGAGGGCCCAGAGATACCTCTCCGATACACGGAGTGACAAATCCTAATCTCGATCTATGCCAACTCAACAAACACCATCGGAGACACGTGTAGAGAATCTTTATAGTCACCTAGTTACGTTGTGACGTTTTATAGCACACTAAGTGTTCCTCCGGTATTCGGGAGTTGCATAATCTCATAGTCATAGGAACATGTATAAGTTATGGAGAAAGCAATAGTAATAAACTAAACGATCATAGTGCTAAGCTAATGGATGGGTCAAGTCAATCACATCATTCTCTAATGATTTGATCACGTTCATCAAATGACAACTCTTGTCCATGGCTAGGAAACTTAACCATCTTTGATTAACGAGCTAGTCAAGTAGAGGTATACTAGTGACACTCTGTTTGTGTATGTATTCACACATGTACTAAGTTTCTGGTTAATACAATTCTAGCATGAATAATAAACATTTAACATGATATAAGGAAATATAAATAACAACTTTATTATTGCCTCTAGGGCATATTTCCTTCACTCGGCTCCTGACCCTCGAGCAAGGCTCAGCCGCCGCTGGTATGCCAGGTTGCGATGCAGTGGTTAAGGCCAAGGGGTGACGGTTGGAGAGTCAGTAAGAGCTCCTGAGACGCAATTCTCAGGAGCCCCCCTTTAACGTGCAAGCGCATTGCGTGAAAAGGGGACGGTCGGCGGGGCGTCTATAGCCGAACTCCAAAGATTCCTGTGGGTTAGTTTGAGGAGAGAGCATAATCCATATGCGCGTTTGTTGTCCTGCCGCTGATCTTTCTGTGAGAAGATGAAGGCACTGAGGACTGGTGAGGTGACGTGCGCGGGGCAGGCCGCGAGCCAGAGCTCGATCTCTCAGATTTGTCAGTGTTGCAGGGACGGACCCGAACACAAGCGTCGTGCCAACATCTGTAGCCCCCATCGCAGAATGAGCAAGAGGTTGGTCAGCAATACGGGAGGCCACGAAGGGCAATAATCAACAAGAAAGTAGGTGATAACATAAATCATCTCATGGACAAAGTAGGGCTAGTTCTGATGGATGCAAAATGATACATGCCACAGGGACGGGCCCACACGGCCTGGGGATGATGTAGCCCGAGGGGCGCCCCCAACAGAGTAAATCAAAGATGTGAAAGGATACATGTCACAGGGACAGGCCCATGCAATCTGGCGATAATGCAGCTCGATGGGTGCCCGCAACTGAATAAACTGGAAAATGTCGCCTCGCACCATTGCTGAAGAAGTGTTGGAGTAGCTGAAGACGCGTGCTGAAGAAGCCGCTCCTCACAAGCCGTCCAGGTCATGAACCATAGGAGGCTCTAGAGGTCCGGGGGGCTCGTGAAGAACCGTCGCCATCTCCGCCAGGACCACCTGGTGCCTAGCCTCCTGAGCCGCCAGAACGCTCTGCAGGTGCCACTGAAAGGTGACAGCCGCGTTCGGCAGGCCGAAGGGCATGCAAACGTAGCCCTAAGGAGGGCCCTCGCACCGACCAATGCGAGGTGGCCAGAAGCGCTCCTAAGATGCGGCCATGTTGAGCCCAGGGATGTTGATGCAGACACGCAGCTCGTTATCCTTGCCAAGACAAGGAGTCGCGCCAGGTGGTGGGCGGCGGTCGCCGCGCATGGCTCTCGCCTCTTGGAGCTCCTCGGTTGCCTTGGTGATGAACTCTTGAGCACTAAGTCCCTCGTGCCTTGTGCCCTCCTGGCGGAAGCGCGCACTGAAGCACGCCTCCATGTGGTGCTCGAGCGCCTCCCTCGTGACATTGGCTAGTTTAGAGGCCCTCTAGAGGAGAGCCCCCGAGCCCAGCCCGAGAGATGCGCCGGGCGCGCCTTCCTATGCGAGAGAGGGAAGCACCTCGTCTGCGAGTGCAGGTCCTGAGGTGGTGCTGCTGGACACGCCGCTCTCCTGAGGCTCTTAGCGGAGCAGCTGCTTCTTCTTCTTGGGGACAGCCCTAGGAGGTTATATGGCGCCTTCGTTGTCTGGGTTCGCGACTGCCGCATCCTAGTAGGCATGCTCGAGAGAGCACACTACGTCCTTCTCCTCGCAGGCGATCGTGAGGATGTTGCGGTTCCCTGGCATCTTGAGGACATTGTAACCATGGTGAGTCACCGCCATGAACATGGCCAGGGCTGGATACCCTAGGATGGCGTTGTATGGGAGACGGATGTCGGCGACATCGAAGTCGATGAGCTCTGTGCAGTAGTTGTCGCACTGGCCGAAGGTGACAGGGAGGTAGATCTGCACTATCGGGGTGGTGGAGCCGTCGGTCACTCCTAAGAAAGGCTTGGTGGGCTGCAGCTGATCATAGGGCACTTGGAGGTGGTCGAATGTCTCAATGGAAAAAACATTGAGCCCCGCACCGCCATCAATGAGTGTCTTGGTGACGAGGACATTGCTGATGACGGGTGAGCAGAGCATCGGGAGGGCGCCGGCAGTTGCTGCGCACTTGAGCTGGTCGAACGAGCTAAAGGTGGTGATGCACTTGGACCACCTGAGCGGGCGTGTGGCATCGAGCCTTGGGAGGGCCGCGTTCACCTCACGGGAGAACTACTTGAAGAAGCATTGAGAGGCTGGGACCTGAGCACCGCCCGGGATGCAAGTGATGGCACGAGGCTCCTGGAAGCCCCTAGCCTCCTCGTCCTAGTGGTGGTCGTCGTTACCTCTTGGTGGTGGTGGCAGCGAAGGGAGGACGGCGTTGTCTTGAGGACGGTCCTCACGAGGCTGATCTCTACAGGCGCCATCACGAGGCTCGCCCTGCCAACGATCCTCACGAGGCTGTTCGCGCCACTCCTGGCGTGGCCCGCGGTCATCCCAGCGTCCTCCACTTCGGCCTCCTTCGCGGTCATAGCCTCGATCGTTGCGCTCGGGGCGATGATCGAGCCAGCCGTCACGGATGGCCCTGAGCTCCTGGCAGTTATTGGTGTTGTGACTGTGTATGTTGTGGAAGACGCGGAACGGACGGCTGCTCTTGGATGATTCTGTATGGTCGCAACCACGCTTCATCTCTGGTTCAGCTGCAAGCACGGCCGCCCCCTTGCGCTTCACGTCCTTGGCCTTGGCCTTCTTGTCTTCTGGGTCGGCCGCTGGGAGCTCGAGGAGGGAGAGGTGTCCTTCCTCAGCTATCGCGCACTTGGTCGCCATGTTGAACATCACCAGAGTCGTGCACAGATCCTCATGTATGGCGGGCTCCTCCTTCATCTTGACGTCACGGACATCATTAGAGAATTCTAAGATGATGGCCGCGTATGACACCTTGGGGATCTTGAGACGAACGTTGTTGAAGTGCTGGATGTACTTCTGTAGGGTCTCCCCAGGCTCCTACTTGATGCGTCGTAGGTCACCCATAGCAGGCGGGCGGGCACGAGTGCCCTGGAAGTTGGCAACGAAACGCTCGCGCATCTCGCCCCAGGAGGAGGTCAATCCCGCGGGAAGGTTCAGGAGCCACGAGCGCGCTCCGTCCTTGAGGGCCATGGGTAACCACTTCGCCATAACCTTCTCGTCATCATTGGCCGCCTCGATGCTCAGGTCGTAGAGCTGCAGGAACTCGGCAGGGTCGGGCGTGCCGTCGTAGCGTGGAGGGCAGGTAGGGCTTGAACTTCCCCGGCCAGACGACGCTGCGTAGCTCGGGAGTGAAGGCACGGCAGCTCGCGGTGGTCACAGGAGCCCGTAATGGAGGTGGAGCCTGATCTTGGTACTCATGCGCCACCACCGCAGGCGACGCGTGGTCTTGACGTGGTGGTGCTGGGAGCGCAGGGGCATCTTCTTGCAGCCGCTGGACCTCCTGTCAGCTTTCTTCTTCGCGCGCGGGCACCCTGCGTGGCGGGTCGCTCCATGGGGCGACGTGCCTTGGTCCGAGGGCGATGTCTTGATGGGAAGGTGGCGGAGGTGCTCCATGGGCTACGTCGCCCACGGCAGGTAGCGGACGAGGCAGCAAGAGAGACGGTGCAGGTGAGCCCCCAACGGCACTGACAAGCTCGGCGATGTGGTCCAGCCCGTCTTTATAGAACTCGGCGGCGGGGCGGTAGCGCAGAAGCTCACGCGCCATGAGCAGCGCAGCCTGCGCTTCGGCCGGCCCGCGACGAGCGTGAGATGACGAAGCAGACGGAGTCAGCGACGGGGTGGCCGTGTGCTCATCACGCTGCATGGAGGGGTGCAGCGAAGAAGCTTGCTGCTCGTGCCCCATTGGACCGGTGGCGGCGTTGGCGGCTGGCGATGGAGAACGACGGGGATGCCCGTCGACGGGCGCCGTTTGGGCGACACGAGCGGTGAGGGCGGCCCGACGCTCAGCACGGGCGTCATCCATGGAAGCGGTGGAGCAGCGGTGAGTCGATCGACGGAAGATAGGCTCCGACGCACCTCTACCTGGCGCGCCAAATGTCGGAGTCGGGGTTCCGCAGACCCTTGAGAGGTTCGAACTCTAGGGTGTGTGCCAAGAACTCATCCTCTCCAGTCTGCCTGCTCGCGGGCTAGCTCGACGAACCCAAGGGACAAGAGACACGGCAGTTTATCCTAGTTCGGGCCACCTTGCGGTGTAATGCCCTACTCCAGCTTTGTGGTGGATTGCCTCGAGGGGCTGAGGATGAACTAGTATAGTGGTCGAACAACCTTAGGAGGTGAGGTGTTCTTGTCTTCGATGAGCTGGTGAGGTGGCCAGGGTGGAATGGATCTGATCCTCTATGGTGGTGGCTGTCGGGTGGTTGGTGTGACATATGCCAATGTATGGCTTATCATTGTGGGAGCCAATAAAACATCACCGGTGCCTGGAAACAGGATAAGGCGAAGACATGCATGCCGGCAAATCTTACCCAGCTTCAGGGCTCTCCGTGGAGATAACACCCCTAATGCTGCTCTGCGGGGTCTCCGCATGGTCACTAGCTCGATGGGTAGCTACAGAATGCTCCTTGAGCTGTTCGGTGAAAGGGTGAAGGAGGGCCAGGCCAGCCCGCTCCTCTTCTCCTTGTGGTGTCTAAAATCTATCCAAAGAGTGATCTCCCCTGCATGGGAACCCTGGGGGGGTTTATATAGGCCTACCCCCCAGTGGTACAATGGTAATCCGGCCGGGCGTGGGCCCTCACTGTCTGTGTCTATGCTCGACGGCTTCTCCGCCGACTGGTGGGGCCCGCTGACCGGCGGGCCCACCGGCTGCCAACCCTTTGGTCGACAGGTCGGCCCCACCGCTTGGGGGTCTTGTCGGGGGCTGGTTACTGTTACCTTGCCCCTGGTGACGCTGGCTTTGTTGTGGTAAGCATGGCTACAGTGCCGCTGCGAGGCGGTCATCATTGTGCCTTACCTTCTCTTGTCTCCTTAATGAAGCACCTCCTTGGAGGGAGAGAACTGGCCGGCTGTTGGAAGCCGGCCATACCCTTGGCCGACTGTGGGAAGCCTGGCCGCCTTTGGGATCTCCCTGGCCGAGGGGGCCCGCCACCCACGGGTCATACTGACCGCTCGCCATGGGTGACGTCACGATCATCGTGGCAACAGTGCCACGCCGGACGGGGATGGCTGCCCCGTACGATGCACTATGGCCATGTGTGTGCCAGGATTTGGGAGTGGCAGGCTTTACTGTAGCCACGCCCCGTCTTGTCACCGTTATGTGGGTGCAGACTCTGAGGGAAAGATCTTAGCCACCTGCTGAGGGGCCGGCTCCCGGGAGTCGGCCCTTCTATGGCTGGCTTTTGGAAGTCGGCCTTCTCGTGGTCTTGTTTTCCCAAGGATTTCAGGGTTGGGCCGCCTTTGCGCAACCGGTTTGAGAGGTAGCCGGCTAGGGGAAGGTGGCCCCGTGTCTTGGACGCTTGGAGGCTTGTTCGGCCTATAATTTTTCTGAAGTGCCAGGGGAAGCCGGCTAGGCTACCCGTGGTCATTTACTCCGACAGTAGTCCCCGAAGCTGGTTGGGCTCCGAGGTAGAAAAAAGTCGAGGAGCTCAGTCAGCTTCCTATCTTGAGGAGCCGGGAACTAGGAGCCGGCTTTTACTAGGTGCTCCATCTCCCAGAGATCTCGAAGCTTGAAGGCGGGCGCCAGTCGGCGCGCGAGTCCGGTTGTGAGCTGACCGCTTGCCGTCTGCGCGCCACGTGGCATCCTTCGGCTGGAGGGGCCTGCCAGCCCACGCGCGCGACGGGACACCGTCGCAGTCTGGGGCCCGCCACTATACGTCCTCGGCCCACGCACGGATCTTCTGCGGCCTGGACGGACCGCGCGCGCCACAGCGGCGGTTTCCCTATGCCATAATGGCGCAATAATCTAGGGGCGTGGGGGAGTGGGTGCAGTTAATCCCACATCCCCCCACGTCCTGCCTCCTCGGCTTCGCCACACGAGGCTATAAGTAGGGGGACAGGAGGGGAGTGCCAAACGCTCGCGCTCTCTCCCTCGCTCCGCCCCCTCCTTCTTCTTCCTCCTCTCATCACGACACCTATCTGCCGCCGCTCGGCCTTCCTGCCAATCTTCTTGGCTCGCCGTCGCTTCTTCGTAGTTGGGTTGTGCGCCCTCCTTTCATCGTACCTTTCTCGCCGCCGCGCCGTCCCCATGGCATTGTCGAGCTCCTGGGACGGCTCCAACGTCCATGACGACCATGTCGACTTCCTCCGTCGGACGTGGCGGTTGCCGGGCGTGGATCTCGTACGGGTCCGCCCCGCGCCGGAGAGGGAGATCTCGCCGGCGCTAGAAGAGGACGAGCAGGTAATCTTCTGCTCGCACTGCCTGTGTGGCTTCGGCCTGCCGGCGAGCGGGTTCCTCCGCTCGTTCCTTGAATTTTATCATCTCCAGCCGCATCACCTTACTCCCAACGCGGTGATGCTGCTCTCGGCCTTCTCACCCTGGGCGAGGGTTTTCTCGGCGTCCTCCCCACTCTTGAACTGTGGGGAGAGTTCTTTCAGTGCAAGCTCGGCACCGTCGTCCCGGGCATGCCCGCCCCATGTGGTGCCTTCATCGCCATGCGGAGGGCGAGCGACAACAACCTGTTTCCGCTCATCCTGCTGATCCAGTCGGTGAAGCTCTGGCAGAAGTCCAACTTATATGTGCAGAACATTGCTCCACAAGGAGACTTCGTCAACCTGCCGGCTTACATAGCCAGCCCGCCGGCTGGGAGGCAGCCTTCATGGTCCTTCCGGTGTTGGAAATATGCCCTAGAGGCAAGAATAAAAGTATTATTATTATATTTCTTTGTTCATGATAATTGTCTTTATTCATGCTATAACTGTATTATCCGGAAATCGTAATACACGTGTGAATACATAGACCATAATATGTCCCTAGTAAGCCTCTAGTTGACTAGCTCGTTGATCAACAGATAGTCATGGTTTCCTGGCTATGGACATTGGATGTCATTGATAACAGGATCACATCATTAGGAGAATGATGTGATGGACAAGACCTAATCCTAAGCATAGCACAAGATCGTGTAGTTCGTTTGCTAGAGCTTTTCCAATGTCAAGTATCTTTTCCTTTGACCATGAGATCGTGTAACTCCCGGATACCGTAAGAGTGCTTTGGGTGTATCAAACGTCACAACGTAACTGGGTGACTATAAAGGTGCACTACAGGTATTTCCGAAAGTGTCTGTTGGGTTGACACGGATCGAGACTGGGATTTGTCACTCCATATAACGGAGAGGTATCACTGGGCCCACTCGGTAATGCATCATCATTATGAGCTCAAGGTGACCAAGTGGTTGATCACGGGATCATGCATTACGGTACGAGTAAAGTGACTTGCCGGTAACGAGACTGAACAAGGTATTGGGATACCGACGATCGAGTCTCGGGCAAGTAACATACCGATTGACAAAGAGAATTGTATACGGGGTTGTTTAATCCTCGACATCGTGGTTCATCCGATGAGATCATCGTGGAGCATGTGGGAGCCAACATGGGTATCCAGATCCTGCTGTTGGTTATTGACCGGAGAGTCGTCCCGGTCATGTCTGCATGTCTCCCGAACCCGTAGGGTCTACACACTTAAGGTTCGGTGACGCTAGGGTTGTGAAGATATGTATATGCAGTAACCCGAATGTTGTTCGGAGTCCCGGATGAGATCCCGGACATCATGAGGAGTTCCGGAATGGTCCAGAGGTAAAGAATTATATATAGGAAGTGCAGTTTCGGCCATCGGGACAAGTTTCGGGGTCATCGGTATTGTACCAGGACCACCGGAAGGGTCCCGGGGGCCCACCGGGTGGGGCCACCTATCCCGGGGGGCCACATGGGCTGTAGGGGGTGCACCTTGGCCTGCATGGGCCAAGGGCACCAGCCCCAAAAGCCCATGCGCCTAGGTTTCCACAAAAGGGAAGAGTCCCAATGGTGGAAGGCACCTCTAGGTGCCTTGGGGGGGAGGGAAACCTCCCCTTGGCCGCCGGCCCTAGGAGATTGGATCTCCTAGGCTGGCGCACCCCCCCCCCCCTTTGGCCCTCCTATATATAGTTGAGGAGAGGGAGGACTTCATACCTCAGCCTTTGGTGCTTCCCTCTCCCCTGTTACATCTCTCCCTCGTAGTACACGGCGAAGCCCTGCTACTGTGACGCCCTGCATCCACCACCACGCCGTCGTGTTGCTGGATCTTCATCAACCTCTCCTTCCCCCTTGCTGGATCAAGGAAGGAGGAGACGTCATCCGTTCTGTACGTGTGTTGAACGCGGAGGTGCCGTCCGTTCGGCGCTTGGTCATCGGTGATTTGGATCACGTCGTGTTCGACTACATCAACCGCGTTCTTTGAACACTTCCGCTCGCGATCTACAAAGGTATGTAGATGCATCCAATCACTCGTTGCTAGATGAACTCCTAGATGGATCTTGGTGAAACGAGTAGGAAAATTTTTGTTTTCTGCAACGTTCCCCAACAGTGGTATCAGAGCTAGGTCTATGCGTAGTTCTCTTGCGCGAGTAGAACACAATTTGTTGTGGGCGTAGATGTTGTCAACTTTCTTGCCGCTACTAGTCTTATCTTGCTTCAACGGTATTGTGGGATGAAGCGGCCCGGACCAACCTTACACGTATGCTTACGTGAGACCGGTTCCACCGACTAACATGCACAAGTTGCATAAGGTGGCTGGCGGGTGTCTGTTTCTCCTACTTTAGTTGGAGCAGATTCGATGAACAGGGTCCTTATGAAGGGTAAATAGAAGTTGACAAATCACGTTGTGGCTTTCACGTAGGTAAGAAAACGTTCTTGTTAGAACCCTACTTCAGCCACGTAAAACCTGCAACAACAATTAGAGGACGTCTAACTTGTTTTTGCAGCGCAAGTGCTTTGTGATATGATATGGCCAAAGTTGTGATGAATGATGAATGATCTATATGTGATGTATGAGATGTTCATGCTATTGTACAAGGAATCACAACTTACATGTCGATGAGTATGACGGTGACAGGATGATCATGGAGCCCCAAGATGGAGATCAAAGGAGCTATGTGATATTGGCCATATCATGTCACTATTATTATTTGATAGCATGTGATGTTTATCATGTTTTGCATCTTGTTTACTTAGAACGACGGTAGTAAATAAGATGATCCCTTACAACAATTTCAAGAAGTGTTCTCCCCTAACTGTGCACCGTTGCTACAGTTCGTCGTTTCGAAGCACCACGTGTTAATCGGGTGTGATAGATCCTTACGTTCACATACAACGGGTGTAAGACAGTTTTACACATGCAAAAACACTTAGGGTTAACTTGACGAGCCTAGCATGTACAGACATGGCCTCGGAACACAGAGACCGAAAGGTCGAACACGAGTCGTATGGAAGATACGATCAACATGAAGATGTTCACCGGCGATGACTAGTCCATCTCACGTGTTAATCGGACACGGCCTAGTCGACCCGGATCGTGTAACACTTAGATGACTAGAGGGATGTCTAATCTGAGTGGGAGTTCATTAATAATTTGATTAGATGAACTTAATTATCATGAACTTAGTCTAAAATCTTTACAATATGTCTTGTAGATCAAATGGCCAACGTTGTATTCAATTTCAACGCGTTCCTAGAGAAAACCAAGCTGAAAGACGATGGCAGCAACTATATGGACTGGGTCCGGAACCTGAGGATCATCCTCATAGCTGCCAAGAAAGATTATGTCCTACAAGCACCGCTAGGTGATCCACCCGTCCCACAGAACCAAGACGCTATGAACGCTTGGCAGACACGTACTGATGACTACTCCCTCGTTCAGTGCGGCATGCTTTACAGCTTAGAGCCGGGGCTCCAAAAGCGTTTTGAGAGACATGGAGCATATGAGATGTTCGAAGAGCTAAAAATGGTTTTTCAAGCTCATGCCCGGATCAAGAGATATGAAGTCTCCGACAAATTCTTCAGCTGTAAGATGGAGGAAAATAGTTCTGTCAGTGAGCACATACTCACTATGTCTAGGTTACATAACCGCTTGACTCAGCTGGGAGTTAATCTCCCGGATGATGCGGTCATTGACAGAATCCTCCAGTCGCTTCCACCAAGCTACAAGAGCTTTGTGATGAACTTCAATATGCAGGGGATGGTAAAGACCATTCCTGAAGTATTTGCTATGCTGAAATCAGCAGAGGTAGAAGTCAAGAAGGAACATCAAGTGTTGATGATGAATAAAACCACTAAGTTCAAGAAGGGCAAGGGTAAAAAGAACTTCAAAAAGGACGGCAAGGAAGTTGCTGCGCCCGGCAAGCAAGCTGTCGGGAAGAAGTCAAAGAATGGACCCAAGCCTGAGACAGAGTGCTTTTATTGCAAAGGGAAGGGTCACTGGAAGCGGAACTGCCCCAAATACTTAGCGGACAAGAAGGCCGGCAACACCAAAGGTATATTTGATATACCTGTAATTGATGTGTACCTTACCAGTACTCGTAGTAACTCCTGGGTATTTGATACCGGTGTCGTTGCTCACATTTGTAACTCACAGCAGGAGCTGCGGAATAAACGAAGACTGGCGAAGGACGAGGTGACGATGCGCGTCGGGAATGGTTCCAAGGTCGATGTGATCGCCGTCGGCACGCTACCTCTACATTTACCTACGGGATTAGTTATAAACCTCAATAATTGTTATTTAGTGCCAAGTTTGAGCATGAACATTGTATCAGGATCTCGTTTAATATGAGATGGCTACTCATTTAAATCCGAGATCAATGGTTGTTCTATTTATATGAGAGATATGTTTTATGGTCATGCTCCGATAGTCAATGGTTTATTCTTAATGAATCTCGAGCGTATTACTACACATGTTCATAGTGTGAGTACCAAAAGATGTAAGGTTGATAATGATAGTCCCACATACTTGTGGCACTGCCACCTTGGTCACATAGGTGTCAAACGCATGAAGAAGCTCCATGCAGATGGACTCTTAGAGTCTCTTGATTATGAATCATTTGACACGTGCGAACCATGCCTCATGGGAAAAATGACCAAGACTCCGTTCTCAGGAACAATGGAGCGAGCAACCAACTTATTGGAAATCATACATACTGATGTGTGCGGTCCAATGAGTGTTGAGGCTCGCGGTGGCTATCGTTATGTTCTCACCCTCACTGATGACTTGAGTAGATATGGGTATGTCTACTTAATGAAACACAAGTCTGAAACCTTTGAAAAGTTCAAGGAATTTCAGAGTGAGGTTGAGAATCAACATGATAGGAAAATCAAGTTTCTACGATCAGATCGTGGAGGAGAATACTTGAGTCACGAATTTGGCACACACTTAAGAAAATGTGGAATAGTTTCACAACTCACGCCGCCTGGAACACCTCAGCGTAATGGTGTGTCTGAACATCGTAATCGCACTCTATTAGATATGGTACGATCTATGATGTCTCTTACCGATTTACCGCTATCTTTTTGGGGCTATGCTTCAGAGACTGCCACATTCACTTTAAATAGGGCTCCGTCGAAATCCGTTGAGACGACACCGTATGAATTATGGTTTGGGAAGAAACCTAAGCTGTCGTTTCTAAAAGTTTGGGCATGCGATGCTTATGTCAAGAAACTTCAACCTGAAAAGCTCGAACCCAAGTCGGAAAAATGCGTCCTCATAGGATACCCTAAAGAAACTGCTGGGTATACCTTCTACCTCAAATCCGAAGGCAAGATCTTTATTGCCAGGAATGGATCCTTTCTAGAGAAAGAGTTTCTCTCGAAAGAAGTAAGTGGGAGGAAAGTAGAACTTGATGAAGTATTGCCTCTTGAACCGGTAAATGGCGCAACTCAAGAAAATGTTCCTGAGGTGCCTGCACCGACTAGAGAGGAAGTTGTTCATGATGATCAAGATACTTCTGATCAAGCTCCTACTGAAATTCGAAGATCCACAAGAACATGTTCCGCACCAGAGTGGTACGGCAACCCTGTCTTGGAAATCATGTTGTTAGACAACGGTGAACCTTCGAACTATGAAGAAGTAATGGCGGGACCGGATTCCGACAAATGGCTAGAAGCCATGAAATCCGAGATAGGATCCATGTATGAAAACAAAGTATGGACTTTGACTGACTTGCCCGTTGAACGGCGAGCCATAGAAAATAAATGGATCTTTAAGAAGAAGACAGACGCGGATGGTAATGTGACCATCTATAAAGCTCGACTTGTCGCTAAGGGTTATCGACAAGTTCAAGGGGTTGACTACGATGAGACTTTCTCACCAGTAGCGAAGCTAAAGTCCGTCCGAATCATGATAGCAATTGCCGCATTCTACGATTATGAAATATGGCAAATGGACGTCAAAACGGCATTCCTTAATGGTTTCCTTAAGGAAGAATTGTATATGATGCAGCCAGAAGGTTTTGTCGATCCTAAGAATGCTGACAAGGTGTGCAAGCTCCAACGCTCGATTTATGGGCTGGTGCAAGCATCTCGGAGTTGGAACATTCGCTTTGATGAGATGATCAAAGCGTTTGGGTTTACGCAGACTTATGGAGAAGCCTGCGTTTACAAGAAAGTGAGTGGGAGCTCTGTAGCATTTCTCATATTATATGTAGATGACATACTTTTGATGGGAAATGATATAGAACTCTTGGACAGCATTAAGGCCTACTTGAATAAGAGTTTTTCAATGAAGGACCTTGGAGAAGCTGCTTATATATTAGGCATCAAGATCTATAGGGATAGATCAAGACGCCTCATAGGTCTTTCACAAAGCACATACCTTGATAAGATTTTGAAGAAGTTCAAAATGGATCAGTCCAAGAAAGGGTTCTTGCCTGTTTTGCAAGGTGTGAGATTGAGCTCAGCTCAATGCCCGACCACGGCAGAAGAGATAGAAGAAATGAGTGTCATCCCCTATGCCTCAGCCATAGGTTCTATTATGTATGCCATGCTGTGTACCAGACCTGATGTAAACCTTGCCGTAAGTTTGGTAGGAAGGTACCAAAGTAATCCCGGCAAGGAACACTGGACAGCGGTCAAGAATATCCTGAAGTACCTGAAAAGGACTAAGGAAATGTTTCTCGTTTATGGAGGTGACGAAGAGCTCGTCGTAAAGGGTTACGTCGACGCTAGCTTCGACACAGATCTGGATGACTCTAAGTCACAAACCAGATACGTGTATATATTGAATGGTGGAGCAGTGAGCTGGTGCAGCTGCAAGCAGAGCATCGTGGCGGGATCTACATGTGAAGCGGAGTACATGGCAGCCTCGGAGGCAGCACATGAAGCAATATGGGTGAAGGAGTTCATCACCGACCTAGGAGTCATACCCAATGCGTCGGGGCCAATCAAACACTTCTGTGATAACACTGGAGCTATTGCACTTGCCAAGGAGCCCAGGTTTCACAAGAAGACAAGGCACATCAAGCGTCGCTTCAACTCCATTCATGAAAATGTTCAAGATGGAGACATAGAGATTTGTAAAGTACATACGAACCTGAATATAGTAGATCCGTTGACTAAACCTCTCCCTAGGGCAAAACATGATCAACACTAGAATTCCATGGGTGTTCGATTCATCACAATGTAACTAGATTATTGACTCTAGTGCAAGTGGGAGACTGTTGGAAATATGCCCTAGAGGCAATAATAAAAGTATTATTATTATATTTCTTTGTTCATGATAATTGTCTTTATTCATGCTATAACTGTATTATCCGGAAATCGTAATACACGTGTGAATACATAGACCATAATATGTCCCTAGTAAGCCTCTAGTTGACTAGCTCGTTGATCAACAGATAGTCATGGTTTCCTGGCTATGGACATTGGATGTCATTGATAACGGGATCACATCATTAGGAGAATGATGTGATGGACAAGACCTAATCCTAAGCATAGCACAAGATCGTGTAGTTCGTTTGCTAGAGCTTTTCCAATGTCAAGTATCTTTTCCTTTGACCATGAGATCGTGTAACTCCCGGATACCGTAAGAGTGCTTTGGGTGTATCAAACGTCACAACGTAACTGGGTGACTATAAAGGTGCACTACAGGTATTTCCGAAAGTGTCTGTTGGGTTGACACGGATCGAGACTGGGATTTGTCACTCCATATAACGGAGAGGTATCACTGGGCCCACTCGGTAATGCATCATCATTATGAGCTCAAGGTGACCAAGTGGTTGATCACGGGATCATGCATTACGGTACGAGTAAAGTGACTTGCCGGTAACGAGACTGAACAAGGTATTGGTATACCGACGATCGAGTCTCGGGCAAGTAACATACCGATTGACAAAGGGAATTGTATACGGGGTTGTTTAATCCTCAACATCGTGGTTCATCCGATGAGATCATCGTGGAGCATGTGGGAGCCAACATGGGTATCCAGATCCCGCTGTTGGTTATTTACCGGAGAGTCGTCCCGGTCATGTCTGCATGTCTCCCGAACCCGTAGGGTCTACACACTTAAGGTTCGGTGACGCTAGGGTTGTGAAGATATGTATATGCAGTAACCCGAATGTTGTTCGGAGTCCTGGATGAGATCCCGGACATCACGAGGAGTTCCGGAATGGTCCGGAGGTAAAGAATTATATATAGGAAGTGCAGTTTCGGCCATTGGGACAAGTTTCGGGGTCATTGGTATTGTACCAGGACCATCGGAAGGGTCCCGGGGGCCCATCGGGTGGGGCCACCTGTCCCGGGGAGGCACATGGGTTGTAGGGGGTGCGCCTTGGCCTGCATGGGCCAAGGGCACCAGCCCCAAAAGCCCATGCGCCTGGGTTTCCACAAAAGGGAAGAGTCCCAATGGTGGAAGGCACCTCTAGGTGCCTTGGGGGGGAGGGAAACCTCCCCTTGGCCGCCGGCCCTAGGAGATTGGATCTCCTAGGCTGGCGCACCCCCCCCCCTTTGGCCCTCCTATATATAGTTGAGGAGAGGGAGGACTTCATACCTCAGCCTTTGGTGCTTCCCTCTCCCCTGTTACATCTCTCCCTCATAGTACACGGCGAAGCCCTGCTACTGTGACGCCCTGCATCCACCACCACGCCGTCGTGCTGCTGGATCTTCATCAAACTCTCCTTCCCCCTTGCTGGATCAAGAAAGGAGGAGATGTCATCCGTTCCATACGTGTGTTGAACGCGGAGGTGCCGTCCGTTCGGCGCTTGGTCATCGGTGATTTGGATCACGTCGTGTTCAACTACATCAACCCCGTTCTTTGAACGCTTCCGCTCGCGATCTACAAAAGGTATGTAGATGCATCCAATCACTCGTTGCTAGGTGAACTCCTAGATGGATCTTGGTGAAACGAGTAGGAAAATTTTTGTTTTCTGCAACGTTCCCCAACATCCGGTCCAGGTCGCTGTCTCTAGGCGGGTCCGCCTCTGTTGCCCGGCTCCGGGTGATGATCCAGTCGGAGGGTCTGTCCGGGGCCGACCTGGTGGCCGCCTTCATGGAGCGTCGGGTGTTCCCGCTCCAGGGCCGACCTCATATGATCTGCCAGATGAGCGGCCGCTTCGACCCATGCCGGCTAAGCACCAAGGAGATGCCTCCCGCCGAGGTGTCTTACATGGTGAACTATATTTCCAACTGCAAGCTCACCGAGGAGTGGCGGTATGGCAAGGTGCCGTACTCTCGCACCAATCCTCCGCCGGTGGTAAGTTTCTCTTCCTCTTTCTCTTTGCTCGTTGCCGAGTTCATGGTGGCCGACTCCTGACCAGCCAGCCTATCTTTGGCAGAACCCCATGCTTCTGCCAGCAGCCGGGGCCGCAGGGGTGGAACGCCAGTTCCTCCCCGACCGTACGATGGACGATGTAGACGGCCCAGACCTGGAGGCGGCCGCCATGGAAGACGGCGTCACGGGGGAAGGCGGCGACGCAGGCGGGTCCGGGCTCGGGGTCGGCTTCAAGGACTGGCCAGATGATAACGAGGCCGAAGTCATCGCGCGACGCCGACTGGCACCCGATCACCATGGTGCGGGCCCATCTGCCGGGCCGACTACCCAGGGCGGCGCACAGAAGCGCCGGGCCGCGTCGACCCACTTCGGCAGCCGGCCGAAGAAGCCCAAGAGTACCGCGGCGGCGACCAGGCGGCCGCGAAGGCAGCCCGCTTCCGCAAGGTGGTGAAGCAGCCGCAGGCTGTCTCAGCGTAAGTGTCGCTGTTCTTATGCCTTTCTTTTTTCTTCTTCTTCGGTTGATGTTTTTCCAAACCCTTTTTCTCAATTTATCAAACAGGGCCCCTCTTTCGCTTGGGCGAGTCCCGGCCGCCTCCATAGTCGGAGCCGTAGTAGGGTCTTCAAACTCCCGCCGGGTAGATCCCCGCGCCGACCTCCTAGAGGCGACGGAGCGGCACATGGGGGAAGCGCGAGAGGAGCGGGAGGCGGAGGAGCGGAGGGCGGCTCGGGCAGCGGAGTAGAAGTCGGCGGAGGCGCGAGCCGTCGCAGCCGCCAAGGCCCAGGCAGAGGCCGCAGACACGGAGAGGGAGGCGGAGGCCCTGTAGAACCAGCCTCCACAGTTCATCATTCCCCTCCGCGACGCGGCTCCTGACACCCCTGTGCCCCCGTTGGAGGAGGCCGGGCGCGGCTAACTAGAGATGCAGAGGGAGACGGCGCCATCGCCGCCGACTAGAACGGGCCGAGGAGGCCGGCCTGAAGTGCCGCCAGCACAGCCAGCTGGGGGCAAGCCGACCGTGGGAGGGAATCTTGTGATCTCGTCACCGCTTCGCCGGTGCGCGGGGAAGGCGACTTCAGCGCCGGACGCGTAGAAGACCGTGGATGCCGGCTCGTCTGCCCAGGACTTAGAAGCGGCCAACGACAGCTCGTCCGGGTGGACGCCGGGCGGCGGGACAGCCGTGCTGAATGTGGCGGCGCAGGACGTCCGGAGCCGGCTTCAGGCCCAAGCCACCGCGCTGAAGCAGTACACTCAGGAGTTTCTCACGATGCGGTCGGTTAATTGGGTGAGTCCTCCTGCTCCTTTGATTGCTTTTAATTTCTTCCGTGGGGGCGCGTCAGCGCACCCATTGGGTGTAGTCCCCGAGTTCCGAGCCGGCTGCTGAGCAGGCGGCTTGGAACTTATTGGAAAGCTTGATTACCATCTTGTTCTTACTCACGTCCCTTGACTTCTCTGCAGGAGTACCACAACCTCCGTGCGGCCGCCTTCAACTCCCAGGCCCAGGAGTTGAATCAGAAAGCCACTGATCTGACCGAGAGCCGGAGTAAGCACTTCGTTTTTCTTTTAAGTGGGGGCACATCAGCACCCTCTGGGTGTAGTCCCCGAGATTAGGGCCGACTACCGAGTAGTCGGGTCGGATCTTTTCCTGACGACTTCTTTCTTTATATTGCAGGGGTCAATGCCGACTTGAGGAGCCAGCTGAGCGGAGCCCAGACCGCCCTTCGTGCCAAGGAGGCCGAGTGCACCGCCCTGGCTCAAGAGCATGACCGCCTGGCCAAGAGGTTGGCCGACCAGGAGGAGAGCCACAGGGCGGCCCTGAAGGCGGCGCAGGACAGTGAGGCCACCCTCAAAGCCGAGTATGAGACCGAGGCGGCAAGCTAGGCCGAGATGAGGCAGGCGCTGAGCCAAGGTTACAACCGGGTGGAAGACTTGATTGACGGTAGGCCGCCTTCTTCTTTGCTTCCTTGCCTGCCTTCTACTATCTGATTCATTTTTTGATTTTGTGTGTTGATTTCCTCTTTGTGCAGATTACTTCCCCAGCTACTCAGCCGCCGCCACCCAAGCCATCGAGGCCTACCGCGACACGCGATGGTAGGCGGGGGCCGAGATTGCCTCGAATGCCAGCCGGTCACTTGAGGAGCAGCTTCTGGGGCTTCAAGCCCGCCTGCAGCCGGCCCATCGCATGCTCCACCGTCTTCAGCGTGCCGGAGCGCAAGTGCTGGCCGCCCTCTGGCCTGGCGAGGTGATTCCGCGCACCCCAAGTCGGACCGCCGACTGGCTGGAGGTCGCAATCGGCCGCTTCGAGGCTTGGAAGGCGTCAGCGGCCCGCTCCAGCGCTGGGCGGGCTCTGGAGTTCGTCCGGGCTTGGTATCCTGGGCTGAACTTGGACCAGCTGAGCACCTGGCGGCCGGAGGCTGACGAAGCACTGGAGGCGGTGCGGCCGGCTATCATCCAGCGCACCTCGGTGATCGCCGAGTATACCGATACCAGCACATTTGCTCCTGAGGTGGATGACGCCGACATCGCTCAGCCAGAGGAGTGGTTTGGGCTGAACCCGGCCGAAGGTGAGGACTCGGCGGAGGAGATGACCTCCAGTGATGAGGGCGAAGAGCAAGAGGGAGAGGATGACGAAGACGCTGCCCCAGATGGTGAAGCGACCAGCCCGCCTCAGCCCGATCGTGCTTCTAGCAACGATGCCGAGACTCGTCAGCCGGTCACTCCTCCAGCCGGCACCGCCCACTCCGCCAACCTGCCCCACTCGCCTGTTGCTCCCCTTGCTTGATCCGCCATCCTAGCTTTCCTGCTTGTTACTTCTTTGAACAATCTTTAAGTTCCACCCACTGGGGGTGTATTCAGACTATGTTGAATGCTGGCCTTTCGAAGGTCTTTTGCGTAAATATTATGCATGTGTTTGGCTTCCGTTTATGTTTGCTTCTTATCCTTTGGCTTTTTCCTTTGCCGCCTTCCCTTGGCCGCCGCCTTCCCAGCCGGACAGCTGCTCTGCAGTCTGTGGCTGGAGAAGGACTTGGTCATTTTGGGAAGGCAAGTACTTGGGCTTTCTCAGATTGCGGCAAGGTGAGCGGGAAGCTGGCCGGCCAACTGCTCTGGTAGTCGGCTGGCGGGGTGGGAGGCCGGCTCGCGTTATATAATTTCGTTAGTCCTTAGCCGTTTTTTTCGCGTGGGCATCCTTTCCTGCCCTTGGCTCTTGCCAGTCGGACAGTCGTTTCTTCGAGCTGCGACTTTTGGCAAGAGGGGGCTTGGGTGCCGGCACACTACTTGTCTGGCTGCAGGTGGAACTTCAGATATAACTTGAGGCGCCGAGTCCCCGGGCCGACTGGTCGAACCCGGTGCCGGACGAAGAAAGCAAGTGTAGCAACATAATCGTATGCGTGATACTCATCTTTCATACATAAAAGAGGGTAGTCCCGGAGTACTCCTCGGGGCACCCCTTTTCTCGTACTTAGTACAAAAGTTAGTGTGCTAGGTACTGCTTTTTAACTGTAAAATCTTCGGAGGAGATTGGCGTTCCACGGTCGGTCTAACTCCTTGCCGGAATCGTCTCTCTTGCGTGCCTTCAGCTTCTGCGTGTCGATTAGGCAATAGGAGTCATTGCCTAAAGCTCTACTGATGATGAAGGGGCCCTCCCAAGGGGCCGAGAGCTTGTGCTGGCCGGCTGTTCACTGGATCAACCGGAGCACAAGGTCGCCCTCTTGGAAAGATCTTGGCTTGACCTTCCGGCTGTGGTAGCGGCGCAGACCCTGCTGATAGATGGCGGACCGACTGAGAGCTAACAGCCGGCCCTCTTCCAGCAGGTTGACGCCGTCTTCTCGTGCTTCCTTGGCTTCCGCCTCCGTGTACATGGTGACCCGAGACGAGTCGAACTCAATGTCAGTTGGGATGACGGCCTCGGCACCATATACAAGGAAAAAAGGGGGTGAAGCCGGTTGATTTGTTTGGGGTAGTGCGCAAACTCCAGAGGATGGCCGGCAGCTCGTCGAGCCAGCAGCCGGCCGAATGCTCCAGTGGCACGACTAGTCGGGGCTTGATGCCGAAGAGGATGAGGCCGTTTGCTCGCTCGACCTGGCCGTTTGACTGCGGGTGGGCAACGGACGCTAGGTCCAGCCGGATGCCGCGTGTTGTGCAAAAACATGCCAGTGCTCCCTTTGCAAAATTTGTGCCATTGTCGGTGATGATGCTATGCGGTAGGCCATACCGGGTTATAATATCTGCGATGAATGTGACGGTAGTCGGCCCATTCAGCTTTTTGATCGACTTTGCCTCAATCCACTTGGTAAATTTGTCCACAGCGACAAGCAGATGTGTCATGCCGCCGCGTGCCTCTTGAACGGGCCCACCATGTCCAGCCCCCAGACAGCAAAGGGCCAGGTGAGGGGGATGGTCTTGAGTGCAGAAGCCGGCAGTTGTTGCTTGGAGCTGAAAACTTGGCACCCTTTGCAGTGTTTGACTAGTTCCTTGGCGTCTTCCAAGGCAGTCGGCCAGAAAAATCCGTGGCGAAAAACCTTGGCGACGAGTGATCTTGAGGCTACGTGGTGGCCTCATTCGCCTTGGTGGATGTCCCTGAGGATTGCTATGCCCTTCTCTAGTTCGACGCAACACTAGAAGACTCCAGTGGCGCTGCGCCTAACAAGCTCTCTGTTGACGATTGTGTAGGCTCCGGCTCGGTGTTGAACTTGTCTTCTCGAGATCTCGTCGGTTGGCAGCTCTCTGTTTACTAAGAAGTTGAGGATGGGCTGGGCCCAGGATGGAGCTGTGACTTCTTCTATTGTCAGGACTGCCACTGTGATAGGGGGCGGGTGGGCTGGGTAGTGAAGAGTTGGAGTCGGAGTCGGCCATCGCCTGTTGTGTTGATGTAGTCCCCGGGCCGGTTGCAGTAGTCCCCGGGCCGAGTTCCGAATTCCCCGGGCCGGGTGCGACTGTGGCAGTCCCCGGGCCGCCTGTTGGAGTCCCCGCGCCACCTGCTTGGTTTCCCAGGTCGGATCTGACTGCGTTGGGGTCAGACGGCACGAAGATGGAATCAGATTCTGGAGACGGCTTGATAGACGGCTTGAGGAGGCGGTAGAGAGAAACGCCGGCTGGTATGGCTTGCCGGGTGGATCCTACTCGTGCCAGGGCATCCGCTTGCATGTTGTCGGCACGTGGTACATGAAGGAACTCACATCCTTCAAAATATCCACTGATTTGCTGGACGAGGAAACGATAGCTCGCCATGTTTGCGTCTTTGGCATCCTAGTCACCGGATGACTGTTGGACCACCAAATCCGAGTCGCCATAGCACAAGATCCGGCGGATGCCGAGTTCTTTGGCTAGCCGGAGCCCGTGTATGAGCGCCTCTTACTCGGCCACATTGTTGGAGGCGGCAAAATGAATTTGCAATGTATACTTGAGCTTGTCGCCCTTGGGAGAGGTGAGGACGACGCCGGCTCCCAAGCTGGTGTGCATCTTGGACCCATCGAAGTGCATCCACCAGTGAGTGGAGTCGGGAGCCGGTGGTAGGTATTGGGTTTCGGCCCAATCGACGAGGAAGTCGGCCAGTGCCTGGGACTTAATGGCGGTGTGGGGCTGGTAGAAGACCGCGTAGGGGGCCAACTCAGTCGCCCATTTGGCCACTCGGCCAGATGCATCCCGGCTGCCTATGATCTCGGCAAGCGGGGCAGTACATACGACCGTATGTGGTGCTCTTGAAAATAGGGCTTGAGCTTCTTGGCAGCGAAGTACACAACATAGCACATCTTCTGGTAGTGTGGGTAGTTCTGCTTTGAGGTGGATAAGACTTCTCTTAAATAATACACCGGCCTCTGAACCGGCTGAGCCCGGCCTTCTTCTAGGCGTTGGACTACGATGACAGTGCTGACCACCCGGCTAGTAGCGGCAATGTAAAGGAGCATGGGCTCCTTTTCAGCCGGTGCCACCAAGACAGGCGGCGTGGTCAGCATCTTCTTTATCTCGTGGAAGGCTTGGTCCGCCTGGTCGTTCCACTCGAAATGAGTGGACTTCTTCATGAGTCGGTAGAGGGGGAGGGCCTTCTCTCCGAGCCGGCTGATGAAGCGGTTCAGGGAAGCCAAGCATCCGGTGAACCTCTGGACATCCCGCAGCTTGGTGGGAATCTCCATTCTCTCTATGGCCTTGATCTTTATTGGGTTGCACTCGATGCCGCGTTCAGAGACCAGGAAGCCTAGGAGCTGGCCGGCTGGTACTCCAAACACGCATTTCTCGGGGTTGAGCTTGATTTGGAATCGGCGCAAATTTTGAATGTTTCTCTGAGGTCTTCCAGCAAGGTGTCGCGCTTCTCTGTCTTCACCACAATATCGTCTACATAGATGTGAGAATTTCTGTCGAGCTGCTTGAGGAGGCATTTCTGCATGCAACGCTGAAAAGTGGCACCGGCATTTCTCAAGTCGAATGTCATAGTCAGGTAGCAGATGGCTCCGAATGGTGTGATGAAGGCGGTTTTCAGGCGGTCAGCTGGATCTAGCTTTATCTGGTGGTATCCTGAGTAAGCATCCAAGAAGCTCAACAGCTCGCATCCGGCTATGGAGTCTATTACTTGATCAATCCTTGGCAAGGCAAAGGGATCTTTGGGGCAAGGCTTGTTGAGGCTAGTGTAGTCTATACACATGCGTCACTTGTTATTTTTCTTCAGCATGAGGATCGGGTTGGCGAGCCACTCTGGGAAGAAAACTTCCATAATGAAGCCAGCTGCCAGAAGTCGGGCTATCTCTTCTCCTACAATCCTTCTCTTCTCCTCCGATAGTCGGCGGAGAGGCTGTTTGACTGGTTTTGCACCTTCTCGGACATGTAGCTTGTGATCGGCGAATTCCTTCGGCACACCCGGCATGTCCTTGGGGGACCATGCGAAAATGTCCCGATTCTCATGGAGGAAATCGGTGAGCTCGCCTTCCTATTTGCTGTCCAGGTTTGCCCCGATGGTGGCAATCCTTTCTGGGTGATCTGGGTCCAGAGGTACCCTCTTTGTTTCTTTGGCCGGCTGAAAGGAACCTTGGGCACCACACTCCTTGGGGTCGGGGGACAGGGCCGGCTGCTTGCCGGTCATGGCCACGACTCAGTCCAGTATCTTCTTCTCTTCAGCAATTACAAGCGACTCGGCCAGCCAGCTACTGGCAGCCGCGCACTCGGAGGATTTCTTGTAGTCTCCGGCTATGGTGATGATGCCCTTGGAACTTGGTATCTTCATCTTGAGGTAGGCGTAATGGGGTACAACCATGAACTTGGCCAGGGCAGGTCGGCCAAGCAACGCGTGGTAAGGGCTCTCTAGATCCACCACTTCAAACCACACCGCCTCTCGGCGGAAATGATCCTTGTCCCCGAAGAGGACATCTATCTTGATCTTGCCAATTGGGGAGCAGGACAAGCCGGGTACGATGCCATGGAACACAGCCCGACTGGGCATGAGCTGCTTTGTCTTGATGCTCAGCTTCTCCATGGTGTCGCGGTATAGGATATTGATGTTGCTCCCACCATCTATCAGCACACGGGAGAAACGGGCGGCTCGCCTTTCCGTAGCGAGGGTGGCGTCCAGAACCAATGCGTAGGAGCCGGGAGACGGCAACACCTCTGGGTGATCTGTCCGGCTCCAGCTAATAGGCCTTTCTGACCAGTGCATGAATTATGGGTTGTTGGAGGCGATGGTGTTGACTTCTTGGTGTTGTCGGTGCCGGCTACGCCGATCTTCTGGCTGGCTGGTGAAGACGACGTAGGCGGCATGCTCGTTGGGGTACTCGTCTTGAACTGCCCCGACTGCTGGTCGAGCGGCCGGCTGCGGAGGAGCCGGAGGCGGCTGACCAGCAGGCGGAGGTGGCGCCATCCCTCACCCTTGGAGATCCGAGTGAGCCAATGGCATTTTCTGGTCGTGTGGTTTGAAAGCTTTGCGCCGCTGTGAAACTTGCAGGGGGCATCAAGTGCTTGCTCGTAGGAGAAAGCCGGCTGCCAAGCCGGCCTGCCGCCCTTCTGCTTCCTGGGTGCGGGCCGTCCTTCGGGTTGTTCATCTTTGACTGTGGCCACCTGCCGACTGGTGGAAGGTGGCAGGGGAGCCTTGCGCTTGTGTTTGTTCTGGTGCGGGCGTCGGCTGGATTCTCCAGCCGGCGTCTTGGGACTCATAGCGAGCACCTTCCCGAAGGCGTCTACTCGGAGCTCGGTCTTCATCGAGGAATCGGCCGTGGCGTATTTATCAGCTATGACCAGTAGCTCGTCAAGCGTAGTCGGCTCGTCGTAGAGGAGTCGGTGCTTGAGGAGGGTGCCTTCTCGGCACCCGGCGGTGAAGTACTCTATAGCTTGGACCTCGTGCACTCCCTCGCAGGAATTGCGGAGCTCGGCCCAATGCGTGAGGTAGTCACGAGTCAATTCATTGGGCCCTTGGATGCACAAGGAGAGCATCGGGGCTTAGGAGCCCGCTTGTAGGTGCTGGTGAAGTTGCGTATGAAGGCTTCAGTGAAGTCTAGCCAGCTGTTGACACTGTAAGGCTTGAGGCTGTTAAGCCAGGTGCGCGTCGTTCCTTGGAGCATGAGGGGCACATATTTTACGGCAACACGCCTGTTGCCGTTTGCGATGCTAACCGCGGTGGACTAGTCGATCAACCAATCTTCCGGCTTCACGGAGCCGTTGTACTTGGGCGTGTCTCTTGGGAGCGAGAACCCTTTGGGGAAGGGCTCGTCGCGGATGCGGGGGCCGAAGCAAGACGGGCCGACATCATCTTCTTCTTCCAGGGCCAAGGATCACGCAAGGCGGTCGATCCGGTGGCGGGCATCATTCTCGCTGACTCCTTCGCGGTGACCCAGCCGGCCGCTGAGAGTCGGGTGCGTGACAGGCGGCGGGGCAGGGTATCTCTCCCCACGAGGTAGAGGAGGAGGAGGGTTGCCCCGCCACTCCACGGCTTGAGGGCGGCCCTCGGCGTCACGCTCGATGGAGATTCGAGTCCGGCTACGGCTGGCAGCCGGCTCCTTTTCTTTTCTTGCGCGGGTGTTGCCCGCGGTCGGTGTTCGGGACGTCGTGCCGTGCTCTCAGCGTGGGGGAGGACTCTCGGCGCGGACGCCGGCTTCATGCCGCTCTGTGTCCGCGTCGATAAGTTGCTGGATGCGTCTGGTCATGTAAGGGAGCTCATCAGGCCCCAGCCCATTCAACTCGTCTGCGGACGCCTGGGCGGTGCGCAAGTTCTTGAGAGGCGTGGCATAGACTGGGCGGTCTGCTCCCAGCATGTCGGCGATAGCCGCGCCGTGTTTCTTGACGATACCGACGCGGCTCGGCCCGTCGGGAGGCGGCGTGCCGAAGGCGGCTCGGTCGACCTCTCGCTGGTGAGCCTCGGTGAGGCGTCTCATGGTGGCGAGCCTGGCCCTCCGCAACAAGGGCGAGGCGGCGTGCCTCCAATGTCTTGGCGTCCGCGTCGGCCGGGACGGGGACGGACAAGTCGTGCAGCGCCGCCTGCTGAGCGTCATGGGCGTTTTCACTCGAGGGGGCGCCGTGGCTGATAACCAGTACCTCGGTAATGGCACTGCCGCTGCTGTCGGCTCGAGGAAGAGGGTCGTTGATGACCACCATGTTGGTGGGGAAGGCATCAAGGGATGCCGTGTCGGAGTCGACAAGCATCGGGTCGGTGGAGCCAACCGACTCCAAGTCCGCGGCAAGCTCGCCGGAGACGTGGAATTGATCGAGGAGGCTGACGAGGTGGCTCTCGGGGCAGTCTGTGCGCGCGTCGGATGCGGGCTCGTCGGAGATGCGAGCCACACCAAGAAGATCGGCGAGGCAGCTCGCCGCGCAGGCGTCGGCAACGTCTTGCGGTGCGTCGGGGCAAGCGCCATCGGGCGAGCTAGGCTGGCTATGCACGTTGGGAAGGAAGATGGTTCCCGTCCAGAGCAGGTCTCCGGACGACGGTGCACCTGGCCCCACGGTGGGCGCCAAATGTCGGGTGGTTGGTGCGACATATGCCAATGGATGGCTTATCATTGTGGGAGCCAATAAAACATCGCCGGTGCCTAGAAACGGGATAAGGCGAAGACATGCACGCCGGCGAATCTTACCCAACTTCAGGGCTCTCCATGGAGATAACACCCCTAATGCTCCTCTGCGGGGTCTCCGCATGGTCACTAGCTCGATGGGTAGCTACAGAATGATCCTTGAGCTGTTCGGTGAAAGGATGAAGGAGGGCCAGGCCAGCCCGCTCCTCTTCTCCTTGTGGTGTCTAAAATCTATCCAAAGAGTGATCTCCCCTGCATGGGAACCCTTAGGGTTTATATAGGCCTACCCCTCAGGGTTACAATGGTAATCTGGCTGGGCATGGGCCCTGACCGTCTGTATCTACGCCCGCCGGCTTTTCCGTCGACTGGTGGGGCCCGCCGACCGGCAGGCCCACCGGCTGCCGACCCTTTGGTTTACAGGCCGGCCCCACCGCCCGGGGGTCTTGTCGGGGGCTGGTTACTATTACCTTGCCCCTGGTGACGATGGCTTTGTCGTGGTAAGCATGGCTACAGTGCCGCTGCGAGGCGGCTCATCACTGTGCCTTACCTTCTCTTGTATCCTTAATGAAGCACCTCCTTGGAGGGAGAGAGCTGGCCGGCTGTTGGAAGCCTGCCATACCCTTGGCCGACTATGGGAAGCCTGGCCGCCTTTGGGATCTCCCTGGCCAAGGGGGCCCACCACCCATGGGTCGTACTGACCGCTCGCCGTGGGTGACGTCACGATCATTGTGGCAACAGTGCCGCGCCGGACGGGGATGGCTGCCCAGTATGGTGCACTATGGCCATGCGTGCGCCGGGATTCGGGGGTGGCAGGCTTTACTGTAGCCACGCCCCGTCTTGTCACCGTTATGTGGGTGCAGACTCTGAGGGCAAGATCTTAGCCGCCTGCTAAGGGGCCGGCTCCCGGGAGTCGTCCCTTCTATGACCGGCATCTGGAAGTCGGCCTTCTCGTGGTCTTGTTTTCCCAAGGATTTCGGGGCTGGGCCGCCTTTGCGCAGCCGGTTTGAGAGGTAGTCGGCTAGGGGAAGGCGGCCCCGTGTCTTGGACGCTTGGAGGCTTGTTCGGCCTGTAATTTTTCTCAAGTGCCAGGGGAAGCCGCCTAGGCTACCCGTGGTCATTTACTCCGATAGTGGCTAAGTCCTATTTATAGTGGCCTTGGTCCTCTTTTCGAATGTAGGCGGGAAGGGATCCCACAACGGCCAAATTCAAAGGCAGACAACTAGTACAAGTTATCCTGACAAAAGTAGTCTTCGCCTACAAAAGCCTTTGGTCATGACAATGCGGTGGGCTCCGCGATGACCTCCGTCCTGCCATCCTGGTGGTCTTGGTCTTGTTGCACTGGAATGGAAACCTTTGCTTGATTCCTTGGGATTCCGCGCCTACGCTTGCCTCCTTAGCACCAAAGGGGAAATTGGTACACTACGCCCTTTGGGGCCCACCTGGCCTTGGTCATCATGGCTCACGTCATATGAACCTCGTGAGGTGCTGCTTGCATTGATATCTCCACTCCTCGGGAGCCAGCCTGGGGAGGCCACCCCCAGGGAGGTCTTGGTGTCATCCGCCTCGCGAGGCTTGGCCCCTCATGAGGGCCTTGGGTTGTTGTTGCTGAAGCTGGGCCGTACTGGGCCGTTGGTTGAGCCACGTCATGGGCCACAGGTAGGAAAGTCTGGGTACCCCCGGTCCCAGCACGCCGACAAATTAGGTTGCATTGTACTTGTTGGGATATAACTCCTAGGTATGACCCGTACGTCCAGGAGGAGTCGGGTCATGCCTTCTATGGTTCATTATGAAGAAGCCCACGAAACCCCAGGGTGTGAAGGTGGTGATTCAGGGAGGCGTTCCTCGATAAGGCCCAGACTGGGGGCTCATAAACCGCCATGTGATAACTTGTGTCGTAAGATAATGATTAGTTGTAAACCGAGCCAGTCACGATGTATGAACCGGCCGGGACTCTGTAAACCTGCCGCCTCAACCTGTGTATATAAAGGTGACACCCGGCGACAGGAAAGGTTAAGAAACAACTCATCGAGAACTAGGTCAAGCGTATTTGCTCCCTAGTAATCGAAACCCAAGCAATACAACCCAAAGCAGGAGTAGGCTTTTACCTCATTGAGAGGGGCCGAATCTGGGTAAACTCTATGCGTCCTTTGTCCTGTTTAACCCCTTCAAGTTAATCTAGCTGCGATGGCTCCACACCTTTGTCCTTTTGCTAGGATATCTGTCGTGTTAAGTCCACGACAGTTGGAGCCCACCGTGGGGACTGCACACGGTGGTGTTGAGTTCTTGAAGGGATATTTCCTAGGGTTTTGAGAAGTCTACAAATTTCCAAAGAAACATCAAAACGTCGAGGGTCTCATGGTCCAAAATCAGAAGTTTTTTATTGATGATGTTCATTAGTTCGATTGACAAGAAGAGATCCGAACATTAGCATGATGGGAGTCACCGTTTTTTGCTCAGCTCACCGGGTCCGGTGGACGCTGTTGAACATGTGTACATGTACGTAGGTCTAGGTTTCGTATGCAGTACCTGTAGTGTATGTCTCCCTCTGTATGTACGTGTATCTCAGGAGACAAGATACCGGTCGCACCCCTTGTACCTATATATATGTGCCTAGTGCACGATCAATGAGATATCGATGCACCAAATCATTTTCTACATGGTATCTATCGCAAGTCGATCCCCCGCTTCCGCCTAACCCTAGCTGCCACCGCCTCGGGCCGCCACCGCCGCTGCCATCTACAGCCGCCTCCCCGCGCCACCCATCTCCTCCCGCGCCGCGCCACCTCCCCTGTCGTGCCGCCTCCCCCTTGTCACGCCGCACCTCCACCGCACCGCCACTCCGCCGCGCCGCCATGTCTTCCTCCGCCTCCTCCTACTCCAACGCCTTCATCGGGCTGGACCCCGCTATCATCCGCGACATCAACATCCATGACCGCGTCCCTGTTTTCCTCAATGCCACCGACACCACGTACTTCGCGTGGAATACTTACTTCTCGTTGCTCTTCCGCAAGAACAACCTCGTGGATCACGTTGATGGCTCCATCGACTCCCGCGCCATGGTGGGCGACTCTGAGTGGACCGCGATCGATGCCACGCTCATCCGGTGGTTCTTCACCACCATCTCGAAGGACCTGTTTCACACGGTCGTGAGCTATGGTGATGATGCTCGTGCCGTGTGGGTCAAGCTCAACAGCCTCTTCACCGATAACAAGCTTCAGCGCCACGGTTTTTTGCAGCAGGAATTTTTTTACTGTCATCAGGATGATCAGTCTATCGATGACTATTGCCGCCGCCTGAAGATGTTGGCGGATGAGCTCCGTGACATTGGCTCCGAGGTTCATGACGACCTCCTCCTCAGCATGGTCACCGCCGGCCTCAACGAGGACTTCGGTAACGCTGCCTCCAACCTCCCCGTCACACCGGAGCCCTCTTTCCCCAAGTTTGTGGCATACTTGCGGTTGGAGGAGCGCTGGATGAAGGGGGTCAAGAAGCGCGTGCAGCACCACGCCC
This sequence comes from Triticum aestivum, assembly GCF_018294505.1. Taxonomy (NCBI): domain Eukaryota; kingdom Viridiplantae; phylum Streptophyta; class Magnoliopsida; order Poales; family Poaceae; genus Triticum; species Triticum aestivum. The sequence continues at coordinate 381,394,527 of NC_057794.1, read as the reverse complement.
TCGCTGCCGGGACCTCGCGTGGTGCCCCTCCACCGGCCGCCCCGTCCGCGCATGCGCCCTGCCACCAGCCGGCGCCCCCCACGCCCCCAGGGTTCTTTCCCCTCCCGCCCGCACCGCCCGCCCCTCCCGCAGCCCCCAGCAGCCGCAGAAGTAGTAGCAGGGGGGCCCCTCGTCAGCAGTAGCAGCAGGCCACCCCACCCTGGACTTATGGCACCAACCCGTGGACGGGCATTGTACACGCATACTCGATGCCAGTCCCTCGGGCTCCAGCTCTGGGCATCCTTGGGCCTCGTCCGGCGAGCCACCAGGCGCTCTTCAACGCGCAGAACGCCGCCCCTAGAGCGGCTACGGCACTGCGCCCGTGCTTGCCTACGAAGGGTTTCTCGCTCCCCAGGTGCCTCCGCCGTGGGACCCGACCCTCCTCGCTGCTCTGCACTCGGCTCCATCACCGAGTAACTATGGTGGCGGAGGTGACTGGTACATGGACTCGAGGGCCACTGCTCACACGACTTCTCATCCCGGTAACCTCACGTCTGACACCCCCGTTCATACCCCCACTCGCATCACCGTTGGTAATGCTTCCTCTCTACCCATTACACATGTCGGTCATATGTCGTTTCCTTCTACATCTACTCCCATTAACATGTCTAATGTTCTTGTGTCTCATAACTTAGTTACCAATCTTGTTTCTATTCGTCACCTTGCTCATGAGAACCCTATCACTGTTGAATTTGATGCTATTGGCTTTTCTGTGAAGGACGCCCGTACACGGATGGTACTCCACCGATGTGACAGCCCGGATGAGCTTTACCCGATGCATCCTTCCGACGCCAACACCACCCGTCCTGTGCCCTCGCAGCCAGGTCGATCTTTGGCACGCCCGCCTCGGTCATCCCAACTCCACAGTTTTGTGTCCGATTCTTCGGAGTTTTTCTTTCTCATGTAATAAGGTTATGCCTGCTAACAGTTTGGACATAAACTAGTTTCAGTCAGTCTTCCTATAGGACTACTTTTGGATTGGATAAAATAAACTGATTCCCTAAACTAATTCAATTTGGTCTGGGGTTTACCTATTTTTGGATTGGATTGGTTTGGTCTGGACAAAGATTGACTAGTCTCAAATGGTTTTGATCCATGGATGGAAACCAAATCATCACACCACTCATGCAGCTTGTCGTCGCAGAAGAGCACGTCCACGAGGTTATCAAAATACCCATCCACGAAGGAGTTGCAGCCTAGTGTGAGCATCTGGCCAATCTGGCCACCCGCTGGAGACCCATGACCTCACTATGCAGCTGGTTCTACACGCTGCCGCCGGCGCTGTACTGCCACCAGAGTATGGAGAGACGCGTGGGGCTGGAGCACGATTTTGTCCTGCCTCTGCCACTTCTTCTCTGCCGCGGAGGTGCCGCCCCATGGAGAACTAGCTCGCCTTGGCTACTTTCGCTTGTTCTGCTACGGCTGCCACAGTGGCTGGGACGAGGACAATTGCCAGTTCGCACACGGTCTGTGTCCCATGTCCATAGTTTGAAACTTTAGGCTCAAACCAATTCCAGGGAATGGATTGGATTGGTTTGTCTTGAATGCACAAACAATTTGGTTTGGTTTGGATTATAGCACTTATAGTTTGGTTTGGTTTGGTTTGATTGGTGGAGTTGTACATGTATATGTTGGACTGGGTTTGGTTTGGATTACAAACTATTCCAAGGCTTAAATAAGGTTGACGACCACTCTTGGCAGGCATGTTCGTCTCCCTTTTAGCGAGTCCACAAACATTTCCACTTTTCCGTTTCAGTTATTGCATAGTGATGTTTGGACGACCCCGGTTGCGAGCAACACAGGTTATTTATACTATTTGGTGATATTGGATGATTTTTCCCATTACATGTGGACATTCCCTCTCCGTCGCAAGTCCGACGCTCTCGCCACACTCATGGCCTTTTATTCATATGTCACCACACAATTCGATCGTCCTATTCTTGTCTTGCAAACTGACAACGGAATAGAGTTTGACAACGTCGCCGTCCGCAATCTCCTTGCGTCCCATGGCATTATCTTTTGTCTCACTTGCCCCTGCATGTCACAACAGAATGGTCACGCCGAACGCGTCATCCGCATTCTTAATGATTGTGTCCGCACGTTGCTCTTCCACACCTACGTGCCTCCTCGGTTCTGGACGGACGCGCTCGCGACCGCCACCCTCCTCATTAACATTCGCCCGTGTCGTTCAGCTGGAACTACACTCCTCACCAGCTCCTCTTTGGTGCGGTGCCATCTTGTGATGGTCTTCGCATTTTCGGGTGTCTCTGTTATCCTAGCACCGCGTCCACTGCTCCTCACAAACTCGCTCCCCCGTCGCTTCCTTGCTATGATCTAGTGTCCCACCGCATTTTCACCTCGTGACATGTGTACTTTGATGAGCTGGTGTTCCCATTTCAGCAGGTACCGTCACCCTCGGCGTCTCCCGCGGCACGGTTCGCCCCTGCCTCCACCTTTGGTGAACCGCCCAGTCGCGCACCGGGCTCGACCCTGCCCACTCTCCCGGCGCCTGCTGCCCCCATTGCTCCGGCCCCCGTCGCCGCGGCCCCCTCAGCAGCCACCGTCGCTAGGGCCCCCTCGGCCGCCCAGTCGCCACGGCCCCTTCGGCTACCCCCGATGTCGTGGCCTCTGGCGCCGCCACGGGTAGCCCCTCAGAGTCTTCGGAGACCGGCTCGACTTCCTCCTCGCCGGTCCTCCCCCCCACCCCCCGGCTCCGCCGGCTGCAGCCGCACCTCTCGCCGGTGTGGTCACTTGGGTTCGGACTGGGAAGTTTAATCCTAGCACGTGCTACACCTTCGATGAGTACGCATGTGCCGTGTCTACCTCGGCCCCGTCCCGGCTCCTGATACATCTCCAACGTATCTATAATTTTTGATTGCTCCATGCTATATTATCTACTGTTTTGGACGATATTACGCTTAATTTTCCACTTTTATATTATTTTTGGGACTAACCTATTAACCGGAGGCCCAGCCCAGAATTGTTGTTTTTTCCTATTTCAGTGTTTCGAAGAAACGGAATATCAAACGGAGTCCAAACGGAATAAAATCTTCGGGAACGTGATTTTCTCACCGAACGTGATCCAGGAGACATGGACCCTGCTCCAAGGAACAAAAGAGGCGGTCACGAGGGTGGCCCCCCTAGGGCGCGCCCCCTACCTCGTGGGCCCCTCGGTGCTCCACCGACGTACTCCTTCCTCCTATATATACCTACGTACCCCCAAACGATCAGAACAGGAGCCAAAAACCTAATTCCACCGCCGCAACTTTCTGTATCCATGAGATCCCATCTTGGGGCCTGTTTCGGAGCTCCACCGGAAGAGAGCCGTCATCACGGAGGGCTTCTACATCATCATAGCCCCTCCGATGAAGTGTGAGTAGTTTACCTCAGACCTTCGGGTCCATAGTTAGTAGCTAGATGGCTTCTTCTCTCTCTTTGAATCTCAATACAAAGTTCTCCCCCTCTCTCGTGGAGATCTATTCGATGTAATCTTCTTTTTGCGATGTGTTTGTTGAGACCGATGAATTGTGGGTTTATGATCAAGTCTATCTATGAATAATATTTGAATCTTCTCTGAATTCTTTTATGTATGATTGGTTATCTTTGCAAGTCTCTTCGAATTATCCGTTTGGTTTGGCCAACTAGATTGGTAGTTCTTGCCATGGGAGAAGTGCTTAGCTTTGGGTTCGATCTTGCGGTGTCCTTACCTAGTGACAGAAGGGGCAGCAAGGCACGTATTGTATCATTGCCATCGAGGATAACAAGATGGGGTTTATTTCATATTGCATGAATTTATCTCTCTATCATGTCATCTTGCTTAAGGCGTTACTCTGTTTTTAACTTAATACTCTAGATGCATGCTGGATAGCGGTCGATGAGTGGAGTAATAGTAGTAGATGCAGAATCATTTCGGTCTACTTGTCACAGACGTGATGCCTATATACATGATCATGCCTAGATATTCTCATTATTATGCTCAATTCTATCAATTGCTCAACAGTAATTTGTTCACCCATCGTAGAATACTTATGCTCTTGAGAGAAGCCACTAGTGAAACCTATGGCCCCCGGGTCTATTCTCATCATATCAATCTCCATCACTTTAATATTGTTTTGCTATTTACTTTGCCTTTACTTTTTACTTTGCATCTTTATACCAAAAATATTCTATCTATCAGATCTCACTCTCATAAGTGACCGCGAAGGGCTTGACAACCCCTAATCGCGTTGGTTGCGAGTAGCTATCGTTTTGTGCAGGTACGAGGGACTTGAGCGTGGCCTCCTACTGGATTGATACCTTGGTTCTCAAAAACTGAGGGAAATACTTACTCTACTCTGCTGCATCATCCCTTCCTCTTCGGGGAAAACCAACACAAGCTCAAGACGTAGCAAGAAGGATTTCTGGCGCCGTTGCCGGGGAGTCTATGCAAAAAGTCAACATACCAAGTACCCATCACAATCCCTATCTCTCGCATTACATTAGTTGCCATTTTCCTCTCGTTTTCCTCTCCCCCCCAATTCACCCTTACCGTTTTATTCGCCCTCTCTCTCTATCCTCCCTCTCTATTTGCCTCTTTTTGCCCGTTTCTTGTTTGCCCGTATGGTTGGAATAGTTGTTTATTTATTACTAAACAGAGAACCTAAGATCTATGGATCCTCATCCACTTGCTAATCTTTTTAAGAGATCCAATTATGATGAACCAATTGCTAGTGAGTTTTGTGCACTAGATTATCTTTATGAAGTTTTGCTTGAAATTCGTGAATCTGAAAAGTGTGATGAATTACTTTATGAAGCGATTCACGATAGATCTTTGAATAAAAAGCATGATTGCATTGAATTTACTATAAATTCTCTTGATGTCAATTGTGCTAATAATATGCAAAACCCTAAGCTTGGGGATGCTAGTTTTGCTATGTCTACTACTTGTTGTAATGATCATGATTGGGGTGATTCTTCTTATGATATTGAAAATTTATTTAAGCCCCATGATGAATATGAGATTGATAATAGTTTTTGCAATATTATTGAAAGTGGGTTTGGAAAGGTCATGACTTTAGTTAATGTTAATCCCACTATTTTGGAAGAGTGTCAACTTTGCATGCATATGGATCGTGTTGAAAATATTTTGTGTGATAGCTATTTTGTTGAATTCGCTTATGATCCCTCATGCAATTATTATGAGAGAGGAAAATATGGTGGTAGAAATTTTCATGTTACTAAATTACCTCTCGTTATGTTGAGATTGTTATTGTTTCTTTCCGCTTCCTTGCATACACTAGTTTTTGCTTGCATTGGTAATTTGTTTGCCTATAAGATGCCCATGCATAGGAAGTATGTTAGACTTAGATGTGTTTGTCACATGCTCTATGATGCTCTCTTTGTGCTTCAATTCTTGTCTTTCATGTGAGCATCATTAAAATTATCAATGCCTAGCTTTAAGGATTTAGAGAAAAGTGCTTCTTGGGAGACAACCCAATATTTATCCTTCCTGTTATTTAATAAATAAATTATTTAGCCTCTGTTTTGATTGTGTTTTTTGTGTTTAATTAGTGTTTGTGCCAAGTAGAACCGTTGGGAAGACTTGGGGAAAGTCTTGTTGAACTTGCTGTAAAAAACAGAAACTTTAGCGCTCACGAGAACTGCTGTCATTTTTATTTGAAGAGTGATATTTAGTTAATTATTTTTGAAGATGATTAATAGATAAATTCTTCACGTCCAGAAGTTTATTTTAGAATTTTTGGGGTTCCAGATCTTGCGCTAGCTACAGATTACTACATACTGTTCTGTTTTCGACAGATTCTGTTTTTCGTGCGTTTTTTGCTTATTTTGATGAATCTATGGCTAGTAAAATAGTTTATAATCCATAGAGAAGTTGGAATACAGTAGGTTTAACACCAATATAAATAAAAAATGAGTTCATTACAGTACCTTGAAGTGGTCTTTTGTTTTCTTTCGCTAACGGAGCTCACGAGTTTTCTATTTTGAGTTTTGTGTTGTGAAGTTTTCAAGTTTTGGGTAAGAATTTGATGGATTATGGAACAAGGAGTGGCAAGAGCCTAAGATTGGGGATGCCCATTGCACCCCCAAGATAATTCAAGGACACCAAAAAGTCAAAGCTTGGGGATGCCGCGGAAGGCATCCCCTCTTTTCGTCCACTTCCATCGGTAATTTACTTGGAGCTATATTTTTATTCACCAACATGATATGTGTTTTGCTTGGAGCGTCTTGTATTATTTGTGTCTTTATTTTTTAGTATGCCACAATCACCCTTTCTGTACACACCTTTTGAGAGAGCCATACATGAATTAAAATTTGATAGAATACTCTATGTGCTTCACTTATATCTTTTGAGCTAAGTAGTTTTGCTCTATGTGCTTCACTTATATCTTTTGAGCGTTATAATTTTGCTCTACGTGCTTCACTTAGATCTTTTAGAGCACGGTGGTGGATTTGTTTTAAAGAAACTATTGATCTCTCATGCTTCACTTAAATTATTTTGACAGTCTCTTAATAGCATGGTAATTTGCTTAATAATAACATGCTTGGTATTCAAGATTTGTGAAACTTTCTTTTGAGTGTGTTGAATACTAAGAAAAGATTGAAGCATGATAATTGTTTTGAGATATGGAGGTGATAATATTAAAGTCATGCTAGTTGAGTAGTTGTGAATTTAAAGAATTCTTGTGTTGAAGTTTGTGATTCCCGTAGCATGCACGTATGGTGAACCGTTATGTGATGAAGTCAGAGCATGCTTTATTTATTTATTGTCTTCCTTATGAGTGGCGGTCGGGGACGAGCGATGGTCTTTTCCTACCAATCTATCCCCCTAGGAGCATGCGTGTAGTACTTTGCTTTGATAACTTCTAGATTTTTGTAATAAGTATATGAGTTCTTTATGACTAATGTTGAGTCCATGGACTATACGCACTCTTAGCCTTCCACCTTTACTAGTCTCTCTAATACCACACACTTTTCGCCAGTATCATACACCTACCATATACCTTCCTCAAAACAGCCACCATACCTACCTATTATGGCATTTCCATAGCCATTCTGAGATATATTGCCATGCAACTTTCCACCATCTAGTTCATCATGACATGCCCATCATTGTCATATTGCTTAGCATGATCATGTAGTTGACATAGTATTTGTGGCAAAGCCACCGTTCATAATTCTTTCATACTTGTCACTCTTGATTCATTGCATATCCCAGTACACCGCCGGAGGCATTCATTTAGAGTCATACTTTGTTTTAGTATCAAGTTGTAATCATTGAGTTGTAAATAAATAGAAGTGTGATGATCATCATTCAATAGAGCATTGTCCCCAAGAAAAGGCCAAAGAAAAAAAGGAAGGCCCAAAAAAATAAAAAAATAAAAAGGGGCAATGCTACTATCTCTTTTTCCACACTTGTGCTTCAAAGTAGCACCATGATATAGCGAGTCTCATATATTGTGCTTCAAAGTAGCACCATATTCTTCATATAGAGAGTCTCCTATGTTGTCACTTTCATATACTAGTGGGAATTTTACATTATAGAACTTGGCTTGTATATTCCAATGATGGGCTTCCTCAAAATTTCCCTAGGTCTTCGTGAGCAAGCAAGTTGGATGCACACCCAGTAGTTTCTTTTGTTGAGCTTTCATACATTTATAGCTCTAGTGCATCTGTTGCATGGCAATCCCTACTCACTCACATTGATATCTATTGATGGGCATCTCCATAGCCTGTTGATATGCCTAGTTGATGTGAGACTATCTTCTCCTTTTTTGTCTTCTCCACAACCACCATTCTATTCCACCTATAGTGCTATATCCATGGCTCACGCTCATGTATTGTGTGAAGATTGAAAAAGTTTTGAAAAAGTTAGAGTATGAAACAATTGCTTGGCTTGTCATCAGGGTTGTGCATGATTTAAATACTTTGTGTGGGGAAGATGGAGCATAGATAGACTATATGATTTTGTAGGGATAACTTTCTTTGGCCATGTTATTTTGAGAAGACATAATTGCTTTGTTAGTATGCTTGAAGTATTATTATTTCTTATGTCAATATAAACCTTTGTCTTGAATCTTTCTAATCTGAATATTCATACCACAATTAAGAAGATTTGCATTGAAATTATGCCAAGTAGCACTCCACATCAAAAATTCTCTTTTTATCATTTACCTACTCGAGGACGAGCAGGAATTAAGCTTGGGGATGCCTGATACGTCTCCAACGTATCTATAATTTTTGATTGCTCCATGCTATTTTTTATCTACTGTTTTGGACTATATTGGGCTTTATTTTCCACTTTTATATTATTTTTGGGACTAACCTATTAACCGGAGGCCCAGCCCAGAATTGCTGTTTTTTTGCCTATTTCAGTGTTTCGAAGAAACGGAATATCAAACGGAGTCCAAACGGAATAAAATCTTCGGGAACATGATTTTCTCACTGAACGTGATCTAGGAGACTTGGACCCTGCTCCAAGGAACAAAAGAGGCAGTCACGAGGGTAGGGGCGCCCCCCTAGGGCACGCCCCCTGCCTCATGGGCCCCTCGGTGCTCCACCGACGTACTCCTTCCTCCTATATATACCTACGTACCCCCAAACGATCACAACAGGAGCCAAAAACCTGATTCCACCGTCGCAACTTTCTGTATCCACGAGATCCCATCTTGGGGCCTGTTCCGGAGCTCCACCGGAAGAGGGCCGTCATCACGGAGGGCTTCTACATCATCATAGCCCCTCCGATGAAGTGTGAGTAGTTTACCTCAGACCATCGGGTCCATAGTTAGTAGCTAGATGGCTTCTTCTCTCTCTTTGAATCTCAATACAAAGTTCTCCCCCTATCTCGTGGAGATCTATTCGATATAATCTTCTTTTTGCGGTGTGTTTGTTGAGAACGATGAATTGTGGGTTTATGATCAAGTCTATCTATGAATAATATTTGAATCTTCTCTGAATTCTTTTATGTATGATTGGTTATCTTTGCAAGTCTCTTCGAATTATCCATTTGGTTTGGTCAACTAGATTGGTACTTCTTGCCATGGGAGAAGTGCTTAGCTTTGGGTTCGATCTTGTGGTGTCCTTACTATTGGAAATATGCCCTAGAGGCAATAATAAAATGGTTATTATTATATTTCTTTGTTCATGATAATTGTCTATTGTTCATGCTATAATTGTGTTATCTGGAAATCGTAATACATGTGTGAATACATAGACCACAACACGTCCCTAGTGAGCCTCTAGTTGACTAGCTCGTTGATCAAAAGATAGTCATGGTTTCCTGACTATGGACATTGGGTGTCATTGATAACGGGATCACGTCATTAGGAGAATGATGTGATGGACAAGACCCAATCCTAAGCATAGCTCAAAGATTGTGTAGTTCGTTTGCTATAGCTTTTCTGAATGTCAAGTATCATTTCCTTAGACCATGATATTGTGCAACCCCCGGATACCGTAGGAGTGCTTTGGGTGTGCCAAACGTCACAACGTAACTGGGTGACTATAAAGGTACACTACAGGTATCTCCGAAAGTGTCTGTTGGGTTGGCACGAATCGAGACTGGGATTTGTCACTCCGTATGACGAAGAGGTATCTTTGGGCCCACTCGGTAATGCATCATTATAATGAGCTCAATGTGACCAAGTGGTTGATCACGGGATCATGCATTACGGTACGAGTAAAGTGACTTGCCGGTAACGAGATTGAACGAGGTATTGGGATACCGATGATTGAGTCTTGGGCAAGTAACGTACCGATTGACAAAGGGAATTGTATACGGATTGATTGAATCATCGACATCGTGGTTCATCCGATGAGATCATCGAGGAGCATGTGGGAGCCAACATGGGTATCCAGATCCCGTTGTTGGTTATTGACCGGAGAATCGTCTCGGTCATGTCTGCGTGTCTCCCGAACCCGTAGGGTCTACACACTTAAGGTTCAGTGACGCTAGGGTTGTTGAGATATTAGTATACGGTAACCCGAAAGTTGTTCGGAGTCCCGGATGAGATCCCGGATGTCACGAGGAGTTCCGGAATGGTCCGAAGGTGAAGATTTATATATAGGAAGTCAAGTTTCGGCCATCGGGAAAGTTACGGGGGTAATCGGTATTGTACCGGGACCACCGGAAGGGTCCCGAGGGTCCACCGGGTGGGGCCACCTATCCCGGAGGGCACCATGGGCTGAAGTGGGAGGGGAACCATCCCCTAGTGGGCTGGTGTGCCCCCCTTGGGCCTCCCCTTGCGCCTAGGGTTGGAAACCCTAGGGGTGGGGGGCGCCCCACTTGGCTTGGGGGGCAAGCCACCCCCTTGGCTACCGCCCCCCCCTTGGAGATTGGATCTCCTAGGTCCGGTGCCCCCCCCTAGGGACCCTATATATAGTGGGGGGCGGGAGGGCAGCCGCACCCTAGCCCCTGGCGCCTCCCTCTCCCTCCCGTGACACTCCTCCCTCTCCCTGAGCTTGGCGAAGCCCTGCCGAGATCACCGTTGCTTCCAACACCATGCCGTCATGCTGCTGGATCTTCATCAACCTCTCCTTCCCCCTTGCTGGATCAAGTTGGAGGAGACGTCTTCCCAACCATACGTGTGTTGAACGCGGAGGTGCCGTCCGTTCGGCGCTAGGTCATCGGTGATTTGGATCACGACGAGTACGACTCTATCAACCCCGTTCTCTTGAACGCTTCCGCGCGCGATCTACAAGGGTATGTAGATGCACTCCCCTCTCCCTCCTTGCTAGATGACTCCATAGATTGATCTTGGTGATGCGTAGAAAATTTTAAAAGTCTGCTATGTTCCCCAACAGTGGTATCAGAGCCAGGTTTATGTGTAGTTCCTATGCACGAGTAGAACACAAAGGAGTTGTGGGCGTCGATATTGTCAATTTGCTTGCCGTTACGTCTTATCTTGATTCGGCGGCATCGTGGGATGAAGCGGCCCGGACCGACCTTACACATACGCTTACGTCAGACTGGTTCCACCGATTGACATGCACTAGTTGCATAAGGTGGCTGGCGGGTGTCTGTCTCTCCCACTTTAGTCGGATCGGATTCGATGAAAAGGGTCCTTATGAAGGGTAAATAGAAATTGGCATATCACGTTGTGGTTTTGGCGTAGGTAAGAAACATTCTTGCTAGAAACCTATAGCAGCCACGTAAAAACTTGCAACAACAATTAGAGGACGTCTAACTTGTTTTTGCAGCATGTGCCATGTGATGTGATATGGCCAAAATGATGTGATGAATGATATATGTGATGTATGAGATTGATCATGTTCTTGTAATAGGAATCACGACTTGCATGTCGATGAGTATGACAACCGGCAGGAGCCATAGGAGTTGTCTTAATTTATTTATGACATGCGTGTCAACATAGACGTCATGTAATTACTTTACTTTATTGCTAAAGCGTTAGCCGTAGTAGTAGAAGTAATAGATGACGAGACAACTTCAAGAAGACACGATGATGGAGATCATGGTGTCATGCCGGTGACAACGATGATCATGAAGCCCCGAAGATGGAGATCAAAAGGAGCAAATGATATTACCCATATCATGTCACTATTTGATTGCATGTGATGTTTATCATGTTTTACATCTTATTTGCTTAGAACGACGGTAGCTTAAATAAGATGATCCCTCGTAATAATTTCAAGAAAGTGTTCCCCCTAACTGTGCACCATTGCGAAGGTTCATTGTTTCGAAGCACCACGTGATGATCGGGTGTGATAGATTCTAACATTCGAATACAACGGGTGTAAGCCAGATTTACACACGCAATACACTTAGGTTAACTTGACGAGCCTAGCATGTACAGACATGGCCTCGGAACACGGAAGACCGAAAGGTCGAGCATGAGTCGTATACAAGATACGATCAACATGAAGATGTTCACCGATGTTGGCTAGTCCGTCTCACGTGATGATCGGACGCGGCCTAGTTGACTCGGATCATGTTTCACTTAGATGACTAGAGGGATGTCTATCTAAGTGGGAGTTCATTGAGTAATTTGATTAGATGAACTTAATTATCATGAACATAGTCTAAAATCTTTACACTATGTCTTGTAGATCAAATGTCCCACGCTAATGTTGCCCTCAACTTCAACGCGTTCCTAGAGAAAACCAAGCTGAAAGACGATGGCAGCAACTATACGGACTGGGTCCGGAACCTGAGGATCATCCTCATAGCTGCCAAGAAAGATTATGTCCTAGAAGCACCGCTAGGTGACGCACCCATCCCAGAGAACCAAGACGTTATGAACGTTTGGCAATCACGTGCTGATGATTACTCCCTCGTTCAGTGTGGCATGCTTTATAGCTTAGAACCGGGGCTCCAAAAGCGTTTTGAGAGACACGGAGCATATGAGATGTTCGAAGAGCTGAAAATGGTTTTCCAAGCTCATGCCCGGGTCGAGAGATATGAAGTCTCCGACAAGTTCTTCAGCTGTAAGATGGAGGAAAATAGTTCTGTCAGTGAGCACATACTCAAAATATCTGGGTTGCATAACCGCTTGACTCAGCTGGGAGTTAATCTCCCGGATGAAGCGGTCATTGACAAAATCCTTCAATCGCTTCCACCGAGTTACAAGAGCTTTGTGATGAACTTCAATATGCAGGGGATGGAAAAGACCATTCCCGGGGTATATTCAATGCTGAAATCAGCAGAGGTGGAAATCAAAAAGGAACATCAAGTGTTGATGGTGAATAAAACCACTAAGTTCAAGAAAGGCAAGGGTAAGAAGAACTTCAAGAAGGACGGCAAGGGAATTGCCACGCCCGGTAAGCAAGCTGCCGGGAAGAAGCCAAAGAATGGACCCAAGCCCGAGACTGAGTGTTTTTATTGCAAGGGAAGTGGTCACTGGAAGCAGAACTGCCCCAAATACTTAGCGGACAAGAAGGCCGGCAACACTAAAGGTATATGTGATATACATGTAATTGATGTGTACCTGACCAGTACTCGTTGTAGCTCCTGGGTATTTGATACCGGTGTGGTTGCTCACATTTGTAACTCAAAGCAGGAGCTGCGGAATAAGCGGAGACTGGCGAAGGACGAGGTGACGATGCGCGTCGGGAATGGTTCCAAGGTCGATGTGATCGCCGTCGGCACGCTACCTCTACATTTACCTATGGGATTAGTTTTAAACCTCAATAATTGTTATTTAGTGCCAGTTTTGAGCATGAACATTATATCAGGATCTCGTTTAATTCGAGATGGCTACTCATTTAAATCCGAGAATAATGGTTGTTCTATTTATATGAGAGATATGTTTTATGGTCATGCTCCGCTGGTGAATGGTTTATTCTTAATGAATCTCGAGCGTAATGTTACACATATGCATAGTGTGAATACCAAATGATGTAAGGTTGATAATGATAGTCCCACATACTTGTGGCACTGCCGCCTTGGTCACATAGGTGTCAAACGCATGAAGAAGCTCCATGCCGGTGGACTTTTGGAGTCTCTTGATTACAAATCATTTGACACGTGCGAACCATGCCTCATGGGTAAAACGACCAAGACTCCGTTCTCAGGAACAATGGAGCGAGCAACCAACTTATTGGAAATCATACATACTGATGGGTGCGGTCCAATGAGTGTTGAGGCTCGCGGTGGCTATCGTTATGTTCTCACCCTCACTGATGACTTGAGTAGATATGGGTATGTCTACTTAATGAAACACAAGTCTGAGACCTTTGAAAAGTTCAAGGAATTTCAGAGTGAGGTTGAGAATCAACGTGACAGGAAAATCAAGTTCTTGCGATCAGATCGTGGGGGAGAATACTTGAGTCACGAATTTGGCACACACTTAAGAAAATGTGGAATCGTTTCACAACTCACGCCGCCTGGAACACCTCAGCGTAATGGCGTGTCCGAACGTCGTAATCGCACTCTATTGGATATGGTGCGATCTATGATGTCTCTTACCGATCTACCGCTGTCATTTTGGGGCTATGCTTTAGAGACTGCCGCATTCACTTTAAATAGGGCTCTGTCGAAATCCGTTCAGACGACACCGTATGAATTATGGTTTGGGAAGAACCTAAGTTGTCGTTTCTAAAAGTTTGGGGATGCGATGCTTATGTCAAGAAACTTCAACCTGAAAAGCTTGAACCCAAATCGGAAAAATGCGTCTTCATAGGATACCCTAAAGAAAATATTGTGTATACCTTCTACCTCAGATCCGAAGGCAAGATCTTTGTTGCCAAGAATGGGTCCTTTCTAGAAAAAGAGTTTCTCTCGAAAGAAATAAGTGGGAGGAAAGTAGAACTTGATGAAGTATTACCTCTTGAACCGGTAAGTGTCGCAGCTTAAGAAAATGTTCCTGAGGTGCCTGCACCGACTAGAGAGGAAGTTAATGATAATGATCATGAAACTTCAGATCAAGTTGCTACTGAACTTCGTAGGTCCACGAGGACACGTTCCACACCAGAGTGGTACGGCAACCCTGTCTTGGAAATCATGTTGTTAGACAACGGTGAACCTTTGAACTATGAAGAAGAGGTGGCGGGCCCGGATTCCGACAAATGGCTGGAAGCCATGAAATCCGAGATAGGATCCATGTATGAAAATGAAGTATGGACTTTGATTGACTTGCCCGATGATCGGTGAGCCATAGAAAATAAATGGATCTTTAAGAAGAAGACGGACACAGATGGTAATGTAACCATCTATAAAGCTCGGCTTGTCGCTAAGGGTTATTGGCAAGTTCAAGGGGTTGACTACGATGAGACTTTTTCACCCATAGCAAAGCTGAAGTCCGTCCGAATCATGTTAGAAATTGCCGCATTCTATGATTATGAGATATGGCAAATGGACGTCAAAACGGCATTCCTTAATGGTTTCCTTAAGGAAGAATTGTATATGATGCAGCCGGAAGGTTTTTTCGATCCTAAGAATGATGACAAGGTGTGCAAGCTCCAACACTCGATTTATGGGCTGGTGCAAGCATCTTGGAGTTGGAACATTTGTTTTGATGAGATGATCAAAGCGTTTGGGTTTACGCAGACTTATGGAGAAGCCTGCATTTACAAGAAATTGAGTGGGAGCTCTGTAGCATTTCTCATATTGTATGTGGATGACATACTGTTGATGGGAAATGATATAGAATTCTTGGAAATCATAAAGGCCTACTTGAACAAGTGTTTTTCAATCAAGGATCTTGGAGAAGCTGCTTATATATTAGGCATCAAGATCTATAGAGATAGATCGAGACGCCTCATTGGTCTTTCACAGAGTATGTACCTTGACAAGATATTGAAGAAGTTCAAAATGCATCAGTCAAAGAAGGGGTTCTTGCCTGTATTGCAAGGTACGAGATTGAGCATGGCTCAATGCCCGACCACGGTAGAAGATAGAGAAAATATGAGTGTCGTCCCCTATGCCTCGACCATAGGGTCTATCATGTATGCTATGTTGTGTACCAGACCTGATGTAAACCTTGCTGTAAGTTTGGTAGGAAGGTACCAAAGTAATCCCGGCATGGAACACTGGACAGCGGTCAAGAATATCCTGAAGTACCTGAAGAGGACTAAGGATATGTTTCTCATTTATGGAGGTGATGAAGAGCTCGTCGTAAAGGGTTACGTCGATGCTAGCTTCGACATGGATCTGGATGACTCTAAGTCACAAACCGGATACGTGTATATTTTGAATGGTGGGGCAGTAAGCTGGTGCAGTTGCAAGCAAAGCGTTGTGGCGGGATCTACATGTGAAGCGGAGTACATGGCAGCCTCGGAGGCAGTACAAGAGGCAATCTGGGTGAAGGAGTTCATAACCGACCTAGGAGTCATACCCAATGCGTCAGGCCCGATGACTCTCTTCTGTGACAACACTGGAGCTATTGCCCTTGCCAAGGAGCCCAGGTTTCACAAGAAGACCAGGCATATCAAGCGTTGCTTCAACTCCATTCATGAAAGTGTTCAAAATGGAGACATAGATATTTGTAAAGTACATACGGACCTGAATGTGGCAGATCCGTTGACTAAACCTCTCCCTAGAGCAAAACATGATCAACACCAGAACTGCATGGGTGTTCGATTCATCACAATGTAACTAGACTATTGACTCTAGTGCAAGTGGGAGACTGTTGGAAATATGCCCTAGAGGCAATAATAAAATGGTTTATTATTATATTTCTTTGTTCATGCTAATTGTCTATTGTTCATGCTATAATTGTGTTATCGGGAAATCATAATACATGTGTGAATACATAGACCACAACACGTCCCTAGTGAGCCTCTAGTTGACTAGCTCGTTGATCAAAAGATAGTCATGGTTTCCTGACTATGGACATTGGATGTCATTGATAACGGGATCACATCATTAGGAGAATGATGTGATGGACAAGACCCAATCCTAAGCATAGCTCAAAGATCGTGTAGTTCGTTTGCTATAGCTTTTCTGAATGTCAAGTATCATTTCCTTAGACCATGAGATTGTGCAACTCCTGGATACCGTAGGAGTGCTTTGGGTGTGCCAAACATCACAACGTAACTGGGTGACTATAAAGGTACACTATAGGTATCTTCGAAAGTGTCTGTTGGGTTGGCACGAATCGAGACTGGGATTTGTCACTCCGTATGACGGAGAGGTATCTCTGGGCCCACTAGGTAATGTATCATCAAAATGAGCTCAATGTGACCAAGTGGTTGATCATGGGATCATGCATTACGGTACGAGTAAAGTGACTTGCCGGTAACGAGATTGAATGAGGTATTGGGATACCGATGATCGAGTCTCGGGCAAGTAACGTACCGATTGACAAAGGGAATTGTATACGGATTGATTGAATCCTCGACAACGTGGTTCATCCGATGAGATCATCGAGGATCATGTGGGAGCCAACATGGGTATCCAGACCCCGCTGTTGGTTATTGACCGGAGAATCATCTCGGTCATGTCCGCGTGTCTCCCGAACCCGTAGGGTCTACACACTTAAGGTTCGGTGACGCTAGGGTTGTTGAGATATTAGTATACGGTGACCCAAAAGTTGTTCGGAGTCCCGGAGGAGATCCCGGATGTCACGAGGACTTCCGGAATGGTCCGGAGGTGAATATTTATATATATGAAGTCAACTTTCGGCCATCGGGAAAGTTTCGGGGGTAATCGGTATTGTACCGGGACCACCGGAAGGGTCCCGGGGGTCCACCGGGTGGGGCCACCTATCTCGGAGGGCACCATCGGCTGAAGTGGGAGGGGAACCAGCCCCTAGTGGGCTGGTGCACCCCCCTTGGGCCTCCCCCTATGCCTAGGGTTGGAAACCCTAGGGGTGGGGGGGCCCTTGGCTTGGGGGGCAAGCCACCCCCTTGGCCGCCGCCCCCCTCCCCCTTGGAGATTGGATCTCCTAGGGCCGTTGCCTCCCCCCTAGGGACCCTATATATAGTGGGTGGGGGGAGGGCAGCCGCACCCTAGCCCCTGGCGCCTCCCTCTCCCTCCCGTGACACTCCTCCCTCTCCCTGAGCTTGGCGAAGCCCTGCCGAGATCACTGTTGCTTCCACCACCACGCCGTCGTGCTGCTGGATCTTCATCAACCTCTCCTTCCCCCTTGCTGGATCAAGTTGGAGGAGACGTCTTCCCAAACGTACATGTGTTGAACACGGAGGTGCCGTCCGTTCGGCACTAGGTCATCGGTGATTTGGATCACGACGAGTACGACTCCATCAACCCCGTTCTCTTGAACGCTTTCACGCGCAATCTACAAGGGTATGTAGATGCACTCCCCTCTCCCTCGTTGCTAGATGACTCCATAGATTGATCTTGGTGATGCGTAGAAAATTTTAAAATTTTGCTACGTTCCCCAACACTTACCCAGTGACAGAAGTGGCAGCAAGGCACGTATTGTATCGTTGCCATTGAGGATAACAAGATGGGGTTTATTTCATATTGCATGAAATTATCTCTCTACATCATGTCATCTTGCTTAAGGCGTTACTCTGTTTTTAACTTAATACTCTAGATGCATGCTGGATAGCGGTCGATGAGTGGAGTAATAGTAGTAGATGCAGAATCGTTTCGTTCTACTTGTCACGGACGTGATGCCTATATACATGATCATGCCTAGATATTCTCATAATTATGCTCAATTCTATCAATTGCTCAACAGTAATTTGTTCACCCACCGTAGAATACTTATGCTCTTGAGAGATGCCACTAGTGAAACCTATGGCCCCCGGGTCTATTCTCATCATATCAATCTCCATCACTTTAATATTGCTTTGCTATTTACTTTGCCTTTACTTTTTACTTTGCATCTTTATACCAAAAATACCAAAAATATTCTATATATCAGATCTCACTCTTGTAAGTGACCGTGAAGAGCTTGACAACCCCTAATCGCGTTGGTTGCGAGTAGCTATCGTTTTGTGCAGGTACGAGGGACTTGAGAGTGGCCTCCTACTGGATTGATACCTTGGTTCTCAAAAACTGAGGGAAATACTTACGCTACTCTGCTGCATCATCCCTTCCTCTTCGGGGAAAACCAACGCAAGCTCAAGACGTTGCAGCTCCGCACCTCCGCTCGCGCAGTCCTTCGGGATCCGAACTGGCTAGCTGCGATGCATGAGGAGTTTCACGCCTTGCAGCGCAACCGTACGTGGCAGCTTGTCCCGCAGCCTCCACATGCCAATGTCATCACTGGCAAGTGGGTCTTCCGCCACAAGACTCGCCCCGACAGCTCTCTCGAGCGCTACAAGGTGCGTTGGGTGGTGCGCGGCTTCCGCCAGCGTGTCGGCGTGGACTTCACCGACACCTTCACCCCGGCTGTCAAACCGGGCACGATTCGCGTTGTCCTCCAGCTTGCTGTTTCTCGCACTTGACTAGTTCACCAGCTCGATGTGTCCAATGCTTTCTTGCATGGCCATCTCGACGAGCAGGTGTTTTCTCAGCAGCGTATTGGTTTCATCAACACCGACTATCCGGACCACGTGTGCTTGCTCTCCCGTTCTCTCTACGGGTTGAAGCAGGCGCCTCGGGCCTGGTACCAGCGGATCACGGCCTTCCTTCAGCAGCAAGGGTTCCGGTCCAGACAGTCTAATGCCTCCCTGTTTATTTATCACTAGGGCACCGCCACCACGTACCTCCTCCTGTACGTCGACGTCATCATCTTGACTGCATCCTCGCGAGCGCTCCTTCAGCAGATCACAACTCGCCTCGGCACCGAGTTCACCCTCAAGGACTTGGGGTCTCTCCACTACTTCCTCGGCATCGAGGTTGTGCGCCGGGCCACTGGCTTCTTCCTGCACCAGCAGAAGTACGCCTACGAGCTTCTAGAGCGAGTGGGCATGCTTAACTACAAGCCTGCTCCTATGCCTGCCGACACGAAGGCTAAGGTGTCCACCGTCGAGGGTTCTCCGGCCTCTGACGCTTCCTTCTACCGCTCAATCGTCGGTGCTCTTCAGTACCTCATGCTGACGCGTCCGGATATTCAGTACGCTGTCCAGCAGGTGTGCCTTCATATGCATGCTCCTCGTGATACTCATTGGGCTCTGGTGAAACGTATTCTTCGGTACATACGTGGCACCACAGCTGTGGGTCTCACCCTGACGGCATCACCTGACACCAGCCTTGTCGCCTACTCCGACGCCGACTAGACTGGGTGTCCGGACACTCGACGCTCCACTTTCGGCTACTACGTTTACCTCGGGCCCTCTTTGATTTCGTGGTCGTCTAAACGACAACCCACGGTCTCACGATCAAGCCCCGAGGCTGAGTGCATGGCAGTGGCCAACATCGTCGCAGGGTGCTCTTGGCTACGACGGCTACTTCAGGAGTTGCTATGTGAGGTTACCAAGGCTACGCTTGTCTACTGTGAGAACGTCTCCGCGTTATACCTCGTGGCCAACCATGTCCATCACTGACGGACGAAGCATATTGAGCTCGACATTCACTTCGTCAGGGAGCACGTCGCACTTGGTTGTGTTCGAGTTCTACATGTGCCCACCGATCAGCAGTTCACCGATGTTATGACGAAGGGACTACCCACCTCGACATTCGAGGGCTTTCGGTCCAGTCTCTGCATCACCGATGACGACACTTCGACTGCGGGGGGGTGTTGAACATGTGTACATGTACGTAGGTCTGGGTTTCGCATGCAGTACTTGTAGTGTCTGTCTCCCTCTATATGTATGTGTATCTTAGGAGACAAGATACCGTTCGCACCCTTTATACCTATATATATATATATATATGTATGTATGTATGTATATGTATATATACAACCGGTCTATTCTGATAATATTATCAGAATAACTATTCTGATAACACTTCCGCACTGCATGCTCAACGCGAGGGCACTGCACTTTCTTTAGCTAGAGCACTGCATTACAGAGGCTAGTGAACTTCGTGTCGTAAAAAATTGTACGCAGTGTTTTTTCGGTACTGTTTTTGCTCTAGTTTTTAACCGTTTATCAGAATGAGACGTATGATATACCGTTGGAAAGCTATGGATTAGGCGCAACTTCGCCATGTTGAACACTTTTCGAGATTTCTCATGGTTTAAGAGCAGTTTTGAAAATGGTGCGGCCCATGACGAGTGGCAGCGAGCGTTTTTTCTAAACCGCTCGTCGAAATGAAGCAAACGATACACCGTTGGATAGATTTCGTCGAGGCTCTTCTTTTTCATATATATTATTTTCTCTAATTCGTTGCGGTTTAAGAGCAGTTTCAAATTTACTAAATCGCGGAATTCTGTTTTTCAAAAAAATTCAAATTTTTGGTACTGTTTTCGCTCCAGTTTTCTAACCGTTTGTCGAAACAAGGCGTGTAATATATCGTTGAAAAGCTACGAACGAGGCGCAACTTTCATATGTTGAAATGGTTTTGAGAGTCCTTACGATTTTTAGTTAATTTTGAAAATCGTGCGGCTGACGACGAAAGGCAGCGGCCATTTTTCATGAAATTTTAACAAACCACTCGTCAAAATGATTCAAACGATACGCCGTTCGAAAGATATCAACGAGGCGCAACTTTTTCATGTAGAACACTTTCTCTAGTTCCTTACGATTTAAGAACAATTTTGATTTTAACGAAACGCAAAGACTCTGTTTTTCGCGACACCCAAATCCACGTGGGTACTTCATCCAACTGAAAACCGCACTGCATCGGATGAAAAAATGCACTGCATCAGACGGGTAAGAGAACTGCATGGTTTCTTTTATTCAAACATAATTTTTTCAAGGACGAGAAAGTAGAGTGCACTTCACATCGGGTGTAAATGAACCACAACACTATCAAGAAGTAAACCACATTACTTTTTTCCCTTCCGTAACAATTTTTTGCACTTACGGGATGAACAACATCATATGGCCGACCGCACTGCTCCAGAATGAAAACTGCACTACATCGGACGGGCAAGCGAGCTGCATAATTTCTTTTGTCGGACGTAAATTTTTCTCAGACGATTTTTTGTTGTCTTTTCTTTCAAAAAAATTGTGAACAAGAGTGGACCGCAGAGAGGAGGCAAGTAAACCACGACATATATCAAAGTGAACCTCAGTACTATCTTTGTTGTTGCGCTAAATTTTTAGCACTTTCATTTTTGGGCACAAGTGAACAACATCACTCTCAAAAGTGAAACACGTTACCTTTTTTGTCATTGTCCAAACATTTTTCGTGTCTTGGATGGTTGTCGGGAGAACTACTCTTTTTTTACTAGATTTATTTTCTGTCGTGGCGTTCTGCACAACAAGTATCCAAAGGTAATGAACATGTTTTTGTTGCTAGTCATATCCCGCAATGAACAAACTAAACATCAAGAACCACGCGTGCTAGGAGTGAACCCCGTCATTTGTCTTTTACAAAGAGAACCACCTGCTTCACATAGTGGACTGCATTGATTTTTCAACAAGTTTTTTTTACCTTTTTCTTTTTTTTCTGCAAATAACTGAACCGCAGTCGTGCCCGAATCAAACTGCACATTACACATACAAGAAAGGGGGTCTGGACGATAGATGCGGCCTGGAAATAGGAGGAACATCCATGTGCAAACAAAAAGAAAATTACATTTGAGGCCGAGGTTTCGAGCACTGCATGCGCTACCCTGCCGGACTGCACGCGTAGACGCCGCAGACCGCGAGGGACTTTCACCGCCACGCGCACGCTGCTGAAATGCATGACTGACATCCAGGGGCAGAAGCGCCGCAACGACTTCCATGTTGCTGCCACTGAAGTTGTTGGCGTCAGCGTCCATCTCTGCTCCGGCAAGTAAACCACAGGAAAGATGTCGTTGAAGAATTGAAACACACATCGACAAATAAACAAACTACAGAGTGTATCAAAGAGAAAAAAAAGCACCCACATAGGAACGATGATCTGACAGTCTGACTACAGTGGTAGTTGCCCACACCTTACCAACCTCACGATCCAGTGGGACCATTTGCACTAAACGCCCAGCAAGAGCACTACACGCGCAGCACCACCGGACTGAACTAGATCACACCACGGACCCTCTTGCCGACGGAATGAGAGACGACCCCGGGGGCGCTGGATCCCTAGAGACGACGACGAGAGGGACGCCTCAACCAAATTTCACGTCATCGGCTTGCGCACTGCACGCGCACGCTTGGTGTACTGCAAGTGCGTGCCACAACCAAACTTTAGGCTGTCGCTTTGTGCACTGCATGCCGTTGGCTTGCTCACTGCACGCGCACGCCTGGTGTACTGCAATAACCAAACTTCACGCCGCCAGGGAGAGGAGGTGAGGTGGTGGACTCTGCCCTATGCCCTTTCTCGAAGGAAAACGAAAGTTGGAGCTCCAGCACCGCACGACAGCGTTTCCCCTGTCCCATTCCCGAAGATGAGCAGGCGAGGGACGAAAATATGTTGCTGCCTGAGTGCCATTGATCCCTAGTTTTCAAGATTGAGAGGAGGAAATGGCAAGGTAGGGGCGGATCCGGTGATGGCAACAACTGCTCCTCATTCAAAGGGACATGGCTACCGGTTGCTTCCAGAGGACACCTAGGAAGAGCAGTTCGCCCATGATCTTCATGCGGCGCAGTCGTCCGAGTGTTGCAGTGCATTGTGGATCGGATGCAGTCCACTCGTCTCCCCACCGTCGGCGAACTGCGTGGAGTAGAGGGGAGAGCTGCAGGTGGGGCACTCCACGAGGTGACGACGTGGTGCCGCAGATCGACTGAAACTACGAAAAGCACACGGAAATAGCACACTGCCATGAACTGCACGGCTTGAGATGCAAACTCACCCTCTTGTAAATGCATGGCGCGAGCTGCTGCCTCACCTGAACTGCATCCAGCCATCGTCGCCGATTCTGCAGCATGCTCGCCGGGGGCAAACAAATCATGCACAGCAGCAAAAGCCAGTGGTTGCGGCACCGTGGCCGACGACGAGGGAGGATGCCGCTGGCTAGGAAGAAGGTTGTGGAAGGATGTGGCTGCCCGCTGTGGAGGAGGCAAGTCGGATCCGGGTCGTCGCAGCTCCCGGGCGGCGGCCATGGCGCGGATCCGGCGGAAGTCGGGCCGCCGGACGAGGATGAAGGCGAGGGGGGCTAGGAGGAAGGTGGTGAAGGGAGGCGGTGTGGCTGGAGGGGGTGGGTGGCCGGCCGGGCGGCGCG